>NC_081413.1:92865677-93218177 GCF_030272615.1 Cryptomeria japonica | reverse complement strand
TCGAGGGTACACAACCCATTGTAGTAATACCTTTTGCACTGGATCATATCCAAATCTAGTATACATTGTATTAATATTTTCAAGCAATTTGAAGTTCTCTTTACCAACTGATTTGGCATATGTGTCAAACATTAATGCACCCTTCATATTCCAACTAGGATATATGATCATGTTAGCATCTTTTAGCATTGGTCTCCCTTTTCCTGCAATTATTATCTTCATTTCCTCATCAATGGACTCTTGAAGCTTATTTAAAGCTTCTTCACTGATGTCTTCTCTTCCTTCAATCCTCAACTTCTTTGCTTTATGATGATATATAAATGTTTGAAATTTAGGGGTTTGGATGAATTGCTCATTTGAAACAAAGTGAAAGCAATTTGAATAATGTGTGAAAGCAATTTGATTAGTATCCCCTTTTATCTTTTCAAGGCTATGATTTATCTGATCAATAATGAAGGAAGCATAATCAGATCCTATGGGGTCCTTGGACTGTTTATTAATAGTAAGGACCATTAGTGCAATTTCCATGAGTGGGGGTGCCTCAACTCCAAGGACCTATCCTATGGAGTAATAGGTATATTTAATGTGTGGTCTAAACTAGTTCACATCAAAGGGAGCATGATCAGTATCCTTAAATGTCTTTGGTTTCTTTCCCTTTTCCCTCTTTCTATGGAAAAACAATGACATATTTTCTAATTGGGAGGGCATTGGTATAAGAAGTCTTGATTTAATGCCTGCCCTCTTTCTTTTTCATTTTTCTGTTAGTAGTCTCACTGAAGTCTGCAGGTGGAGGATATTTTGTTTTTCTACCCTTGGAAGGCCTAGTAGTTGAAGATGATTCTATAATATGCAAATATGGAGTAAAAGAAGTGTTAGCAGCTCACTTGATTCAGGCTTGCAGAACAATTCTAGCTTTGACTTTGAATTCTTCTTGTTCTTTATCTTTCCCCAAGCTAGTGAACTTTATGTCTCTGCAAATTCTACATGATCTTTTCTCCCTCTACAACAATTTCTTCTCTATGTTTTGAATTTCAATGCAGAAATGACTGATGTGCTCATGACAGTAAATTTCACCATCTTGAGTTCCTTAATGATACACCAGCTTCAATGAGTGCTACTCATGTAACAATTAATCCTCAATATTTATTTAAAATTATTTTAAATATCATATCATCTTCTTTTATATGATTTCCACCCTATCAATGACCTTTGATATGCCTTCATTGAAATCCCAATTCTTATGGAAATGGGTTCTTTGTTTCTTGTTATCGATAAGATTTTCTTCTTCTATGAAACTTTGTTACATTTTATTGAAACCCTAAGTCTAATCAAATCTATGGCTTTAACTTTTGTTATCTCTCTATCTCTTCGATAAGAGAATCCACTTTGATGATGTGTATTTGATCATCTTCACCAGCGGCTTTCTTATCGAGGAAAGGCCATCGATGATATATGTGACTTCGATAATTTAATTTTCCTCTTTATCACTCTGTTGTTTTTATTGCCATCATTGATGTTATTTCGATGAAGATAGTTCTTTCGGTGACATTATTTTCTATTTCATTGAATCTCTTTATGTTATCGAAGTCCTTTTATGGAGTACTCCCTTTGATGATTATTATCTGAGTGATCACTTATCATTGTGTTTCATCGAGACTGTATTCTCTTCAAGGTTGTTGTACTGCAGAGCACATCTTGCAAGGTTCTTTGTCGATGAACCTTTCTCCTTCGGTAACATTCATTTGAGTTTTATTGCAGCTTATTATTTTATCAAAGTTGAAAATAGAAGCTACTTAATGCTCTTCGATGATGTTTTGCCCCTCGATAATGTTAATTCCCTGCTCATCGCATAGTGGAGTTCATCTATGCTTTATGTTATGCCATCTGGCAAGCGAAGTTCTCTTCGATGATATGTATTATGCCAATGAAGATTTAAATAATTTTATCTAAGGTGCTAATCTCATCATAACATACTGACATTGATGATTTCTATGACCTTGATGATGTTCAATCCCAGATGCTAGATATCTTAACTTTGATGGAAGATAGACAATATGAAGTCATATCAAAGGATATTAAAGGCTTATTCATGTTTGACTTAGGGGCTATATTCAAATTTATAAGGTGAAAATTAATGCTTGATCGTTAGCTTTAATACTGATTTCGTTTTAATTTATGGGGATTCAAATTTCAAAAATTTGAAGTCCCAATATATCTAAAAGAGTCAGTCATGGATGTAAATGAATTATCATTATGTTTTCATAGATTTCAAGTGTTTGGAACATATATTAGTTGTTGGAAATATGAAGGAATTGATTATGTGTTATGTTGATGTTTTGTCATTGATGTCAACACTAGCTGTTATGATTGGTTACTAGCAGACAAATTTTTGTTACCAGTAAAAGAACTAGTGTTACTGGTAGAAGGGACTATTAGTTGGATACTACCGACATGTTTGGATCAATGGAATATGTTTGGTTTGATGTTTTTGGATTATGTTTCAGTCAGTTGGCATTGACTTGATGATTAGATTCTATCATACAATCTAGTAAGCCTATACCGGTAAGGGTTTAAGGTTTTACCAATAGAGATTTTACTGAGAATCTTTGACAGGATGCATAAGTAGTGTTGGTGTGGCTTCGAGATCAAATTCAGGATGCAGAAGGCGATCTTTGTTCATGCCTTGACTGAATGGAGACATTTCTTTGGTATCGTGAATCTATTTGGGTCCAAGTTATGGACCGGTATCATGTTACATTTTCTCTACACGTTACTAGGATGATTTATGGATTGGTTAATGTTGTTTATGGTGCAGGAGCACCTAGCTTCTTTCTCAGCTTCATTTTCACCATAGGTTTGATTTTTTTTAGTTTTAAGTTGGAAAGTCTTAGATGTTTTTGAAGTTGTTCTAGGTTGTTTGGATGAGTTTTGAACTCATTGTGTGGTTTTGGTTTCTTGTTTTCATCTTTTTGCTCAAAGTTGCCAGTTTGGTGTTGCCTGGCAAAATGATGGAAAAATGAGTTTTTAATGTGGTTTTTGTTTTAGAAGGTTTTAGACATGTTTTATGCTTGGGTTTTAGGTGTGAGAAGTGATTTTAGGTGATTGTTAGTCTTGGAGGTCAATCTTGCATTTTCTAGGCACCAAAAGTTGTCATTTCGGCATCAAAATGTCAAATTTAAGTGCCCTTGGACATGTACCTATCCATACAGGAGGATAACCAATTGGGAAAGGTATTTAATCTCCTGTTTTAACTATTGTGAGGGCTGATCATTCGAAGTTATGAAGCATTTTGCAAACTTGCACTAGTTTTACTTGGTTTTTCTCTAGTTTTTAACTCCATGTGAACAATAGTCCGTACACGTATTGTACTTGGCCATACTATTCTTGAATTTTTAGTTTCTATTATGTTTTCTTAAGCTTTTCCCTTTGGTGGCATCTAATTTTATCAAGTTTTGAGTTTGTAGCAAAATTAGTTTGATTTGACAGTTTCACTGCCTTGTCTAGGTAATTGGCAAGGATGCTTCACCAACTTGGCTTCTTGAAGTCCTAAAATGTTCATGGCTTCCCAAGAACTAGTTGGTCAATTTTTAAATTATGTAAATACATGTTTTGCTTTCAAGAATGCAGGTGCAAGGAGTTTTGTGGCCATGGAGCCCTAGGCAAGTGTGCCATTTGGCTAGGGTCTTGAAGAAATTTGATGGTTTGCTCTTCTATAGCAAGTGCATTTAATAGTTGAACAAACTTGCCTTGATGTTTAAGGTTGTATGTCAAGGCAAAGAGGCTTTCTAAGCCATAAGGAGAATGATTTCATGTTTAGTTTGTGAAAATAATGTAAAAGACAATGAGTCACTGTTTTAGAGTCAATTTCCTTTCATTAGCCTACTCTCCACCATACATTGGAGCTTGTAAGGTTTTGTACCTCCTTCTAATTTCTTGCAAACAATAACAAGGAGTGATTTTGGTACTATCTATAGGTTTGAAGATGCCAAGATCAATCAATGATCTTTGAGGCAAGGTTGTAATGCCAGTTGGCTATCACAGTCAACTAGGACTGAGTTTTACATTTTCTTTTGAAGTTATAAATGTAATCTTCTCCTTCAAAATGATAGGTATGAAGGTCAATAAACCATTAAAAACATATCCTTGTTAAGGAGCACAAAACAGACTTTTTGTAAAGAGTTTTAACAGTGAAAGTGCAAGGATAAAGTGGAAAAAAATACTGAAAAGAGGAAAGTGCAGTGACAGTTAGTTGACAATGGATACTCCAATGCTTTGTAATTTTCTTAATGGCTTTTGTGCAGGGATAACATGATCCCTTTCTTGTCATTTATGATATCCATGTTCACATGCTTTGTATTGCAATTGGTTCTCATGCAAAAGTTGTCAATGTTGCTCACTCCCTATAAGCATTTTTGTAAATTCTTGTTCTCCAACCCTTTGAGGGTGAAAAACTACTTAATTTTGGTCTAAGTAGCATGAGACATGGTAGTAATGAGGTTTCATGGTTCCCTTTGAAGATTTCCAATTTACAAATTGATTCTTACCTCCAAAACCCTTCCAAACCCTCCTTTTTGCACTCATTTTTGGGACAGTCATAGAGAAGGCTTAAGGGACCCTAAACCTTAGAGAATCTTCAATTATTCCCAAAAGGGTATCCATATATGTGAATATTTTAGTCTGGAAGTCCATCGCTTGAGCAAGGTGAGCACAAAACCCCAAATGGAGGGCTAATTCCTTGTAGCCCATTTTAGGCCTCAAAATTGAGTTTTTGTCAAATTGGGTATAAACATGAAGGATGTAAGGCATAAAGTTCATCAATAATAGTTGAAAGAAGTTGTCCTTTTATGAATTTAACCTTTTTAGTGGGAAAGACTCCAAAATTTAGGTTACAGCACTTGTGAAGGCTTCTACACTCCAAAACGTAGAAGACCCAAAAAACACCGAAGGAAACAAAACTTGTCTCAAACTCATAATTCACTAAGAGGAGGCCTTGTGTAGTTAGAGAGTAGATCAGGAATAGAGGATTGAATGCCATTTGGGTGAGTAAGGAGTTGGATTACCATTCCAGAGTGATTATGGAGTTGAAGCCCTTGAGTAGCCAAGAAGAGTTTGACATAGGGAGGTGGAACAAGGTGAGTTGTTAGATTGCCTTTGAGCTAATTTGCACTCTGTCCTTGGTGACTACACCTTGAACATAGTAAGGAACTATCACTTAGCAAACATACTAGCCACTTGACAACCACCTTGCACTATCCTCCCTATCATAGTGGTATCAGAGCCCAGTTACACTTGGGAAGAAGTAGCAATTTGGCAACCATGGTTAGAAATGCAGAACTAGCAAAGAAAGTGGAAGACCAAGAAGAAGAAAATAGGTTACTTAGAGTGAAACTAGACCTCTTAGAATAGAAGTTGGGTGAAGTAGAAGTGAAGGCAGATGAAGCCAACAATAAGATAGAGGGAACATAAGGTAAGGCTGAGCTATTAGCTATAGAGGATGAAACCCCTATACCAGACCCTATGATAGAGAATGAACCCTTTTTGAAATCCTTGAAGGCTATGAGTGGGAGAACACTAGAAGGAGTCCCACTATTTAGTGGTAAAATGGACCCATAAGTGGTCATGGAGTGGATTGAGGGGCTTGAGAACCATTTTGAGTGTGATGGTGTGATAGAGGCTCGAAAAGTGAAGGTGGCTAAGTCCAGTTGAGAGGAGTTGCCTTAACATGGTGGAAGTTCATTCAGGATGAACGTGAGAAGGAGGGGAAAAATCCCATAGCAACTTGGAAGGGAATGTTGTCCAAGATCAGAAAGGCTTACATTCCAGAGGACTGTGAAATATAGCTCAATAGCAGAAGGAAAAACCTTAGGCAAAAAGAGTTAGATGTCAGCACCTACACCGAGGAGTTTCAGAAGTTGTGCCTTAGGTCAAAGATCCAAGAGGATGAAAATGTCAAGGTTGCTAGGTATCTCAATGGTTTGAGATGGAACATACAGGAAGAGTTAAGTTTGTTGTGCCCTACAATAGTCCAGAAGTGCTATCAATTTGCACTCAAGGTAGAGGAAAGGAGTAGGAAGAAGCAAGAGCAGTATAACAGAGGTAAAGGGAGAGGTAGAGATGGTCAAGGCCATCGAGGTATTTTTGTGGGAAGACACATAGATCAAAGGTCCCAAGGAGAATCTAAGCTTATAGAGCAAAGTAGGGATTCTCAGAGAAAACCTAATTATAAGGGAAGGGGATCAAGCAACCCAGGAAGGGGTAGGTCTAGTGGCCCAGGTAGAGGATCTTACTTCTCCACAATGAAATGCTACAACTATCAGAAATTGGATCATCTTGCTTATAGGTGTCCAGGAAAGCCTAGTTCTTGCCATGGAGGTGAAAAAAGAGTGAACTATGTTCAGGAAGAAGGAAGTAGTACAAGAACTCTAGCAATGAACCTAGCACCCAAAGATGGTGAGAGTCTAATGATGAGGAGAGTATTGATGCAATAACCTCATAAGTGTGAAGTGTCTCAGAGAAGAGCATTGTTTAGGATAAAGTGCAAAATCTTGGGCAAGGTATGTAAGGTGGTTATAGATTCAGGTTCCACAGATAACATTATCTCAGAGGAGGCAGTTAGCAAGTTGAGCCTACCTAGAATGAAGCACAATGAACCCTACAAGGTAACCTGGTTAAACAAGGGGCAACATGTCCTAGTGAATGAACAAGCATGGGTAGACTTCAATATAGGTGAATAAAAGGATAGGATACTATGTGACATCCTTCCCATGGATGCTTGCCATCTACTATTGGGTAGACCTTGGTAATTTGATAGAAGGGCACACCATGATGGTGAAAAAAACACTTATTCCTTTCAAAACAATGGCATTGTCTACAAAATTTAGTCCCTTAGTGAAGAGATAGAGAACAACAAACCACAGGCACCTAAAGTGCTATTAGTCAATGAAAAAGAGTTCATCCAAACCATGAAAGAGGGAGATGGGATTGGTTATGCACTTGTAGTAAAACCTAAGGAGGATAAGAAAGAAAAACAAGTTGAGATCCCACAAGAAGTGCAAAAAATTCTTGATAACTTTAAGGGCATCACCAGTGATGGACAACCAACAACGTTACCTCCTCCTAGAGCCATTAGTCATCAAATTGACTTTATACCAAGAGCTTCTTTGCCAAACAAAGCAGCATATAAGATGACTCCTAAATAGAACAAAGAGGTAGCTAGATAGATTCAAGAGTTAGTAGATCAAGGGTTAATAAGAAAGAGTATAAGTCCTTGTACCGTACCCACTGTGTTAGCACCTAAGAAAGGGGGCACATGGAGACTATGCACAGACTCCAGAGCTATCAACAAGATCACAATAAGATAATGATTCCCTATTCCTAGGATAGAAGATTTGATGGATTGTTTAGGGGGTGTGAGGTATTTCTCCAAAATAGACTTAAAAAGTGGTTAGCATCAGATAAGAATAAAAGAGGGTGATGAGTGGAAAACTGCTTTCAAAACAAATGAGGGTCTTTATGAATGGTTGGTTATGCCTTTTGGACTCTCTAATGCTCTGAGTACCTTTATGAGGTTAATGAATGAAGTATTGCAGGATTTTCTTAGTAAGTTTGTGGTAGTCTACTTAGATGATATACTCATTTTTAGTAAGACTAAAGAGGAGCATTTGAAACACTTAGCTATTGTTTTGCAAAGATTATCTGATGAGCAGTTAACCATAAATCTTGAAAAATGTGATTTTATGCAACAAGAGCTAGTCTATCTTGGTTTTGTTGTGTCCAGTGGAGATCTTAAGATGGATCAATCTAAAGTTGCAGCCATAACAAGTTGGCCAACCCCACAATTAGCCAGTGAAGTTAGGAGTTTTCATGGTCTAGCCTAGTTTTACAAAAAGTTTATCAGAGGTTTCAGTGAGATTTGTGCACCCATGCTAGATACAATAAAAGGTGGCCATAAAGTCAAGTTTCAATGGATAGAAGCAGCAAATAAGGGGTTTGAGTTACTCAAAACTAGAGTTGCTACACAACCAGTGTTAATCCTTCCTAGTTTTGAGAAACTCTTTACTATAGAATGTGATGCTAGTCATCTTGCTGTAGGTGTAGTCTTGAGTCAAGATAATAGACCAGTTGCTTTCTTTAGTGAAAAATTGAATGATGCAAAGAAAAAGTATTCATCTTATGATTTAGAGTTATATGCATTGGTGCAGGCACTCATGAAGTGGAGGCATTATTTGCTTTCTAAATAATTTGTTGTGTATACAGACAACCAAGCAATTAGTTTCTTTAATTCTCAGGATAAACTCAACCATAGACATGTGAAATGGGTAGAGTACCTACAAGCATATACCTTTACTCTTAAGCACAAGAAAGGCCAATGTAACAAAGTAGCTGATGCTTTAAGTAGGAGATTGTTGACTATTCAGGAGATCTAAGTTAAGAGTATTGGGATTGATTGCTTTCAAGATTTATATCCTAATGATGATGATTTTGATGCTGCTATTAAAGTTTGTCTTTCTTTTGAGAATCATTTCCATAGTGAGTATCGTGACTATACATTGTAGAATGGTTTGTTATTTAGAGGAGGACAACTATGTGTTCCTAAAGGTTCCATGAGAGAAAATCTCATCCAAGAGAAACACAATGGGTGTTTGAGTGGCCATTTTGGTCTCAATAAGACCTTAGAGTTGGTTCAATGCTTTTATTACTGGCCTAAGATGCAGAGAGATGTCTGGAGGTATGTTGAAAAGTGCATGGTATGTCAAAAGGCCAAAGGTAATAGCACTAATGTTGGTTTATTTCAGCCACTTCCCATTCCTTCTAGGCCATGGGAGTGCATCAATATGGATTTTGTTTTAGGTTTACCAAAGACAAAAACAAGACATGACAGTATCTTTGTGGTTGTTGACAGATTTAGTAAAATGGCTCACTTTATACCTTGCAAAACTACTAATGATGCTAGTCATATTGCTTTCCTTTTCTTTAAAGAAGTTGTCAGAATACATGGTTTGCCATCTAGCATTGTATCAGATAGAGATGTTAAGTATTTGGGTCATTTTTGGAAGACTTTGTGGAAGAAATTGGGTACTAACTTGTCTTTTGGCTCATCTTACCATCCACAGACAGATGGCCAAATAGAAGTGGTGAATAGAACATTGGGTAATCTACTCAGATGTCTCACCAAGGAGTATGGACAAAGCTGGGATCAGCTCATCCCACAGGCAGAGTTTGCCTACAATGACAGTGTAAACAGATCCACTGGTAAGAGTCCATTTCAGATTGTTTATGGTATACACCTAAGAGGTTTTTTTGAGTTACATGATGTGACTAACTTGCAACATGTTAGTGGGACAGCAGAAGATATGACACAATCTCTAAAAGAGATACATGAACAGGTTAAGCAATCTTTGCAGGACACCACAGCAAGAGTCAAGGCAAGGGTGGATGCTTCTAAGAGGGATGTCCAATTCTCAGTTGGAGATTTTGTGATGGTACGTCTCAATAAGTCTAGATTGCAAAAGGGAGTTCCTACCAAGTTACAGATGAGAAGAATTGGACCTTGCAGGATTTTGGCTAAGTATGGTCCAAATGCTTATAAAATTGATTTACCTATTGATGTTTCCTTGTCTCCTATCTTTAAAGTTGCAGATTTGGTACCTTTCAAGGGGCAGCCTCTAGAAGAGACTCAGAGAGCTTCAAACATTTCTCATTCCCTTTCTGATCTATCTATCCCCTCTTCTTCTTCTCCCATTCTTGAACAGGTACTTGATTCCAGAATCATCAAAAAGACTAGAAAGCATGACTACCTTGAGCATTTGATCAAGTGGAAAGACCAACCAGCTTCTCAAGCCACTTGGATAATTGAAAGTGACTTCCACAAGGCTGGTATTCCTCTCTCTTTTCTACCCAAAGGAGTCACATGACTTCTTTGTCACCGGGGGAGTATGGTGCAGGAGCACCTAGCTTCATTCTCAAATTCATTTTCATCATAGGTTTGATTTTTGTTAGTTTTAAGTTGGAAAGTTGTCTTAGATGTTTTTGAAGTTGTTCTAGGTTGCTTGGATGAGTTTTGAACTCATTGTGTGGCTTTGGTTTCTTATTTTCATCTTTTTGCTCAAAGTTGCCAGTTTGGTGGCTTGGCAAAATGATGGAAAAATGAGTTTTTAATGTGGTTTTTGTTTTAAAAGGTTTTTGACATGTTTTATGGTTGGGTTTTAGATGTGAGAAGTGTTTTTAGGTGATTGTTAGTCTTGGAGGTCAATCTTGCATTTTCTAGGCACCAAAAGTTGACATTTAGGCATCAAAATGTCAAATTTAAGTGCCCTTGGACATGTACCTATCCATACAAGAGGATAACCAACTAGGAAAGGTATTTAATCTCTTTTTTTAACTATTGTAAGGGTTGATCATTTGAAGTTATGAAGCAATATGCAAACTTGCACTAGTTTTACTTGGTTTTTCTCTAGTTTTTAACTCCATGTGAACAATAGTCCGTACACCTCCTGTACTTGGCCATACTATTCTTGCATTTTTAGTTTCTATTATTTTTTCTTAATATTTTCCCTTTTGTGGCATCTAATTTTATCAAGTTTTGAGTTTGTAGCAAAATTAGTTTGATTTGACAGTTTCACTACCTTGTCTAGGTAATTGGCAAGGATGCTTGACCAACTTGGCTTCTTGAAGTCCTAAAATGTTCATGGCTTCCCAAGAACTAGTTGGTCAATTTTTAAATTATGTAAATACATGTTTTTCTTTCAAGAATCCAAGTGCAAGGAGTTTTTTGGCCATGGAGCCCTAGGCAAGTGTGCCATTTGGCTAGGGTCTTGAAGAAATTTGATGCTTTGCTCTTCTATAGCAAGTGCATTTAATAGTTGAATAGACTTTCCTTGATGTTTAAGGTTTTATGTTAAGGAAAAGAGGCTTTCTAATCCATAAGGAGAATGATTTCATGTTTAGTTTGTGAAAAAAATGTAAAAGACAGTGAGTCACTGTTTTAGAGTCAATTTCCTTTCATTAGCCTACTCTCCACCATACATTGGAGCTTGTAAGGTTTTTTACCTCCTTCTAATTGCTTGAAAACAAGAAAAAGGAGTGATTTTGGTGTTATCTATGGGTTTTAAGTTGCCAAGATCAATCAATGATCTTTGAGGCAAGGTTGTAATGCTAGTTGGCTGTCACAGTCAAGTAGGACCGAGTTTTACATTTTCTTTTGAAGTTATAAATGTAATCTTCTCCTTCAAAATGATAGGTATCAAGGTCAATAAACCATTAAAGATAGAGCCTTGTTACAGAGCACAAAATAGACTTTTGTAAAGAGTTTTAACCGTGAAAGTGCAGGGATAAAGTGGAAAAAAATAGTGAAAAGAGGAAAGTGCAGTGACAGTTAGTTGACAAGGGATACTCCAATGCTTTGTAATTTGCTTAATGATTTTTGTGTAGGACTAACATGATCCATTTCTTTTCATTTATGATAGCCATGTTCACATGCTTTGTATTGCAATTGGTTCTCATGCAAAAGTTGTGTTTGTAGAAAGCAAGTTTTCAATGTTGTCAATGTTGCTCACTCCCTATGAGCATTTTTGTAAATTCTTGTTCTCCAACCCTTTGAGGGTGCAAAACTACCTAATTTTGGTCTAAGTATCATGAGACATGGTAGTAATGAGGTTTCATGGTTCCCTTTGAAGATTTCCAATTTACAAATTGATTCTTGCCTCCAAAACCCTTCCAAACCCTCCTTTTTGCACTCATTTTTGGGACAGTCATAGAGAAGGCTTAAGGGACCCTAAACCTTAGAGAATCTTCAAGTATTCCCAAAAGGGTATCCATATATGTGAATCTTTTCATCTAGAAGTCCATCGCTTGAGCAAGGTGAGCACAAAACCCCAAATGGAGGGCTAATTCCTTATAGCCCATTTTAGGCCTCAAAATTGACTTTTTGTCAAATCAGGTACAAACATGAAGGATGTAAGGCATAAAGTTCATCAATAACAGTTGAAAAAAGTTTTCCTTTTATTAATTTAACATTTTTGGTGGGAAAGACTCCAAAATTTGGGTTGCAGCACTTGTGAAGGCTTCTACACTCCAAAACATAGAAGACCCAAAAAACACCCAAGGAAACAAAAATTGTCTCAAACTCATAATTCACTAAGAGGAGAGATTGTGTAGGTAGAGAGTAGATCAGGAAGAAAGGATTGAATTCCAATTCATTGAGTAAGGAGTTGGATTACCATTCCAGAGTGATTATGGAGTTGAAGCCCTTGAGTAGCCAAGAAGAGTTTGACATAGGGAGGTGGAACAAGGTGAGTTGTTAGATTGGCCTTGAGACAATTTGCACTCTTCCCTTGGTGACTACACCTTGAAAATAGTAAGGAACTATCACTTAGCAAACATACTAGCCACTTGAGAACCACCTTGCACTATCCTCCTTATCAGTTTTGGTCTAAAGAAGACATGGCATATCATTGTAATGTGAATGTATGTAATGATCTTATTGTAATATCTTTTAGGTGGTCGATCTTATTGGTTTAGGCCTTAGGGTTTGTATAGATTGATGTAAGATGTCATTATAGATTGTGGTGGTAATGGTCATGGAATGAAATATCATATGTGAAGGAGATTTGGTCAATCATAGGTGATCGAATTGGGTTTATGTAAGAGGTAAAAGGCCTCCGGTATTGAGCTTAATTGAGACTGTAATCAAGCATGTTAGATGATATTATTTGTAGTTCATTCTTCTAGATTTTTTTCCATTTATATTGAGATGGTTATAACCTCTCTGTAATCAGTGAGACTCCTTTGTATTGAGTAGTACGCTCTAGGAAGTGTGGCTTCATGCATGTGTAGGCCACTTATTGTATCACATACTTTCTGTAGAAGTATTATCTGATTATGGATAGGCTTCCCACTGTGGTTTTTTCCTTTACCAGATTTTCCATGTACAAATCATGGTGTTATGTGGTATGGTTTCTTTGTGTTAATTCTCTATTTCATTCTTACGTTTTATTTCTTAACGATATATATTTCTTCTATTTTGATATTCAATGTTTATGTGCTTCGGTTAAAGGTTATAAAGTGGTTTGATTAATATAATTTGTTGACAACTAATTCACCCCCCCTCCCAGTTATCCACTGGTTATTCTAACAATTGGTATTAGAGATTTGGTCCTCTTTTACAAAAGCTTAACCACTTGAGGTAGATCCTATGGCAACAAATACTTCAAATCCACCAAAAGAGAAATCCCTAAGCTTGATGGAACAAACAATGCGATATGAAAAATCTGAATGGAGACTTAGGTTAGATGTCTTGGCAAGGCTATTTGGGAGATTGGTGAGAAAGGATATACACCTTATGATCTGGCATCTAGCAATCCTGCTCCAACAGACTTGGACAAAAATATTGAAAATGATTACAAAGGTAGACAAGCCCTCTTGTGTGCACTCATTGATCAGCAAATCATGGGATTGACTAATAAATCATCTGCAAAGGTTATGTGGGATAAATTGCAAACTCTGAATGAAGGTGACCCTACTGTCAGAATTGCTAAACATGATGGTTACCGGGTAAGATGTGAGAACTTGAAGATGGAAGATAATGAAAGAATTATTACATTTATGGAAAGAGTAAATGAGATTGTCATGGGAATCCAATGTTGTGGAGGATCTCTGAGTGAAGATGAAATAGTTTCAAAAGTTTTAAGAGCCCCACCACTGGCTTACAAGATGAAGGCTACTGCGATTAATGAGTTGAGAACAATGGCAAACAATTAAGTTAACAAAGACTTTCTATTTGATAAATTATCTACTTTTGAGCTTGAAGAATTTGGACCCTCTTGAGCTACAAAGTCTAAACCTGCTTTTCAAGCGTTAGCATCTACCTACAAAAGTGGTTGGAAAGCCCTATATGCAAAAGAATTGGAAGATATGAGGAAAGAGGATGAAGAATTTGAGCAACTTGAAGCCTTATTTCCTAGAAGAGTACCTCAAGGACTGACAGGAAGTAAGTATGAAGGAAAATAAACTTTTAAATGTTTTGCATGTAATAAGATTAGTCACTTTGCATCTAAATGTCCTGAAAGGAATGCAATATTTGAAGAAAGAGTTGAGAAATCATTTAAGCCTAATCAAAACAAATATAGATTCAAGAAAAAAAAACTATGCTACATAGCGGATGAGGAAGGAGTAAGTGATGACTCAGAGGATGAACCAACAGGAGATTTTGCTAGTGGATCCGGCAATGGAAAGGAATGGGTGTTCTATGCTATAAAGGAAGATGAACCAAAACCTGTTATCAAGAATGAAGAAAAGGCCCTAGCAACAAAATTTGAAGACAAGGATGAATAGGTAATTGATAGTGGATGCCCACATCATATGACTGGAGATTAAAAAAAAATTGCCGCTACAAGGATACAATGGTGGTCAAGTCAGATTTGGGGATGGCAAAGCATGTATGATCAAAGCTAGAGGTATTATTTCTCTAGATGACAAGCATAATACTGATAGTGTCTACTATGTACAAGGTTTAAAGCACAATCTTTTAAGTGTTGGTCAATTGGTGGATAAGGGATTCCAACTTCAGTTCAAAGATAGAAATTGCAAAATCATTAACAGAACTGGTTTCGAGATTGCATCTGGTACTCAAACTGGAGGTAATATCTTTCACTTGAACATTAGTGATAAGACATGTTTGATTGCTCATATTGTTGAGAGTTGGTTATTACATAAGAGGTTGTGTCGTGTTAATTATGATTGTATTGTTAAGATCAGTTCAACAAAGGCAGTTAGAGATATAACTAAGATTATAAAGTCTCATAATTTGGTATGTAAGGAATGTTAATTGGGAAAGCAAGTTAGAACTTCTTTTAAGAGCATACATGATAAATATAATGATGTTCTTGATTTGATTCATACTGACTTATGTGGTCCAGCAAGGACTAGAAGCTTTCAAGGTGATAGATACTTCGTGCTAATAGTTGATGAATATTTTAGAATGATGTGGGTGACTTTTCTAAGGGAGAAGTCTGAAACTTTTGAGAAATTCAAGATCTTTAAAGAAAAGGTGGAAATAGAAAATGGATTGAAAATGAAATGTCTGAGATCAGATCAAGGCGGTGAGTTCTCATCTCATGAATTTAACAGTTATTCAGAGATAAATGGAATTAGGAGACAATTATCTACACCCCGGACTCCTCAGTAGATTGGAGTAGTGGAAAGGAAGAATAGAACCATGATGATGGAAGCCAAATTACCTCACATCTACTGGAGAGAAGTAGTGAGTACAATAGTCTACACATTCAACATAGTTCATATCAAAGGTGAAACTGGAAAGACTCCTTATGAATTATGGTCTGGACATACACCTACTCTTAAATATTTCATAATTTTTGGAAGCAAATGCTATATCAAAAGGGATGATTCAATTGGGAAGTTTGATCCTAGATGTGATGAAGGGATATATATTGGGTATTCAATTCATAGAAAATCATATAGATGTTATAACAAAAGAGTGCAGAAAATTATGGAGAGCACAAATGTGAAAGTGGATGAGCAATATAGAGATCAATCTATATCATATGACAGAGAAATGGTAGTGGAAGTGATCATAACTGATCAGGAAATGCCTCAATCGATACAAGACACTAAGACAGTTACACTGGTACAATAAGAAAAATTCAACTGTGACTGATGATTAGAATAGAGAACCTGAAGTTTAATAGACACCAAGGTGTGTTAGATTAAATCATTCGAGACAAGAACAAGGGAGTTATGAAAAGAAGAAGACTGGAAAATGAAGAGGTATGTCTTATTTCTCAAATTGAACCGACATTTGTTATTGAAGCTTGTAAAGATAAACATTGGTTAAAAGCTATGGAAGATGAATTAGATCAGATAGAGAAGAATAGGACTTGGAGTTTAGTTCCCGGCCTAAAAATAAGAATGTGTAGTCACACAAATCTGTCCATTTATATTAAATGGATATTTTGTATTTATTTGATTAAAAAAATCCACTAGCCATCAGTTAATTAAATTAATATTTAATTAATTCATCCCCAAACATTCTTCTATTAATTAAATAAATTATTCAATTTATTTTAATTAATTCATTAAATAAAATTCCAATCAATTAAATAAATAAAATCTATTTATTTAATTAAAACCCCCTATTCCTCTTTTAAATAAATTAAATAAAACATTTATTTAAATCATTATCCCCCCCCCCCAATTGCATTTTCCTACAAATGCAACTTGCACACATTTATTGAAATAAATGAATTTTTATTTTAAATAAAATCCTATTTTTTCCTCAATCACCAAATCCACTTGCAAAATCTAATCCCTTTCTAGATTCTTCTAAACCCCTTCCTAATTAGCCTAATCCATCCCCTAATTATTGTCACATTCCTAAGAAAAATGGAGTCACTTCTCAAAGACTCCAAAGTCTTTGAAAAGCATTTAATGCTTTGTGTGTTCAACAAATTAACCCCCAAAGTCTTCTAAGACCACTAATGGCTCTTACATGACCATTTATGGCTCTTACATAACCATTTATGGTTATTTCAAACTTGTCCTCCCAAACATTGATTGTTTTGACCATATTCATCCATTTCACATTTGCACAAGAGTTTATCCATTGGATAAAAGATTTATTCTTTGAATAAAGAGTTTATTCATTCAACCAACCTTGACTCTAAAATCCCAAGGTCATATCAGGCATTTAATGCTTATTCCCTCTCCTCTCAACCTATCCCACATTGACACTTGTCATCCTGGGATTGGGTTGAAAGCCCTCACATGGATTTGAAATCATGCAATCCTGACCTTTGTTGAGATTGCTCAATCTCAACCATCCATTGCTCCATTTCTCCTATAAATAGAGCCCAGCCCATTTCTTCATAATCTAGATCCTAAAAACTTGTATGCATTTAAGCTATAGGCATTTTAAGAGAGCATTTTAGCATAATTAACTAATATGTTTTGTTATTTTAGTTAAAATCAATCATTTTAAGAGCATCTAGTATTTTAGTTTTTCATTTCCCATTTGAAGCAAAATACTCAAATCTCAATCCTCCATAAGCATCCATAGTGCAAAAAGTTGCTGAGAGCTACACTATTTTGGAACTTGGAGAGGAGAGGAACAAGGGAGAAGGAATTAAGAGCATGTTAGGAGGTATTTGGAGATGCCTCATCATATTTTCTTCTTTAGTTAAATATGCTTTCATGTTTTTAGTGTCTCTCTTGATATGCCTATTTAGATTAGTTTTTGATTGACTAACACTAACAGTTTCTTGTCTTGTGTGTGGTTTATCTTAAACTAACCTTGTCCATTTTGCTGGGCATCATTTGGTGAACCCGACATGAATCGAAACACCAAAAAAATATCATCTTTTTAGCAAACTAACATGTCTGAATGTTGAAAATGTCACATAGGTTGCGTTTTGGCACTATTGAACACGTTCTAGCGCTACCGACACTTTTTCTTTTAGCGCTATTATTCTTACAATAGGGCTATTGTCCAAATTGTGGTGCTTTTGGATTTGTTTTGGCACGTTTGTCATTCTTTTGGCACTATTGCAAATCTTTCAGCACTTTTGCCTCTCTGGCTTTCCCCTTCTTTCAACGCTTCTGTGTTAAATAGCACTTCTGTTCAAACGCAGACTAGCGCTATTGTAACAGAATGTCATAAAAAAATGCCTTGTAACCAAAAAAGTGAAAATTTTAGGCTTGTGGAAGCCCCCCTTGGACATTGATTTTACTAACACGTTGTTCGTGCAAGTTAAAACTTACCATTAAAGAAAAAAAAATCACAAACTTGTCTTTTGGTGCATTAAAACTTGAACACAAACAAAAGTTCATTGCTTTCTAATTAGGATAACTCATCTTTTGGTGCTTAAAATCAACATGCAAATTTGGTTTCCTTGCATCAAACTAAAGAGATTTACAATCCACACTTCCAATTTTGGTGCACATAAAATACACAATCCATTTGTTTTGATTTTTGCAAACAAATTTTACTTCAAGCAAACGTATATTTCATTAAGTTGACTAGGATTTCCAAATTCTAGATTACAAAACACATTGCCTTTGAAAGTTAAAAAGAACACCATGGCTATTGGAGCAACATCTCCAAATAGTTAGATCACATTGCAATGACGGATTAAAAGGAACAAGTGAATTTTGTGTTTGGCATGCTTGTGCAAAAAGGTCAGTCAAGTGGTCCTACTTCTAACACGCACTATCCTCTCCCTTGGCTCTCGTAGTCCTAGGTGCAAGAGAAAGGTGTTAGTAACACTCAAAAATTTTATCTTTTTAAGAGAGGCCTGCCAAGAGACACATCACTCTTGGGAACGACCTCGTGCGGTAAATCCTTCGAGCCACTATAGAAATCAGGTGAGAGCGAAAGTTGTAGCCTTGGGTATAGCTATTCCTACAATGTAACTGGCTGAAAGGACAAATTGGCCCCACCACCAGTTACAAGGCTCTTAAGTGAGTCACTATAGAATGAACTTATGTCCAAAAACATCAAACATGACTAAACACCTTTAAGTAGTAGCCCACCTGTTCTATTGATTGAGGATATTTGCGATATAATTTAGTGCAAGAGCATAGATGGTTTTGCTCCGAAGATACTCACCATACATATTTCTTTGAGTAGAAACATAGCTTTTTGAAAAGTCACTTGTGGCTTGATGAAAGTGGTGACTCCCCCATCATAGGGATCATCTATTTGTTATGGTCGTGCAAGACTTAGTATATCACATCCTTACCTGCCACGGCAGGATTCATAAGGTATGTAGTACCAAAGTCGAAGAAATATCAAGATGTGGGCTAAATTTATCACAACTGGCCATTTGACCTTAGGGATAAAAAGTGTTTGAAGTGTGTTCATTTTAAAGACCAAGTGCAAATTGAGCCAACTTCAGGTTTTGGAAATACACCTTAAAATACATCTAAAGGAAGGGTCATATACAAGTCCAAGGATTGGGTTGATCTAGACCCATACTCATTTGTGCCTTTGAGGATACATCTTGTGTTTGTGTGTTTGCTTTGTTTTCTTGTCAAAGAAAAAAATCAAAAATCACTTTCAAAACAAAGTATTCATCCAGGCAAACATTTTTCAAAACAACCAAAAACATCAAAAACAAAGTGCAAACAACAAAAGAGTTAAAATTTTATGACCATTCTTCACATCTTGCGAAAGAAGAAACGTCATCAGAATATCAACTTAAAAAGAAGACCATTAAGCTCAAAGGCTTTGATCAAACGAAGGAAATTCTTCTATATCAATACACAAATTTTTGTCTCCCATAGAGTTTTCTTGCGTCACATGTGTCTCTACCTTCAAGGCAAAACAAACGAATTTGATTCAGAATCATTGAACCGTAGAGCTTTTATGCAATATAGAGCTCTGAGTTATCACAAAAACCAAGGAGGTAAGATTAATCCCAACTTTTTCCCAAACATCTGTATCACCTACAACACAGCTCAAGAAATACCACCAACCCTCGAAAGGGAAGAGGTAGAGTTTGTCCCATTTGTGACACAAAGTTTTTATTAAAGTTGAAAACATTTCATCCATCATCATTTCATCATTAATCCATTCCAAACTCTCAAAACATTAAGAGGTTCTTGTCCTAAGTTCTCTTTTTCGATATTGCTTGAATCAAACACCTCACATCACTTTTTAGATTGTTTCTACATCTAGGATAAGCTCATCCTAAGAGACACATCTACACAAGTTAAAACTAGTTCATGAGTGAATCCTCTCATTACTAGGTAGTTAAATCTGTAACACATCTCAGATTTCTCTACACCTTATCACATCAAAATCTTATCAAACAAGCAAGTAGTTAAAAGAAGGAATTTTAGTCACATCTACCTTAAAAGTGCTAGAGATCCACATACCACACAAATCCACCAATCATCAATTTCTCATTTCATCAAAAAAACTCATCATCATTTTCATGCAATTTCAACAAAGACTCATAAACAAAATGGCTCAAACCCGATCACAATAAAGGCAATGAGAAATAGAAATAGAAGAAGAAGAAGAGGAAAATCTCAATGAATTCCAAGAAGCACTTGGGGGAAATGTGAATGACGAAAACCCAAGTACTCCTACTCCTGCAACAATAGAAAGGGCTCAGCATAACCCTCTCTTTAACAGATTGTTTGATGAAATACTCAGGAGCAATGCGGATGCTCACTTCTTAAAGCTCACTCAAGATGGAGCAAAACTCCCCTCTGACTTTGATCTTGCCCAATTAAGACAAGCATCAGAAAGACAAAGTTGCCATGAAGAGGAAAGAGGTAGAGATCCCATCAGATATAACATTCCTCGAGGTAACCCACCACCTCCTCCTCCAATTGAAATGGAGATGTTGCAGCAACAATTCAAGAATCTTTCCCAACAACTTCATAGTGGTGTCAAGACTAACCAATTCTCACTCAATGACATCTGTCCCTATCCTTTTGATAGGAACCTTTATATGCCACCCTTTCCACGAGGATTCAAAACACCCAAATTTGAAAAATATAGAGGAAAGGGAGATCCCCATGATCATGTCAGAGAATTTCATTCTGCTTGTCTTGAAGTGGCATATGAAGACACCTACCTAATGCACCTTTTTCCCCAAAGATTGGGAGGAACAACCACATCATGGTTTTTCTGACTACCAGGTGGCATTAGAACATTTGAGGAACTCATCCAGAAGTTTCTAGCTCATTACTCTCATAACATTGAACGCGACATTACCATGGCTGATCTGTGCAACACTAAACAAAAACCAGGTGAACTATTCTCAGTATTCCTGCAATGATGGCATCAAATGTCTAGTAGACATTCTCTTCAGTTACCTGAACGAGAACTAGTGGAAATATTCATTTCCAACTTAAATGAAGAAATGGAATTTCACCTGGATGTCAAAGACATAGACTCTTTTAATGATATGATCACCAAGGGTTTAAAATGTGAATGGGTACTCATCAAGAAAGGACTCATCAAAATCTTTAATGAACCAAAAGATGGTCCTCGCCTGCACTTCAATAGTGATAAACCAAGCTTCTGGAATAAAAACAAGAATATCGTCAACGATGGGGTTGTGGATGCCTGAACTATCCAAAATGCACAACCTGTGGTTCAGTTTGTAGGACAAAATCCTCCACCTCAGAACAACACAAATGGTCCTTCCAATCAAGGTTGCATCACATCTCATGATGAACCAAGACCTCGTCAGCAAAAACAAAAACACACATACACTCCCTTAGGGGAACCCATTGAAACAATATTGCGACAACTCATTTCTCAAAATTTGGTCACTCTACCTAAACTATCAAACTATGAGCCTTAGGTCAAACCGGCATGGTGGAGAGATATTGAACACTGTGAATTCCATCAAGGAAGAGGACATAAGTCAAGTAATTGTCACCGATTGAAAGATCTCATTCAGGATCTTATTGATCGAGGAGAAATTGAAATAGAAGGACATGACCCAAAAACAACAAATAATGATCATCTGATGTTCAAAAATCCACTTCCATCACAAGATCAAAGGGGTCCTTCCACTTCTAGATGAGGCACTGATACCATTGATTATACACAGGCTGCGTATAATTACACTGTCAATCATCTGTATGATGCTAGTGAACAAGTTGCAACTATAACCTTCAAAAATCCCAACTCAAATTGCAATGTTGTTACACGATGTGGCAAGGTCACCATAAAGGCAGCTCCACAAGGCACCACCTCCATCCCAAAGCAGTACAATCTTGTGGAACAATTAGATAAGACACCTGCACTTATATCCATTTTAGAACTATTGCGCCTATCGCCCTCTCATAAAACTATCTTGGATCAAGCACTCCAAGAGGCGTCAGTCCCTGCAAATCTGAATACAGACCAATTTCAAGCCATGGTTGGAAGTCTAAAGTCATCACCTTGTCTCACTTTTTCCGAAAGTGACAACTCTTCCTTCCAGCAACCTCATAATGCCTCACTCCACATCAAAGGATTTATCAACCAGCATAGGATCAAGCAAGTCTTGATCGATAATGGAGCAGGCCTAAATATTTGTACACTACAATTGGTCACAACATTGGGATATGTAGTAGAATTAGTGGATCGTCGTCAGAAGATCACAATCAAAGCCTATGATGATGAAGAGCGTTCATCCAAAGGAGCTGTGGTACTACCAATCCGAGTTGGCCCTATGGTAAAGCACATCATCTGTCAAGTTCTGGACCTTCCTCTGCCATACAATCTACTATTAGGAAGACCTTGGATACATGCCATGCAAGCCATTCCATCTACCTACCATCAATGTATCAAGTTCCCACATAACGATGTAGAGATCACAATCCTGGGCGATGCAAATCCCTTTGTGTATTGTCATAATATTAGCCATCAACCAGAGATTACCATTCCTAATAATAGAGAAGCCATTTCCTCCACATCATATATAAGTCCTGCCTCTCTTACTAGTTCAAACACCACTATACCCAAGCAAGAAAATCTTAAGATGAAGATAGTCGAGGAAGGTCCTGGGGAATACAACTTGAGTCAACTCTTTTGTGTGGGACAAATGCCCACTTCTCCTTGAACACATGGTAAACCATAGCAGGTACTCTAGCAACCATTGATCATGCCAGCCTGTGCTTTGACACCTTTCATCCTTGGCAAGAGTCAAGAAGAAGAAACCCAAGATGAGGACTTAGCAGACTGGATCTATAAAGATCCCATCACCACTGATATACCACAAGTTAAACCTCCTACGGATCAATATGGCAAAGGTCTCCTCATTATGCAAAGAATGGGGTATGATGGTCAGAGTACTTTGGGATATTGCAAGCAAGGACGATAGGAACCTCTACTGCCAGAATTCAAGCCCAAAGGTAATACAGGCCTAGGCTTTGAAAAAGAGATCTTTCCTAAACTCAAGTTCAAGGGCAAACCCAGCAAACCATTATGTCAGCCTACTACAAAAAGGACACCTTTCATTATCAAAGCAGCATCAAGCACCATCACAACTGCCCCATCGAGGCTCAAAATCCCAACACAACCATCACCAATACCACTCATCCCACCAAACGAACTCGTAATCCCATCAGCAGCACCATTAGTAGCAGCAACTGTATCAGAACCCGTAGTAGCATCTATAGCACCAGCAGTTCCAGCAGAAACCACGGAGTCAATATTACCGATACTCCCTATACCAGATTCCTTGATCCCCATCAATCTTCCTGCAACACCGATCACTACAAAGGTACATCAACCAATCACACCTACAGTATTTAACTCAAAAGACATCCCCATATGGTATAGTAATCAGATGCTGGAAAGCGACTCAGAGACTGACTCACATGAATGGGAATTTGATTCTATACAGCTTAACACTTTAGATGAGGAAGATGCATCACCACCTCCACCACGCAAAGACATCCCTATTTATGGAGAAGCACAGATAAAGACCACATGGGTTCCTGAATTGGAAACATCATCCACAGACCGTACGTCTCATCCTACGCCTGATTCTGATAGGGAGAATACCATTAATGACCTTCACCATAACATCTTAACCCTCACTGATACATCTAACGCACTTAACCTAATTGGTGAAGTAATGCCCATTATCCACCCTGAACTCATCGAATGGAACCAACCAAATCCTCCATGTCTTGACTTCTTCCAAAATGATGAGGCCATCATTGACTTTTTGGAATTAAAGGATAACCTACCAAGTGGGGATCACAAAGTTGGATTCACCATTGAACTTAATAGCACACCATACTTCGGGGTGGATGCCAAACCTTTCAGCTACAAAAATATAACAATAAAACATGGATCTTCCAGTGAAAACCACACTGTGGCACTGTTTGATCCAACAAAAGTAAAAGGAAAGAGCATATCCAATGGTGAAAACCTCTTTGAGGTGCCTGAGGATAAAGGGTTTGATATTCTCCCTGATAGTACACAATAGGAATGATCAATGATTCTCATCGAGGAAACCAAAGAATACAATATGGGGACTCCTAAAAATCCTCATCTCATACATCTAGCATCTCTTCTCACTCCAAAGGAACAACCTAAATTTATAGAGTTCTTCCAGAAGTGTCAGATCAACTTTGCATGGTCATATGCAGACATGCCTGGGCTTGATCCTGATTTAGTCATGCATCACCTCACCGTCACAAAAGGAGCCAAACCTGTCAAGCAGAAGCTTCATAAGATGCATCCTCAAATTGCAGTGCTAGTCAAAATAGAACTCAAGAAACTCCTAGATGTTGGTTTCATTAGATCAATTGATTATGCAGAATGGATCTCCAATATTGTGCCCGTTGGCAAACCAAAAGGGGGCATCCGCATTTGTACTGACTTCAGAGAACTGAATAAAGCCTGTCCTAAGGATGACTTCCCCTTACCAAATATCGACATCATAGTGGATCTGACAGCAGGACACGCCATGCTTTCACTCATGGATGGCTTTTCAAGATACAATCAAATAAAGATCGCACCAAAAGATCAACATAAGATAGCCTTCACATGTCCATGGGGCACATATTGCTGGAATGTAATGCCTTTCAGTCTCAAGAACGCAGGAGCAACCTATCAAAGGGAAATGACCACCATCTTCCATGACATGATGCATACTATGATGGAAGATTATGTTGATGACTTACTAGCAAAATCACTCACCAGAGATGGGCATCTCCACATCTTAGATAAAATCTTTGATAGACTGGAACAATACCGTGTTCGACTCAACCCAAAGAAATGTGTCTTTGGAGTAACCTCCGGGAAACTTCTAGGATACATTATCTCAAGCAAAGGCATTGAGGTCAACCTAGCAAAGGTAAAAGCCATCATGGACATGCCACCACCAAAGAATATCAGTCAGCTAAGGACATTACAAGGACGACTTCAATCCATCCGAAGATTCATTGCACAATTGGCTGATAAGTGTCACCCATTCACACATCTATTACACAAGAACATCCACTTTCAGTGGGATGCTCGATGCCAACAAGCATTTTAGACGCTTAAAGACTATCTCATGAATCCACCATTCCTGATGCCGCCACATCCCAATAGACCATTGTTACTCTATATCTCAGCAACAAGTACAACATTGGGTGTACTACTGGCACAACATAATGTGGAAGGAAAGGAGTGTGTTTTTTACTACATCTCTCGCACACTAGTTGGCTATGAACTCAATTACACCCCTATTGAGCAAGCTTGCATAGCAGTAATCTTAGCAGCCACTAAACTGAGGCACTATCTATTAACACACAAAGTACAACTCATTGCAAAGATTGATCCACTTAAGTATTTACTTAGAAAAGTAGCATTGACAGGTCACTTGGCCAAATGGGTGATGATTCTAAGTGAATTTGACATCGATTATGTAGACCGCAAAGCTATCAAAGGTCAAGTCATTGCGGATTAGTTGGCCGATGCACCTCTCATAGGTGATCATCCTCTCATTTCCAATTTTCCAGATGAAGAGATATTCATGATCACAATAGCACAACCATGGAAACTATACTTTGATGGCTCGTACACTAGGCATGGCTTGGGGGCAGGCATTCTATTTATCACACCTCAAGGTGACAGCATCCCGAAGTCTTACAGGCTCACATTTCCATGCACCAACAACATCGCAGAATATGAGGCCTTGATCACAGGAATCAGGCTAGCCGTACAATGGAAATTACAAGAACTACAAGTATATGGCGACTCCCAACTGGTCATTCGACAAGCAACCAATGAATATCAAACCAAAGATGATAAACTCATGCCATATAAGCAAATGGTGGACAATCTTAAGGCATCATTTACTACTCTCACTTTTGAGTAGATACCAAGAGATCAGAATCGAGTTGCTGATGCCATGGCTACCATCGTATCTCTACTAGATCTTCCATAGAATTCAACACACTATGAGTTCTTGGTAGAACAGCTTTGGATTCCAGCTTATGATATCTCCGAATCTGAAATGATATGTCACCTTGTTAGTTCTGAATCCCCATGGTACGGTGAATTCTACACCTATCTCCGCGATCACACCCTTCCTCCCAACCAATCGAATAACCAACGTAAAACCTTCATTCGCCAAATTGCTTGATATACCATTATTGCTGAAACCCTATACCGCTGCAATCTTGATGGTACTCTCCTTTGATGTCTGGAACAAGATGAGATAACAAAAGCTTTGGAAGAAGTCCATGAAGAAATTTGTGGGACTCACTCCAGTGGTCCGTCACTAGCCAAGAAACTCCTACGCAATGGATACTATTGGCCATCTATGGAAAAAGATTCCTACTACTTTGTCAGGAAGTGCAAGAAATGTCAAGTTCATGGTGACCTGATACATGCACCAGCTTAGGAACTACAACCAATCACAACACCATGGCCTTTTTGTCAATGGGGCCTTGACCTTGTGGGTAAGATTCATCCATCTTCATCTAATGGCCATAAATTCATTATTACTGCCACCGAATATTTCACAAAGTGGATCAAAATTGTTCCACTTACCCAAGTCACCGACAAGAAGATCGCCTCATTCATCCTCAACTACATCATCTGCCAGTATGGTGTGCCCATGTCCATCATCACAGATAATGGTCTTCCTTTCAAAAATCAGGATGTCTGCGAACTTTGTGAGAAATTTCACATTCAACACTGCTTTTCCACTCCCTATTACCCATAAGGCAATGGTCAGGCTGAAGCATCCAATAAAAACATATTGAGGATCCTAAAGAAGATAGTCAATGATGTCGGCCATGATTGGCATGTTCAACTAAATCCAATGCTATGGGCATATCGAACTAGCATTCGAACCCCTATGGGTGCAACTCCTTATTCATTGGTCTATGGTGCAGAAGCTATCTTACCTATTGAGGTTGAGATACCATCATTACAGGTTTCCTTGCATAATCTCATCGATGACGAAGCCTACAGAGTATCCCGTCTTTAGGACTTACAGTTACTTGATGAGAAGCGACAAGCTACGTACAATCATCTCAAAGCCTATCAGCAGCGCATGAGCAGAAGCTACAATCACCGAGTTAGACCTCATACCTTTGAGGTAGGTGATCTTGTTCTATGAGAGAATCCTCACAACCAACCAAACAGAGAACATCAGGGCAAGTTTGAATCAAACTGGCTGGGCCCATATGTTGTCACTACTGTGTTCGGGTCCGGGGCATATCAGTTGGCTACATCAGAAGGAGAACTACTTGCAGATCCAATCAACAACATGCACCTCAAACAATTTTATACCTAAGCTGAACAGAGCATCAGGCTCCCCTACATACCAGAAAATACCAAAAACATTCAGAAAAATGTCCTGAAGAAAATACAAAAACATTCAAAAAAAGTAAAGAAAAATCATGCATCCAAACGGTGAACAACCACTCCAGTGGCACCTTGGGTAAGTACGATGGTGAAAACCTGGCAAACAGGCACCACTCGTAAAGGCTATGGCTCCATTGTCTTTCAAACTTCTTGTGATCACATCTACTTCATACATACATCCATCCATCCACAACCATGGCTTGTTATTCATCTGCAATTGAGAAAGTACTCCATGCATCTTGCATCCCACTTTTTCATAGTCATGTCTAAAATGGGGGCAATACCCTTAAACTATTGATGGAAGTAGATTCTACATTATCTTATGATTCATTAAGTTCTTCATTCAAAAAATCATCAAAATACGAAAACATTGGAAAACGTCCCACAAAAATACCAAAAACATTCAAAAACAATACAAAATCCAAAAAACAATGCAAAACCATCAAAAATCACATGACAAAACCTTGTACATACCCACCCATGCAGATACCAAAACAAACATTGACAAACTACTCACACAATGACCATTTACCAATTGACCACACAATCCACATCAACACTCAAAAACTGTCTTCAACAAGGATGCATCCTGCCTTACCAAAACAAAGACAAAAGTGACGTTTTCTTTGACAAGAAAATTATGTTAAGCTATCAAATACTTGGTTGATTTGTGAGTACAATCATTCGTTTATCTATATCGGGATCTTTCAGTATTGTTTTGTATCATTTGCACATTATTTCTGATGAAGTTCTGGGGCATGTACTAATGGTGTCTACGTGGGAAGTTCACCAAGCAACGTGATCATAGGCAAAAATACAGTCATAGATCACTACAGCTTGCTGACTATAGCATATACCTTGACCATATGGGCATGAACCATTACCAAGGATCCTTATTCTTTATCCTTTATGTATATACTATTTGTTTGCAGGTACAATGCTCATTCTTTGGTTCCTCCTCATCCAAATTGGATAAAGGTTTTTATCTCTTAGTACGGTATGTACTTGTCTCAGGATATGATCAGCCTAAGATCAAGGAGGACGATCCAAGTCATGCATGAATAGAGATAATCCTTGTCTGTTCCGCAAGCAATACTCTGGTCGACTTGACCCTTATATCAAGTCGCTTGTATTAAACTTGCTATATTAAGATCCATGAAAGGAATACTCAGGTCATCTTGAATCGTTATGTCAAGATGCTTGTATTCTCTTCCAACATTTTAAAGTTCAATGATGAAAATAGAGCACTATGGATCGTCATTTCATCTCATCTGTTTATATCTCGCATTCCATTGCAGATCTCCCATCCGTTCACTCATTCATATATAGGTTTTTTTTAATGCAAAAAGTGACCATTAAAACTGGTCTTGGATACAATCATGACCGAGTACTCTGATACATCATCAGTACATCCTGCAAAGTCTTAAAAAAAACCTTGCATTCCTCATGGTCATATCATCATCGCATTTTGTTATATCTTGCATTAAGTACATTCACGTCATTTTTAACTTAACATTGCATATAGTTCATTTTGGAACATTAGTTTTCATTAAAAAGATTTGCATCATTGCATCAATCATAAATAATTAGATTCATTCGTGGGATTAAAATTGTCTTTGATTATATTAAGCCATTTATTAGGCATTCATATAGTATTGATTATCCATCATCATTTTATCATCTTTTATCATTTATTATTTGCATATATTCATTTATAGTTAAAAAGTGCATTAATTCATCCATTAACTAAGTATCCTATTATGCTCATTTTAGGATTCATTTCACATTGCATTTCATTCATCCATTAACTAAGCATCCTATTATGCTCATTTTAGGATTCATTTCACATTGCATTTCATTCATCCATTAACTAAGTATCGTATTATGCTCATTTTAGGATTCATTTCACATTACATTTCATTCATTCATTAAACTAAGCATCTTATTATACTCATTTTAGGATTCATTCACATTACATTCATTATCCTCTTTTTAATTGCATTAAGGTGCAGTTATTAAAACCATAAGTTATAATATCATCACATTATCATTTTTACTTAACATCACATTTAAAGCATTTAGAATCATAAAACAATTTGTTTCCAAAACACATTGGTTCATACCATTTTATATGTCCATTTTACATATGCATTCATTTAAACATTATCATATAAACATTGTACTTTACATTTTGTTTATCCATATTGCATTCATTTAACAAACATCTAGATGCATATTCATACATAACATCATTCATTCGACCATTGCATTAACATCATCGCATAAATTATCATTGCATAGGAAACACCAAAATCCTGTTTAGAAATCATCATATGCATACATCATCATCACGACATTACATACATAAAGCATTACATAAAAAAAATCCAAACAAATCATACATATATAAACCTGCATTCATATGTCAGTATCCCACATCATAAATCATCATAAAAACATGCATATAAGAAACATCTCATCAAATGCATACATGTACACATATCCATCTAAGCAATAAACTCATCATCCTGCATAAACATCCATATAAATCAAATGCATATCATCAAAATATGGGATCTCCTCATATATCTCATCTCATATATCATATTACAATGAAGTCTACAAAATCGGCTACCAAGAGCCATCCAAGATACAGTCCAAAAAATAGACAATGATACAATACATATATGCAAAAAAAATGCTCTCTCAAATGCCACTCTGGCAAGATGCTGTCCCCACACCTCCACCTGCTCCCCCACTAGTGCCTGCACCCCCTACTCCATCTCTCTATGGAGGCCTCATCGAACCCGCACTCCCTCCTCCATCCCCTAATCTCTCCCTCCTCAAAGGACCCATCACACCCCCACTGCTCTGCACCCTCTGCGACCGCTCTGATTTGGCCTGCCACATCTATGAATAGCTGAGAGCTCGCTGACTAACTGGCACCACCTACTCATATAAACCCCTCCAGTAGTCTATCTCTGCCTGTGCTCACCGCATCTCCCTCATCACCTCCCCCATAAGCCCCTGTGCTCCTACTCCAACCCGCACTCTCCCTTGCAGCTCGGCCAATCTCTCCACTACACTATCCCTCTCCCGTAGCACCACAACTAGCTCTGACTCCCGTGCAAATAGCTGCACATCCCTAGCTGCCACCTCCACTCCAAACCCTCTATCCAAGGCTGCAAGCGTACTATCATGTGATCCCGCAGATCTCCAGTAGCTCCCTCCTTGGTATCCATAGTTGCATCTCCTCCACTGCCCTCTCCAATAGTCCCCTCCCCTCTGTCCATTGGGACCTCTCTCTCCATCCCCCTCCCACTTAGCTGAACTCCTCCTGGTATCAATGGTCCCTGTGATATCTGCAGAGGCAGTCCACCTCTCCCTCTCTGCTGACTCCGCATCCCCAATCCTCCTCCACCTCCTCAATCTCCTCCACCACCTCCTCCACCTCCTCCTCCACCACCTCCACCTCCTCCATCTCCTCCACCTCCTACTCCTCCTCCTTGACCTCCTACCCTCCTCCATCTCTGTCCCCTCTCATCCTCAAAAGCTGGGATCGGCTCTACTAGATTCGATATCCGTGGGATCAGGTGAGCTACCCGGTACTGCGTATACTCATCTATCACCCCTACCTCAATGACCCTCGGTTGTATGTCCCATGGCCTCGCCTGCAGTGTCCAGAACTCTACTAGTGCCTGATCATACGATAGCACTGGACCCCATGCATACCGCTCCTGAATAACTCGCGCATACTCTCTTGATCCGCTGGACAGTCCCTGCTGGCGTCCAAACTACCTCATCACTCGTCTGGGCACCTGTCTCTCCACATGGTAGGAGGTCCTCCCAATGAGGAATCGATTCATAAACACAAAAGGCAGTGCCTCTGCATCATCATCCCATAGCTCACACTACAAGTATGGCCGCCATATCACTGCATCTAGGTCATCCAATGCCCGCCGCCACCACTCTAACTTCCCCAAGTGGGGCTGACTCATCATGCCGCTGTACATAAACATGTACGGTTGATCTACTGCATAGGATCTCAGACTCACTGGTCGAGTCACTGGTAGGTTCTCCCAAGCTCAAATATGCAGCAATGTCATGCCCACTGCCAAGGAACCCCTCCCCCGGTAAACCACCTCATGCAGCTCCTGGTACATGTGCGCTAGCACACACGGCCTCCATGCAAATTGGGTCCCCTCTGTCATCATCATCTTGATAACTTGTCCCCATTCGACAGCTAAACCATGTGATCGCCTGTCTGGACATAGAACTCCTCCCACAATCCCTGACAAAACTACTAGAAGAGGTTCATATAGTGTCGCTATATCTTCCCATGCGATAGAGCCATCATCAATATAAACATCCTCATCAAAAATCCTCTGCACTGAAAGAGTCCCCCAGGATCTATCATATGTGACCAGCTCCCCTCGAATAGAAATCCGTAGGATGCGCCACACATCCTCTAAGGTCACTGTCATCTCCCCCTGTGCCAAATGGAAGGTGCACGTCTCACTATGCCACCGCTCTGCTAGTGTTGTGATCAAATCGTGATTCATACGAATCACGGGCATGTGCATCACCTCATATAGACCAGTCACGACAATGCAATCAATCTCTGCCTGTGTTAGTCGGTCCCACAATCCTTGTGTCGCAGGATGCTGCTCACATAACTGCAATATGTGCAGCTCCTCTTGCACATGGATATTCATCAATCACTATCAGTTGTTTTGTTTTCAAACTTTCTTAAGTTTAAACCTAGACTATCAACAAATACTTTGATCAAGTATCTTCGGGTCTCAACAGGTAAGCAATCATGGCCACCTAGACTTCAATGGACATTTATCCTAACAAATGACCTAAGTCTCATCAGGCTGCTATGGTTCAAAACAACTCCCACTTCACATCGCCATCCTTCAATCATTGGCATCGGGAGATTTTCTTCATCCAAATTGGGGCATCTCTTTATCCTAAAGCAAAAGCGCTATTTTACCAACAAAAACACTATTTTTCAACAATAGCACTACAACCCTAGCAAAAACGCTCAATCAGCTATACAACAGCGCTCAAACTACAAAAGAACTAGAACAACTATACAATAGTGCTACTTGAAATCAATAGTGCTCAATTAAGCCCACAATAGCGCTACTTAATCAATAGCGCCCAAACTTGCATACAATAGTGCTACAACAAGCCAAAAGCGCTCAAACAATGGGGCAATAGTGCCATTGCGGTGCAGTAGCGCTAGTTTATGGAGCAAAAGTGCTAAAACCTTAGTTCCAGCGCTCTTGCTCTGACTTGACTTGGACTCAGCTAACAACCTAGAAAAAATGCATAAAAATTAAAAATTTTGAATTTGCGTACCACTGGTCCATAGTCGTCTGGGCGCTGGAACCGTCGAATTCACTCAAATCTGTGCTCGGTGATCGGAATCAGCATCCTAACTGCTACTCACTCCTCCAAATGTCCCTATCAGAGCTCTAATTTTCAAATGGTCGTGGTCACAAATGATCCTATTTTCACCCCTTTCACCCCATTTATACCCTTCACTGTCACCGTAAATTCCCCCCGCTCATCATCGTGGTCCCCGTGAACTTCCCGTGCCCGCCATTTCTCCATTTTTCTCCCATTCTCTTTTATTTTTCACCCGTATGGCTAACTTCTTCTCTTCTACCACCCAGCCACTTTTCATACTTTTTCGAGAGATCGCCAGATTTTTCAAAATTTTTCGGCCCATCTCTCGAGGGGGCATACCACCGAATAAATTTACATTTTATGGGATATTTCTTCACACCAGTTTGTCTTTCTTTGAAACGACACGATAAACCACACTGTCTCAAAGAGGGGCAAATGTAGTCACACAAATCTATCCATTTTAATTAAATAAATATTTTGTATTTATTTGATTAAAAAAATCCACTAGCCATCAGTTAATTAAATTAATATTTAATTAATTCATCCTCAAACATTCTTCTATTAATTAAATAAATTATTCAATTTATTTTAATTCATTCATTAAATAAAATTCCAATCAATTAAATAAATAAAATCTATTTATTTAATTAAAACCCCCTATTCCTCTTTTAAATAAATTAAATAAAACATTTATTTAAATCATTATCCCCCCCCCACTTGCATTTTCCTACAAATGCAACTTGTACACATTTATTGAAATAAATGAATTTTTATTTTAAATAAAATCCTATTTTTTCCTCAATCACCAAATCCACTTGCAAAATCTAATCCCCTTATAGATTCTTCTAAACCCCTTCCTAATTAGCCTAATCCATCCCCTAATTATTGTCACATTCCTAAGCAAAATGGAGTCACTTCTCAAAGACTCCAAAGTCTTTGAAAAGTATTTAATGCTTTGTGTGTTCAACAAATTAACTCCCAAAGTCTTCCAAGACCACTAATGGCTCTTACATGACCATTTATGGCTCTTACATAACCATTTATGGTTATTTCAAACTTGTCCCCCCAAACATTTATTCTTTTGACCATATTCATCCATTTCACATTTGCACAAGAGTTTATCCATTGGATAAAAGATTTATTCTTTGAATAAAGAGTTTATTCATTCAACCAACCTTGACTCTAAAATCCCAAGGTCATATCAGGCATTTAATGTTTATTCCCTCTCCTCTCAACCTATCTCACATTGACACTTGTCATCCTGGGATTAGGTTGAAAGCCCTCACATGGATTTGAAATCATTCAATCCTGACCCTTGTTGAGATTGCTCAATCTCAACCATCCATTGCTCCATTTTTTCTATAAATAGAGCCCATTTCTTCATAATCCAGATCCTAAAAACTTGTATGCATTTAAGCTATAGGCATTTTAAGAGAGTATTTTAGCATAATTAACTAATATCTTTTGTTAGTTTAGTTAAAATCAATCATTTTAAAAGCGTCTAGTATTTTAGTTTTTCATTTCCCATTTGAAGCAAAATACTGAAATCTCAATCCTCCATAAGCATCCATAGTGCAAAAAGCTGCTGAGAGCTACACTATTTTGGAACTTGGAGAGGAGAGGAACAAGGGAGAAGGAATTAAGAGCATGTTAGGAGGTATTTGGAGATGCCTCATCATATTTGCTTCTTTAGTTAAATATGCTTTCATGTTTTTAGTGTCTCTCTTGATATGCCTATTTAGATTAGTTTTTGATTGACTAACACTAATAGTTTCTTGTCTCATGTGTGGTTTATCTTAGGCTAACCTTGTCCATTTTGCAGGGCATCAGAATGTTATTGGAACTAAATGGCTTTTTAGAAATAAATTAAATGAGGATGTTCAAGTTGTAAGAAACAAGGCTAGACTAGTTTGTAAAGGATATTCTCAAATGGAAGGAATTGATTATGGTGAGACATTTGCACCGGTAGCTAGAATTGAAGCTGTTAGACTATTTCTTGCCTATGCAACATAAAAGAACTATAAGGTCTATCAAATGGATGTTAAATGTGCATTTTTGAATGGTAAACTTGAGGAAGAAGTATACATTGAGAAGCCTAATGAATTTTCAGTGATAGATGACAAAGATATGGTTTGTAGGTTAAGGAAAGCATTATATGGATTGAAACAAGCTCCTAGAGCTTGGTATACAAGGTTGGATAAATATCTTTTGAAGATTGCTTTTAGCAAAGGACATGTTGACATAAATTTATATTACAAGATCACTGATGATGATATTATGATTATTGAAGTATTTTTTGATGATATCATTTTTGGAGGTGAAGATAAATTGTGCATGGAATTCTCTAATAATATAAAGAACGAATTTGAAATATCTATGACTAGTGAGATGAGATTTCCTTAGGTTTGCAGATTACTCAAACTGAAAAAGACATTTTTATCTGTCAAACTAAGTATCTAAGGGAATTGTTGAGGTAGTATTCCAAACCAGTAAGTACTCCTATGGTGACAGGTGAGAAATTATCTATCAAAGACACATCTACACCGGTAAATTCGACAAGGTATAAGTCTATGATTGGTGGCTTGTTATATCTAAATCAGACTAGACCGGATATTATGAATGCAGTAAGTATTGTTTCAATATATCAAAGTAATCCTAAAGAAAATCATGAATGTGTAGTAAAGAGGATATTCTGGCATTTGCAAGGAACAACATAATATGGCTTATCATACTCTAGAGATGATAACTTCACTTTATGTGCATATACAAGTGTAGATTGGGCAAGAGATACTGATGACCGAAAGAGCACTTTTGGTAGAGCTTTCTTTCTTTGAAAGAAATTGGTTTCATGGATTAGCAAAAAATAGTCATGCATTCTTTATCTACTATAGGAGATGAATATGTTGCAGCAACAACTAATTGCACTCACGTCTTGTGGATGAAGCAAATGTTGAAGGATATCAAGGTAAATTGTAGTGAACCGTTAGTTATCTATTGTGATAACTTTGTAGCTATTGACATATCTAAGAATCTGATATTTCACTATAAGATTAAGCACATTTCAATAAAATATAACCTTCTAAAGGAAAAGGTGGAGGAAAAGGAAGTCAAATTGGTTTATGTGAACACTAAAGAGCAGATTGCAGATATATTCACTAAATCGTTGTCTAAGGAATCATTTGACTATTTAAGAGATAGGTCAGGGGTATCTACCCCTCTAGAAGAAACTGAATTGATGGAGCAAAATATCAGTCTGGTATGCATCATCAACTTTATCCTTTGCTCTGAATTGATGTAATGGTGCTACTACTCAGGGGGAGTAGTCAGCTTTGAGATTCATAGGATTTTTATATCTATGTCATATCTTTGGCATTGATGTCAAAAGGGAGTGATACATAATGTGAAAAAATAATGTCATATTATATCATATGGGAGATAGATTTTGATCAGTTTCAAATTGGACTGCACTCCTCAGGGGGAGTTACTGGGATTATTTATGGGTTGGTTAATGTTTTTTTGGTCTAAAACAAACATTGCATATCATTGTAATGTGGATGCATGTAATGATCTTATTGTAATATCTTTTAGGTGGCTGACCTAATTGGTTTAGGCCTTAGGGTTTGTATAAATTGATGTAATATCTCATTGTAGATTGTAGTGGTAATGGTCATGGAATGAAATATCATATGCGAAAGAGATTTGGTCGATCATAGGTGATCGAATTGGGTTTATGTAAGAGGTCAAAGGCCTCCAGTATTGAGCTTAACTGAGACTGTAATCAAGCATGATAGATGCTATCATTAGTAGTTCATTCTTTTGGATTGTTGTCTAGTTATATTGAGGTGGTTATAACCTCTTTGTAGTCAATAAGACTCCTTTCTAATGAGAAATATGCTCTAGGCAGTGTGCCTTCCTACATGTGCATGCCCCTTATTGTATCACATACTTTCTACAAAAGTATTATCTGATTGTGGGTAGGCTTCCCACCATGGTTTTTCCCTTTACTGGGTTTTCCATGTACAAATCATGGTGTTATGTGGTATGGTTGCTTTGTGTTAATTCTTTGTTTCATTCTTAAGTTTTATTTCTTATTGATGTTTGTTTCTGCTATTCTAGTATTCAATGTTTATGTGCTCCAGTTAAAGGTTATAAAGTGGTTTGATTAATATAATTTGTTGATAAGTGATTCACCCACCCCTCTCAGTTGTCCACTAGGTATTCTAACATTAGTAAGTTTCATTACTTTCATGCCATGTTAGAGAATTTGTGATCCAAATGAACATTGCCAAGCTATGTTGAATGTATCTTTTGCACTATTTCACTAATATAAAATGTAAGAAAAATGTGGTAGCATAGACAAGACAATGAAATGTTAGAAAAATCCCTTAAAGAAATGTGGTCGCATGGTGATAGAATGCAATGATGGTGATTAAATTCCATGATAATTAAATTACTATGGATTGTCATGGCATTCCATAACCATAAGACCACATTTCTTTGAGGCATTTTTTCAAACAGTTTGTTGCCTTGTCTATGCTATTGCTTGCTACTATGCTTTGATAGAATATTTTCCAAGCATCCATATCTTGTTCAAAAGCACCTATTTTAGGATTTTTCCATTAGCAACAAGGTAGTGAACCATTTGATAAAATGCTTAGGACAAACATGTATTTTGTTGTATGTACCTTTTTCTAATAAGTAAATAAGTTACTTTTACCTACCCCTAATTGTGTATTGTGTAGTGCGATGAAATGATTGAATTTTTATAGTCTCAAAGAATACTCTTTACCATTCATTTTTCGTATTTGTATAAACTATGATGACTGCAAATTGTAAGAAGAAATAAATCTATTCATGTTGTCTATTATGTAATATTGACCATATGTATCATGTGACTTAGGTAAATCTAACTATGATTGACCTTCATATAAGATGTAAGCTAACATATGATAAATGAATTACGTATGCAGGACCAAAAACACCTTTGATGAGGATCCTAAATAGTCCGCATAAAGGAAAGGCAAGGATTCTTCTCATGGATAGGCAAGTATAAGTCAATACACCCTATAGAAACCCTTCATTATTTGCTTGCTTCCTCTTTACACCCATCTTGGAGTGGGTTAATAATAAGCCAAGTTTTAGCAACTATATCTTGTCAAACCTTTTATTTTTTCTTACCTAAACCACCTTGACATCAACATGGTATAGCTTATTCCACTTTCTCAGAACTCCAATATGCTTTAAGTGACCAAGAAGACTTTTTCTAAGTTTTTGAAACTCCAAAATTACCAAGAAAACAAACTTGCTCAGTTTTAGAAACCTCCACATTAGCAGCAACTCTATTACAATTATCAACACTTGAGGCCTGCATTGGGCTTATTCGACTTTCAATCTCAACCTCAACTTTAGGGGTGAATTTTTCATCAACATTACCCTCAATGATTAATTTGGGGAGAGAGCATGAGCCATTCTTATCAATCCATGCAATGGACCTTTGACAACCCGCCCTCAAATCTATTTGCAACATTTGTAAAAAATCAACAAGATATGGTGAACAATCTATTACAACTTCTTGTAGTCTCTCTCCATGGAATCCTAAAATTTATTTCCTCTCACAATAACAATTGACCCTCCTACCAACTATCTCTCTCATTTGATGGAGTGCAGGCACCACCAAATAGGTATTTGTTAGCTATGTCTTCCTTGAGCGAGGGAAAATCAAGAAGAGAAGAGGAAAGAAAGACATGGAGTAGGTCTAAAAGAGGGAGATCAACTAGAGGTCAAAACATTAGAAGAAAATTCTATAAATGCATGGATTTTTTTCTTGCTGAAGAGGGGTCATGTTCTTATGATGATGAGAGCCTAGGTGACATTGAGGTGCCCTTGAGGTAAAAACATCTATAGAAAAAATGGGTACCCAAGGAACTTCCTCTAGTAAACACTATTTTTTGTGTTAACAAGAGGATATATCGCATAGCACCATCGTCGTTACATGGTTTGGGCCTATTTTCCATGGATGACATAAAGGTATGTTACAACAAAGTTTTTGAATTGGTGGAGTATGTTGGACCTTGTTACATTTACAAATATTGGATGCAACTGGTTTGATATACATGATGTATGTGTAGGTATGCACTATCAACAAATTATATATAGCTAAGAGATAATGATTAAAGTAAAAGAGTGGCCATGTACACTGATAGAAGGCCAAAAGCAACATGGAATATTGTAGGGTTTATATATAGCACACGAACTGGGTCAATTAATAGGGAACCCAATTGCATATTCGAGGCGTGCGAGGGAAACCACGTATTTGTGATAAAATTAACAAGTGTAGGGGAAGAGTTGTTAATTGATTATAATTTGAATCGCATAGATATAAACAAAGTTACTACCATAGGGGTGGTACATACTATATACCATTTAAACCAACCTGCAATTAATGACTCCAATATACCATTTTATTATCAACTTTTTTTTGTAATTCTATTGGTTTCATTTTGCTAAAACTTTTTTATATTTAATTATTTTCACAACGTGACATTGATCGTAGGGGGGAGGATCCAACCCTTAGCACAGATTGGGATGATTCTTTGGGCACTTCTACCCAACAGGTAAACCTCATTGTAATTATACAAATTAGATATGAGCAAAATGTTATATTATTATGTTCTTTTCTTTGTGGTTTTGGATTAATTTTGATAATGTTTTTAATATTCTTCTCATAGTTGGATGTTTGGTGAAAGACACCTATGGTACCAAACAACATTGATATGGAGGTGGACACACTATTATGTGACGATGACATCGCATATTCCACAAACCCTACATAAATGATAAGAAAGACACAAAAAAAAATTAATAAAGAAATCCTTAAATTGTTATTCATAGTCCCTCAAACTGATGAGGTAAAAGAGAGGGTGAAAAAATTGGCTAAGAGATTACAAAACTTGCAATTAAGTTGTCAAGAAATCTATAATTATAACATAAGTTCATTCATGGTTTATATTTTATACTCTTTTATGTCATGAACTAAAATATGTATATGTTCTTTTTACAAGATTTTTGTGTCCTTGTGATGTTGCTAGCCATGATCAAGGTACTCTAGGTAGTTTAGGTGCTAGCCATGTTCCTATGCATACACCACCTCATATTTTTAAACATTCTTGTCCTTCCTTTAATGTGTTATTGCTCATATATTTAATGTGTTGTATATTTAATTTATTATTTAAGGTACTTCAGGTGTTGTCCATGTAACTGTGCATACACCACCTCATCTAACCCCTTTATCTGTGCCTATATTGTTGGCTAAAATGTCGACAACATGTAACATGCGGTTATCGAGTAGTGCACCAACCTCTAGCTGTGTCAAGCACAGGGCAAAGGGTGTAGTATGACATGTACTGGGCGATGCAAAGGCCACTAGTGGTGATATTTTAGCAATATTTCTTGGATATTCATGTATTACTAGTACGAGAATGTTGCTGGTTGTGAGAGTTGAGAAATACAATACCACATGAGCCCAAATGATCTTTGCAAACTAAATAAACATGTTACAAGGAGAAGCAAGGAAGCAATAGAGAAAAACTAAAACACTGGAAAAATGCTCAAAAAGATGAGAGCTCTGTATTCACCAAAATGTGTAATAGAATAATAATACAAAGAAAAAAATTAATCTCTAATAGATCAAGAAACCCTAAAAGGGAAAACCCTAGGCTTGCACATAATAATTAATAAAAAAATTAATTATTATGCACCTAATGTTAGCTTAAGTATAAAAGAGATAAAGAGGAGCTTAATTAATTAAACAAATGTAGTTCAATTAATCAAGTAAAGACCCAATTACTCTAACACCCCCACTTAAGCTAGACTTAGGGAGAAGCTAAAACCTAGAATAGCTACTGAAAGCATGAAAGATGGGTCCCAGCAACAAGGCTTGATCAGGTACCCAAATACAATGAAATATCTATGAACAGAGAAAAAGGAGAAAATCCAGTGGGAAAAAACTCCTCTCCAAAAAGAGATAAAAGAACATGCTGAAAGAAATATGAAGGAAGGAAGGCCTCATAAAGACCCCCCAAGGACAACTTCCTTCACTCCAAGCATAGAGTGCAACTAAAGATAGCGTGGCGATGCCAAAGGTTTCGTGAAGATTTCTGCAACCTTCTCAGCAGTGGGAATGTACTCCAAAATGAGAGAACCATCCTGAATCAACTAGCGGATGAAATGCATGTGAAGCTCAATGTGCTTTGTCCGTTGATGCTCTACTAGGTTACAAGAAATATGAATAACACTTTGATTGTCACACCAAATAATAGTGGGACTATCGTGAGGAAGACCAAACTCAGTCATCAAATGTCAAAGCCATAAGATCTCCTGATTGGCGAGCACAACAACTCGGTACTCAGTCTCTGTAGATGATAATGCATGAGCAGTCTGCTTCTTGCAAGACCATGTGAAAGGACCAAAGCCAAGACAGAAAACAATGCCAGAAATAGACTTCCAATCATTAACATCACCAGCCTAATCTGAGTTAGTGTAGCCAACAATGTGAGGTTCCCCTGAGGTGTAGTGAATGCCATGAGAAATAGAGCACCGAATATATTGCAAAATACATTTGGTAGCTTGCCAATGAATCTCAAGAGGACCATGGGAGAATCGAGAGACAAGGCCAACCACAAAGGAAAGATCAGGATGAGTGTGTGTTAGGTACAACAAATTTCCAACCAACTTCTTGTAAAGTGTAGAATCTACTGAAGGAGTGGGGCAAGCAGGAATCAAAACAACCCTTGACTGAAAAGGAGTGGGAGCAGGCTTGCAATCAAGAATGCCAAAGCGCTAAAGCATAACAAGAGCATACTTCTGCTGGTAAATGTAGATCCTTTCAGAAGACTGAATCACTTGAAGACCAAGAAAATAGTGCAGAAGACCGAGATGTCATCTCAAACTGGTCCATCAAAGCTCGTTGAACATGTTGAATCATAGAGGATGAGCTACTTGTGATGAGGAGATCATCAACATATAGCACAAGAATCAAGATCTCACCCTCAAGATGTTGAATGTACACTGTGTGATTGGAATGACCGCAGGTGAAACCAGTGGAGAGCAAGAAAGAGTCCATCTTCTCATACCAAGCTCAAGGGGCCTATTTGAGACCATACAATGAATGTCAAAGTTTGCAAACCAAAGAATAGTCCTGAACGAATCCCTGAGGCTGCTCCATATAGAGTTCCTCTTGTAGGTCTGCATGTAAGAAAGTACTCTTCACATCCATCTAAAAAGTGAGCCATCCCCTAGAAGTTGCAAGAGATAGTACAAAGCGAATAGAGTTCATCTTGGCGACAGGGGAAAATGTCTCAGAGTAATCAATACCCTCAACCTATGAGAAACCCTTCACAACAAGATGTGCCTTGTACTTATCAATTGAACCATCAGTAACATACTTAGTGTGACACAACCAGTGGCATCGAACCATCTTTCTACCCTTAGGAAGAGGATAGAGATCCCAAGTATTATTCCTCATCAAGGAAGAATACTCCTCCTCCATAGCACAATCCCACTTAGGGTGCCCTGTAGCCTCTAAAAACTTCTAAGGATCATTTGAAATGGCATGACTCAAAAGACTAGAACCTACAGTATGAGAATAGGTACGACGAGTATCTGAAGGATCACCAGCCATAGATCCTGCCACCTCAACAATAAAGTGAGCCCACTTAGGCATCTGAGGTGGAGCAAGTGGAGGTGGGGATGGTGGATCATTAACAAAATCATCAGAATCATCCTCAAAATTATCCCAAAGAGATACAGTGGGAGGAGTAGGCAGAGGAGTAGGCATCGGAGATAGGGTTTCCATTGTGGGAAGGCACTCATCAAACTGAACATCCTGTCGAAACAGGACCTCTCTAGAATCAGGATCAAACAACCTATATGCCTTAACATCCTCACAGTAGCCAACAAAAATGAGGGTTCAACTCTTCCACTCCATTACTTTCCTCTGAGAATTAGGAACAAATGCCCATGCCTCACTACCAAATACTCAGAAAAAAGAAACATCAGGCTTGTCATGAGACCAAGCCTCCTCAGGAGTCATATGTTGAATTGCCTTGTTAGGCATCCGATTCTGAATGTAGTTGGCACAATTGACTACCTCAACCCAAAAAGATGAATCCATGGACTTGGACTAAATCATACAATTCGTCATCTCCCATAAAGTTTTGTTCTTTCACTCAATTACACCATTTTGTTAGGGGGTGTAGGGAACAGTAAACTAATGTTGCAAACCATGCTCAGTGAAAAAATCTCTGAAAGCCTAATTCACATACTCCCCCCATTATTAGTACGTATCCACCAAATAGAACAACCATACTACTTCTCTACAAATATCTTAAAGATTCAAAATGAATCAAAGTTGTACTTAAGAAAGTACACCCATGTGCATCTAGAGAAGTCATCAATAAAAGTGAGTACATACTTGGCCCCAGAAAAAGGAGTAGGGAATGACATGAGGTCACTATGAATCAACTCCAAAGGTTCCAAAGAACGAGGGGCTCTTCCCTTTGGAAAGGGATCCTTGTGATGCTTTCCAAGCACACAACCATGACAAACACCATCAGTGCAGAAAATTTGTGGGAGCCCAAGAACAAGTGTCTGTGTACTCATCTGCTAAAGATATCTATAATTGACATGGCCCAAGCGCTCATGCCAAAGCTTACTCACTGAATCTACATGTGCTATAAAAGATGAACCTGAACTCACAGAGGGCTCAAATCCATCAAATTTGTAAAGATGAGATGCAGTTTCAACACTCCCAGTAGCCACAACCAAATCAGAGTCATGGAGGTCCCAAATAACCATATCATGTGGTGAGAACTCAACTATCTTATGAGAGCCAGAATTGAAAATCTGATAAATGGATAGGAGGTTTGTCGAGATGTCAGGGACAACTAGAACATCCTGTAGAGTACCCCCGTCCAAAGAGACATAACCTAAACCCAAGATTGAAAGTTGAACTGAGTCACCCACTACAATCTATGAAGTACCACAAGAGGCAATAGAAATAACCAACTATTGAGTGTGAGTTGTATGGTTAGAAGCACCAAAATATAATATCCAAGTGGACCCATAGGTCAAAGCTTGAGTAGTGAGAGCATGACCTTTCCCTGTGGAAGGGGAAGAGACCTGAGGTGAGGAGATGTGATGCTATTGCATTGCTTCCTCTAAATCATCTGATTGTTTCCAACACCTGGAAACTAGATGTCCTTCCTTGCAATAGAAATTGCAAGTATCTCCTAATTTCTTCTTAGTCTTGGAAGAAGACTCGCCAGACTACAAATATTTCCCTTGTTTCGGAGGAAGTGGTGGTTCAGAATCACACTTAGGAGGTGGCTTGGAGGAATGCTCACTGCCTACAAAATTCTTCTTTGGCTTCAGTTTCTAGTTTTGCTTCTCCTTAGAGGACTGAGCAACTAATGCTTTGTTCTTGGACCCTAAGAGTATGTCTAGCTAAGAAAGGTGAGACTGCTCATGAGACAACTTCTCACAAAACACATCAAAGGTGGGCATGGTGAAACAAGCACCCAAATCATCCATGGTGGGGTAGAAAGAAGAGGCAAAAAATTGAAAATGACCCCGAAGCTTTGAAAGGATCAAGTGAATGCACTTTGTGTCTATCTTGATCTTTCCACACCCCTGGAGAATAGACCTGGTAGTCTTGAATTTGTTCAAAAATTCCTCAATGGTGGGAAAGGAATCAGGTGACAAGGAAACTGAGTCTGCCTCAATCTGTAATGCCTGGATCTTATTAACCCACCCAAAGAGAGACTCAAACTTCAACTACATAGCACAAGGAGTGAGCAACTAATCAAGGTGAAATAGAAGACTGTCAGAAACATGTAAAGAGAGAAAACCCATGGCCTCATCAATCTTGTATCTGTGTTGAAAAAGATCATAAGGATGCTGCAACAGAGGTTGAACCTCATCCAAACAAGACCACAACCCTCATGCCTTAAGAAGCCTTGTGATGCGAGGCTTCTAGGTGTGATAGTTGTGTGATGTTAACAACTCAACTGAAGGATTTTCCATGAAACTTTGCACCTGTACCTACTTGTGGTTATTTTTTATTATGTGATCTTTTTGAAGAGATAGAAGATGTAGAAGGTTTTGTTTGTTTTAAGAGTTTTGGTGTTCTATATTTTTGATATAAATGACAGAAAGCGAGAAAAAAATACCCCCCAAGAAGAGATAAACCCAAACCCTAGTACATGCTGATGAGAAGGAAGTAGTGCATAAGAAAAAAACCTTCAAACTAAAATATCATGTACCTGATGACAAATCTTAGAAACAAGATCACATATCTGGATAGAGGATGCTGAGAGCTTTCCAACTCCTATTCGTTTTTAAAAAATGAAGTTTGTTTTCCCATTCTATGACTCCAAAAGTGCAAAAAAGAGACCCCACTTTGACTGAACAAAAGTATAGTCAAACACAAAAATTGGAAAAACATTTCAACACCACAAGTTCCGACTCGGAACTATCTTTCTGATGCCTATTTGTTTTCAAACAAACAAATTTGTATGCTCAAGATATGGCAAAACAACCAACCCCCCCTAAATAGGCAAGAGGGAGGTAGTCTAGTGGCAGGTCTGGGAGGAGGTGGCCCATGGGTAGTGCTCCAATGGTGGAGTAGCAGAGGAGACCAGCGATGGGGCTATCATGGCTGGCAGGCGAGGCCCGCTCTGACAAGGCCGACAACAATGCTGGCAGGCCTGCAGGGTATGGGGACCCCTTCGCAACAAACCCCAAAAACCTTTTGCCTTCTTTTTTTGAATGGTTTTTTCTTTTTTTTTTTTTTTTTGGTAAAAAATCAAAATTCAGCCTGCATGCCGCAAAATGGCAAAAAATATTTTTTTTGAAATTTTTTCTCAAACTGCATGCCAGGGCCATACGACCTGGTATAGAGAAAAAATATACCCCCCGAGGCTCAGGTGTCGAAATTGGTCAAGTTTTATATGACCATAGGGGTTTTTGGGCCTTCTAAGCATGATGGTGAGGTTTGTTTAGGCCCAAAGTGCTAAAAAAAATTCCTATCCCTAGGTGCACAAAAAAAACTTTTGAAAAACCTCTAACCTACTTCCAATGCAAAATACTCAAAACAAGAATAGGTAGCTGCAGATCTGAAGCTCTAATATCATGTGAGAGTTAATAAATACAACACCACAGGAGCCCAAATGATCTCTGCAAGCTAAATAAACCTGTTACAAGGAGAAGCAAGGAAGCAACATAGAAAAACTAAAACACAAGAAAAATGCTCAAAAAGATGAGAGCTTTGTATTCACCAAAATGTGTAATAGAATAATAATACAAAGAAAATAATTGACTTCTAATAGGTCAAGAAACCCTAAAAGGGAAAACCCTAGGCTTGCACATAATAATTAATTATTATGCACCTAATGTTAGCTTAAGTGTAAAAGAGATAAAGGGGAACTTAATTAATTAAACAAATGTAGTTCAATTAATCAAGTAAAGACTTGATTACTCTAACACTGATCACATTTTTGGTGACCAATGATTTTGTTCCCATAAAGATGGAGAAGGTTCCAGGTACTTTAACATTATTATTATTTATAGTTCAATTGTAATTTACTTATTGATCACTTTTTTTGGACTAATGATCCCATGATTCTTTTTGTAAGCAATGATGTTTTTAATAAAAATTTAAATGAAATTACATTGGAACTCTTCCAGCACACCATACATACATGGTGGAATGCCCAAAATCAACAATTAAAAGATGAAATAAATCGTTTAGTTGTGTTGTTCAGAAATGACACATTCAACAAAACCAAGGTCCTTCAGAAAGCTGGCACATATCTAAAGTATGTGAGGGACAATAGAGGACACATTTAGAGAAGAACACAAAGTATGAGCATCCCCCCATGATTCCAGAGAGGGAGTGAAAGGACCTAGTTTTTGATGGAAAGGAGAAAGATGAAAAGAGAAAAGGACATACACCACTGGGTGAAGGAAGGTATGTGATACTATAAACAATGTAATTATGTACTCATTACACTATATTTTTACATAATCAAACATATTTCAAAGATTTCATTGGCTACCTGATACATCAAAGGCAATAGAGGCAAGACTAGAAAAACATGGGCAACATAAACTTGGATTTGGTGGTTACATGAAATTTACCGCACGAATTGTAAGTATCAATAAATGAAATATCGCATCAAAATAATAAATTGTAAATAATTTTTTCTTAATCACACAATAGAAGAAAAATTCATGATATTATGCAAAAATGTAGTGCTCTAAATTCAATAGAGTGCCCATAGAAGATGACATGAATATTTCTATTTCCTTCCAGGAAGGCTATGGAGCCATTGCTAAATGCCTAAGAGTCTTGACTGGGAAAACACAAGCTTCCAATGCATCTATCACATAGGTAAATAACTTAAATGAAGAATTAGGAACACATTGCTTGCACACGGGATTTAGGAACCCAAATAGATTTTGAATTTTATTTCTTTTTTTTAGTGGACCTTTGTGGCCTTTTGGATAATTCCTTTTCTTTTTGGATCATATTTTACTTTTTTTGACATGTCAATTAGACCAAACATGTTCATCCTTGAATACATGTGGATTGCTAGATTGTGACTTCTATGCTTGGAATCCAAATTTCTTGGAGGGGGAAAGGAATGCATGGATGGATAGGAATGAATTGGAGATCTTTTGGATGGATGAAAGTTAATCAAGGATGTGTGCCTTTGTTGACCTTGCATAGATGATGGAGGGATGAAGGGGAAGGGATATGTTTGTATTTTGGAGGGATATTGGATTTATCAGAGGTACCAACATCTTCAGGAATATCATTGAATCCATGCCCATTAATATTTTCTTCAACATGAAGGGATGTTTTCTTGAGAAGGTCTACCCCTTTGACTTGATGAATATCTTGACTTGTAGGATACTCTTTTCTTTGGGAAGAAGACATGAGTTCATTATGAGGTGGATAAGATATGAGAGAAATAAGGAGATCATGAAGTGGATCAGATTGGACCAAATTGGAAGAACTCATTATGAATGTTGGGGGTTCATGAACATCTTTCATAGACATGTTAGAATCATGAGGGGGATTAGGATCATGAGGGGGACTAGGATTTTTTAGTGGACATGGATCAAAGACATTCTCTTCAATTATGGATAGCCCTTTGGAAATTTCATCCTTGGGTGCATTGTCTGATGAGGTTGTTATGGAAGGTTCTTGTGAAACTTCAAAGGTGTAGGGATAGATGCCAGTGGAGAGTCAATTTATTTATGGGGGGATGAGCCATTTCTAGACATAGGTATACAGTGTTGATCTTTCTTCGGAAAATCACTTAGGACTCTCTTTAAGATTTGTCTAATAAAGCCACCTTCCTTTGGAGACGCATTTGAATCCTTGCAAGGTTTTGACATGATTGGGTTTGGATGTTGGATTTGGTTGAAGGTGATTTGGTTTTGGTTTGGTTTTACACTTTGATTTTGAATTTGGTTTTGGTTAAATTACTCTGACATGTTTGAAATTTGTCTTGGTATGCCTTGCAACTTTAATTTTTGAATGTTTGGTTGTAGTTGTTGATACTGAGTTTGTTGTCGATAATTGACAATCGGTTGGACCAATTGTTGACATTGTGTGTTTGGTTGAACATATTGTTGAAATTGCACCATTGATTGTGTTGGTTTGATGTTTTGGACCATTGGTTGTGTTGGTTGAAAATGTTGGATATGTTGAACCATTGGTTGTGCTAGTTGAATATATTGGATATGTTGTGTTGGTTGGACCATCTTATAAAATGAAATCCTAATTCAATCAATAAAGACATGAAGACGAAGCACTAAAATAAATATAAACCAATCACAAGGTGCCTCCTCCATGGTTCTCCATTGTCTTTTCTCCTCCAAATAGAAGATTTGTGGATCTCACCTACAAGTGCAAGAGAAAAATATAAAGGCAAGATAAATTTTGACAGTGCGAGGATACTAGAAGTGTGGTTGTTTCTGATGACAAATGCATCCAATTTATAGAAAAACTGGAGAGAGGAGGACAATTATCAATAAATCGATATTAAATGCAATTGGACTAAAAAATGGGAAAAATCAGATTTAGAAAAAAATGCCATTGCACACTTTCCATGCAAGAGGATAAGACTAGCCATCAAATCTAATGTTAGGATAAGATGCCATATCCAAACTCATGAAAAATAAGGAAACATGCTTCCAAATCAAAGCACAAAAATAGGAGCCACTTCAGAGAGATAAGGAGTTGGAAATTAGGATTTAGAAATTAGCTAGGTGGAAATTATGAATTAGAAATTAGAAAATTAGAAAGTGATGAAATTAAAAATTAGGAAATTAGATAAATTAATTAATAAGTTTTCATTCATTAACTAATTCACAAAAGAGGGGGAATTAATTAGCCAATTAAATAAATATTTAATTGTGACAAGAAGACTTAGGATACATGAATAAATTATTTAACCTAGAGGGAAAATGACAAATAGGATTAAATGATTAAATCACAAAACCCTAGGAGATGAATTAGAAATGCAAGGATGATAATTAGGTCATGACAAAAGATAATTGATATAGGGTCAATTTAATAATGATTTAATGATAAAAAATGGATAATTGAGAAAGTCTCAATCTTGATTGATAAAGATCAATGATAAATTGATCAAGATTGAAAAAGATGAAATTGATAGACACCAATTGATGAGGACCAATGATTAATCGATCCAAATTGATAAGAGAATGATAAATTAATGATTGATCAGGACAAAAACATAATTCGACATTGAGAAGTGTTGATGATGTGCCTAGTTGACATGATAATATTGATAATGACCAAAGATCATAATTGATAATGATAATGTTGACAAGACCTAATTGAAAATGTGACAAATGCAAGAAATGAAAAAGAATGACAAAATGTTGACAAATAATAAAGATCAAGTGTGCGACATAGAAGAAATGTTAATAGGATGCAAAATTCCTAAAATAAGGTCACACAAACATGTTAAAGTATGACACCATAAGTGTTGACCATTTTTAGATGCCTACACTTTGTTATTGCAGCGGAACCCCCTTTGCATAGGCATCCACATCATGAGTACAGGACTAGGCATACATTAAGATCACGAGAGGAGGGCACAACAACTAAAGAGGGGAAAAATGATGAAGAAAATAATGCTCCACTTAGTCTTTACTTTGCTGGAAAAAAACAAACAAAAAAAGAAATGATTGTAATCATATTATGTGTTAATGAATGAATTTTATGTGTTAATAAATGTTAATAAATGTTATGTGTTATTGAATGTTGATGAATGTTTTGTGTTGATGAATGTTAATGAATGTTACATGTTAATGAATGTTACGTGTTAATGAATATTATGTGATAATGAATGAATGTTATATTTTATTAATGGATGAAAGAATGAATGAATTTTATATGTTAATGGGGAATTTAGAGTAATGTTAGGGGTGGGGGGAATGAGCTTCCACATTCAAGTGGTTGGCTCTATTATGTAGAGAATATTAAACTATTCTTGAAACAAAAAGAAGATCAATAAGGAAACACACTTTTCAATATTTCATTATGATCCACTATTAATCTTATTGAATAATATGTATTTAATCTTAATTGCAGGGTCCAACAGAACCAACACGAACATTAGTACAACAAGTTACTTAGTGGAGACCATCATAGGTAAGGTCCTTGATTAAGATTTCTGATTTTTGTTTCAGATTTCTGTTTACGTATCAACTTGTTGATTATCAAGCTTAATTCAACATGTAATCAATTTGAAAATTTCATACGAATTGCATCAAATAGCATCAAATAGAAAATGTATTGGCCAACATTCACCAATTATGTATCCTTCATCCTAATGTTGAGTATAATCTTCATATACCATTCATCCTTCCACCAAGTATCGACATCCTTATCTCTTCTTCTTGTACATCATCCTGTGTGAGATATTCTTATATCCTAGGTTCCCTTTCTTTGGTTATCTCCTCATTAACATTAACTTTTGAAACATTAGTCTTTTCAAGAACTCATTCCTCATTATTTGTTATATCAATGGTCTAGGATTTTTTGCTTAGTGGTGTCCTTTTCTAGTATCCTTTAGAGTGGTTGGTCTTCTTGTCTTCTTTAGAAGATTCAATAATAATTTGTTTGCAACCTTTACTTAATCTCATATGGGCCATTGGAATGTGTTCAGGTGCTTCCTTAGTTCTTCTTTGGCCTTAGAGGACCTTCTCCTTTAATGGATTAGAGAAGGAGTTGTAGTAGTAATAGTAACAAGTTTCTCCTTTCTAATATTCTCCTTGCTAAATGAATGGATCTTCTGAGATCCCTACTAAAGGAGAAAAGTATTCATGCTTTCATCACTGTCTCTATTAATACATGAACTCTTAGAATGATCCTTTTGGGTTTTACTGAGACCATGGAGGCTTTGAGGCCTTTTCTTAGTATCCTATATTTGAGCTAATGCATCTTGGGCTGTGCATATATTGTTTCATACTGATATGATCTCCTTGTTCATTTTCTTTGAACTTGATTCATAACTATATAGAGATTATTTGTGACCTTTGCATTGGTTGAAGTTCTTTTGAGATTTGTTGCTATTCCTAGTTAGTTTCTTTTCTCACTAGCTCAATAGGTGAAACTTCTTCTTTAACTCCTCAACCTACTCACTACGCTTCAATAGCCCAAACTCAATCAAGCCTTCTCAAGCCCTTGTCCAACCACTCACATATATTCTTCCACTCATAACCAAACTTCTTGAGCTCTTCACCATGCCCTTCAATTCTAAGAAAATCATCAATACTATCTTGGCTACTCAACTAGGATTGTCCAACTAGGATGTCATTCCTTCTCTTGTAGTAACTCATAACATATAACAAATTTTCCTCAAACCATGGGAATCAAGAGATAAACTATCAAAACTCTCCTTTAAGGTTCTCACTGACCAATACAACTTGCACTTTGAAAGGTTTGAGGAGTCCTCTCAACTACTCCCATCAATGGAGTATCTAATGGCTACAACTCAGGTGATCATCCAAGCATCCACCTCTCCTACTCCCACAAACTCACAACTTCCTTGCCTCACCTAGGAGTCACTTTCTCCTCTCACCCTAGTATCTTGGCAACTACAACCAGGTTCTCTCCTAACCTATTCCAACACCTTCTCTGTAGTTAGGTGGATCCACACCTGCAACCAAACACAACACAAACCACAAAATGACTTTTCCAACCCAGACCTTTTGTGGGGCTTAATAATTTAATGCACTTTTCAATATTTCATTATGTTGCATTGTTAATCTTATTGAATAATGTGTATTGAATCTTAATTTTAGGGTCCAACAAAGCCAACACGAGCAACAACACCACAAGTTGCTTGGATCGTCTTCTTAAACACAGAGTTACAAAATCCCATGAACATCAAACCTTAAAGGAAAAGATGAGAGAAAATATGAGTACACTAATGAGTCTATACTATGAAGCATTGGATGTGTTTGTGTCTTTGGTGCATCCAATGCTTCATAGTAGAGACTTGTTAGTATATCCATATTTTATTTCTTCCTATCTTTGGGGCATCAAATGCTTCAAGTCCCGATCTCTTAGACTAAGAGCAATACTTGACATCATCAGATCAGTTGAGAAATTAATTATTTTGTCTTCAACATAATTGCAAGAATAACATATCTATGAGTGGTGTGGCTATATTTCAAGCTAAGTAATTTGACTAAATTACCTAAATTATTGACAAAATTAAGTTTATATTCTTGTATTTTTTTTGGTTCAATTTTTCACTTTCTACCACATAAGCTAACACGTACGTAATTGTTTATGAATGTTGGTTACAAATTAGGTGAGGAATAGTTTGGGTATGCCAACCCTTCAAAGACTCATTGATGGCTAACTTTGACTATGGTTTACATGGAAATAACTCAACATTGCTATTTAATTTTATTACCAGGGGTTGAATCTGTTGATGTTCATATTTTATTTAAGACATATCAATATTGTTGGCAATTGACACTCAATTGGTTGAATTCACTATGTTGTCATTGATGGAAACATGGTAATTTATTCCAACTTCATATTTTGGGTTAGTTTTGTACCGACAAGCACTTCACAGACCCTTCATCGGCACTGGCACCAGCATTGGTAGGTTGAAAGGAATTCTCAAGTTATCGGCAATGCAAGCGGACATGGTTTAGAATCAGGTTATAGGTATTGGAGAATGACATCTTTTGGATCCAACATCAACAATTGGTTTTGATATTCATGCATTTATGTTATCTAGCCGACATGTATATTGATATTATATTTATCTTTGTAAGCCGACATAAGGCATGAAAAATTATAAAGGATATATGGGTCTGATGATTAGATCATTTTGATATCATCATGAATATGTATTAGGAAGGAAATAGGGAAGGAGATGCGAAACATATCAGAGAGATTATGTATGTGAGGATATTTATGTAAGGGTTATTCCAGTATAGGGTTTAGGGTTTAAGACCAGAACATACAAAGCTTAACTAGAACTATATTCAAGCATAGAAGATGCTATATTTGGAGTTCAATCATTTCTATGGATTGTAGTCTAGATTTGTATGTAGTGAGTGAGGCTTTTTTTGTGATTGAGTAGTGTGCTCTAGGCTGTAAGGCTTCCTGCAAGTGCAAGCCCCTATATTTTGTAATATCTCTTCGTATAGCCAATGGATTGATATTGTGGGTCACAAATCCCACCGTGGTTTTTCCTCTTTGAGGTTTTCCACATATAACTCTGTGTGTTATTGTTGGCATTTTGGTATGGTTTTTTCATTGATGTCAACACCTACTAAAACACTAGCACTTTGGAGATCCAACAACATTCACCGGCAAGCAAGTAACTATTGCATAGTTACTGGTATATGGTACACTGGCAGGATATAATGATCACCAACACTCAAAAAAGCATGGAAGACACTTGGTAATATCAAAGACATCGTGTGGACATCTTGTCTTAATGAATTAATCATTGGTATATTCATATTTCCATATTTGCTTTTACCGGCAAATAGGTCCAGGGTTATCCAGGGTTACACCAGCAGGTTTATCTTTTCCAGATTAGCATGGCATGCTATGGAGATGATTAATTATTGTTGTAAATGCATTAAGCCAACATGTTCAATCGGTTATTGCATCGGATATTATATTGTTTGTAAAAAAAATTTATTGTAATATCTTGTAGAGCCGACCTACTAAAATTGTTCTTAGGTTATGGTATAAATGTAAGATCTTATTTGTAAGATCAAGTGTGGAATGTGAAAAAGAACTATGTGAAGGTATATGCAAGATTAAGTAGTGATATACACACTGACATCATTTGAAGGTGAAGCTAGGTTTTTGTGAAAGCATATCAGCATTACACTGGTACTGAATCTAGCATATGAAGATGCTATTTTGTGCAGTACATTCTCATTGGATTTAACCATCCAACTGTAGTCAGTGTGACTCCCATTTTGTGATTGAGCAGTGAGCTCTAGGCTATTGGGCTTTCTGCATGTGCAAACCCCATTTATTTACACTTACTATCTGTAGTAGTATCATCTGATTGTGGGTAAGGTTTCCCATCGTGGTTTTTCCCCTTATAGGGTTTCCACATACATATATTGGTGTTATGTGTTGTGGATGACTTTTTGTTTATGTTTCATGCATTAATATTTACTAGTATAGCAATTAACTGTTAAAACTGTCTACCGGCATACTTAACTTGTTTACCGGTATTAAGCTCTAAGTTGGTTAAGTTGTTTTTGGTTTGAATTTATTTGACAACTAATTCACCCCTGCCTCTCAGTTGTCTCTGGGACCTAACAGTTACGGTATTCATTTATGTGATTGGCTTATTGGTTGCTTTACTTGTTTCAATTCTATATGCACTAGTATGTTGATTGGTGCATGCATGTTTTAATAAGGTTAAAATTGAACATTCCGGTAGAACATTGATTCACCCCCCTCTCAGTGTTCTTGGATTCCAAAAATTGGTATTAGAGCCTTGTGCCTCGAAGGAAGTTTGATAACTTGAGGAAGATCCTGAATCCAGAATCCATGGATATGGGTTGGGAAAAGCAAGTTGAGATGGCATTTAAAGATTGTGATGCTAAAAGGTTGTATAACTTAAAGCTACAAGATGAATTGAATTCTTCTAAGGAATTCATTATTGTCCTATAGGAGAGGTTGTCATCTATTCAAGCTAGGAGGAAGGAACTTTTGCAGAATAAGGATGATGAAGAGAAAGATGCACTTAAGGAACAGTGTCAAAAGCTGAGTTAGGAGAACATGGCTATGAGAAATGAAATGCAAGCTATAACTATGAGAATGTCTAAGGAGATTGAGACTAGAATAAAAAGGAAGAAAATCTTGTTGTATCACTGTAGAACAAATTTGAAGAATGTGGTAGGTTGGTTCATGAGAATGATATGTTGAGAACTGATTTAGTACAATCCTAGAGTAATGAACAAGAGCTTGAAAGACAAATGATAATTTTGAGAGATGATTTGACTATTGTAAGTGAGTATAAAGAAAAAATCAATATTAGTTCAGCACAACTATGTAATGCCCATACCGTAGTTAGACTTGTAAAACCCGTTTGACCATGATTGACTTCCTATGTGGCATTCTTGAATGGTAGGTTAACCGTGATGCAATGTGTAGTTTAGATAATATAAATAATTGTGCATACTTATTATTGTTCTTTTGCTTCGATTCTCATGTAAATGTAATTGTTCCTAACCCTTGTGATAAATCTTGAGCTAATGCCTTCATTGAATATGTATATGTATATGCATGCTTGTATGAATTCATGGGTGCAGGAGATTGCAGGTACAACATCGCTTACGGCAAGGTTCATCTCCTTTGGGATTTGCAAGGTTGAGTATGCCTCCTTCATCTTTAGAATTCAGATTTGGTGGTCATATAACTCTCATCTTGCCTTAGCCATGGTTAGGTGAGCATCGTGTGTGGATTCGTGGGGCTTGCTTTTCATTGGGATGCATGTCGAGAGATTTGGAGGACTTCCTCAATTTGCATGCCTTGCGCGAGGTAAGTGGAGTTTGTTATCCTAAGTATTAAATTCAATTTAATAAGTAAATGTACACATTAGTGACATAGAAATTTAAATAGGTAGTTTCTTCTATACAAGTAATCGTTAATTTAAAGGGATTGCTTTAATTATTATTGTAGCAAGCTTAAGGTATTTAACTTGGGTTAGTGTGCTCATTTACGCATTTGTAACATTTACGTGTTTGTAGTTGAGAAATTAGAATAAATAAGACTCTTGCATTAGATTAGTCATTTATTTAAAAATGTCGCTTTATTATGTTGTAGCGAGTTAATTTAATAGTTAATTTTAATAACTACGATTTTAATGAGTTATGCGTTTTAGAAAGGAAAGATTTAAAGTCATGTGGGAAATAGAAATAAATTAATTCACATTCGCATTTTGGAAGAGAAAAGGGTAAATTTTATTACTTAAAAAGAAATTATTTCCTTTTACTTGTATAGTTGATATAGTATAAAAAGATTGATTTTTAGAAAATTGAATTAATCAAAATGCCTTACCCGGTCAATAGTTCCGAAATAGAAAAGTAGGCCTAAGTTGATATTGAGAGATTAAAATTAGAGATTAAATAAGAAACAGAAGCGTGTTAATTTTAATAAGAATAAAACAAGTTAGATTTATTGAGTAATGGAAAATAATGATTTCCATTCTCATGTTTCTTTTATTTTCAAAAAAAAATAAATGCCTAATTTCGAAATTGAAAATTAGGGCAAAAATAGGGTTTCTCATTTTAAACTAGTTGGGAAATGTTTTTGGGGGTTCTTTTCTTTTGGTCTTTTTTTTGGGAAAAATAATGGACTTTGGAGGAGAGATTGGGGATTTTGGACAAAGATGGAGTCTTAGAGCAGCAGATTGGGGAAGCTCTTCATCAAGATTCTTGCTCGGAATGCATTACGAGGTAGGATTCGAATCTACCTTTTTATTTCATGTTGGGTTTAAAAAAAAAAAAGGAGAGATATTATCCATGGATGTTTGGTTTGAAGGATAGATTCAGTTTTTCTTTACAAGTTTGGTTGTTTTTGAAACAAATTCTTATTCTTGATAGATTTGGTGGCATAAAACCTGATGTGGAGATGTTTGTTCCATAATGGAGTTTCTGGGTAAATCTGGAAATTCATTTTATGACTGTAAAAATGGGGTATGGGGTTTTTACATTCCTTTTGTCATTCCTTTTGGTTTATTTCAAAATTTGAAAAAAAAAAAAGGAAGAGAAGCTGTTGGAAAATGAAATTTTACAGACTGTATTTTATTTCTGCTGTGTGACCCTTTTTATTTTTGACAGTAGAAAAAAAAAATTGTTTTTAAAAAAAAAATTTCCAAAAAAAAAAATATATAAAACAAAAAAAAAACGAAGTAACCCCCATGGCGGGCATAAACCCCCACCACGGGGTGTGTGGTGTAGCGCCTGCTACCATGGTAGCGGACTGCTACCAAATGGTAGCAGCGCTGCCATGGCAGCCGCTTGCTACCCTTTGGTAGCAGCGCTACCAATGGTAGCGTGAGCTGCCTTGGGGGCCACGTGGGGTCCACGTGGAACCCCCACCCCAATGTTATTTTAGTTTTTTTTTGTATTTTTTTTTAATTTGTTTTAATTTAAAAATAAAGAAATAAATAAATTCCACGATATAATAAAATAATTAATTTGGGTTTTATTAATAGTTTTTTTTTATAAAAGTTTTTAAATAATTAATTTTTATTAATATATATTTAACGTGGAGATTATTATATGTATTAATAAATAATAAATTTGAAATTTGAATGTTATTAAATAATATGATTAATATATATATATATTTTTGAAGGAAATTTATATGTATATATTGAATAGCTTTTTAACAATTGGTGATTTCACTTTTTAAAATATTACGATACTCAGGAACAACTTGTGATTCGATCTGATCATTCTGTGAACTTAGAAATAGGAATCTAAATGTTAAAGTATTTTAAGTTCATCATGAAAATTTTGAAGAACTCAACTGATATGCTAATGAGATCATCAAAAACTTAATAATGTGTCGATTTGAGGTTCGGAAGTAGATGATACCTTCTTTTAGTAAAACAAATAGTTTAGTCATTCCTCCCCCGATGATGTGAAATAGATAATGGTAAAGAAGGCAAGTTCTTGCTAGGTTTGTTTTTTGGACTCTGTCATCTGTTTACTTGTGTTGGTCACAGCCAGTTACATTCCTAGTCAAAGTATCGTCAGTCATTAGTACTTGTAATTGCTTGAAGTGTTCAGTTGGATCCGCTTCAAAAGGGATCATTATGTAAATTCCGACGGAGATGTCTGTTGTATATTGATTTTATTCTCTTAAGTGGCAAAGATGTAAAAGACTTATAGATCATGTATTCCTAACGATATAATACCAAAGGGGTCTTGCAGTTGAGCAGACCCGGAGACGTAGCCCCTTTAGGGGTGAACTCCGAGATCATATCTGTGTTATGCGATGTTTTTAGCTTACTTTGTTTTATGCTTTAAATTATCATGGATGGTTGTTATCTTGTATAAGTGTATGATGGAAAAGTAACGAATTTTAAATCAAATGCACAAAATCAAACATCTTCAGGAATGTAGTAAATCAGATTCATAAAACATTGTAAATTACGATTATGGCAAAGTATTTAAAATATTGTAATTAAAGTTGTGGAAAAAGTATTTTGATAAGGTTAATTAAACATAGTAATAGTGGAAAGAATCTTGCTAGGTTACATCATTGGATTAACTTGTTATTAAGCATGTCAAATTGATCAAATGAGTATGGGAGAACAAAGATAGAATTAACGTTATAATTTCTAAGTTGGATTCTAAAGGATGATCAACTCATAGGTAATTACTTTTATCTTCTTAAATGAGCAACGCTATGTTAATTATCTTCCACTATAGTGGATGAATATATTTAGTCATTTATGTTGTAATTATAACCAATAATCCTCACCTGCTTTATTTGATAATTGTGTGGACTCAACTAGGTATCCATGTTATAACCCTTATAAAAAGAATTCCCTTATGATTGCTAAACGTGAACTAAAATGGGGAAATAATTGATTAGTTGTTTATACATTAAATCTTAGTAAAAGTATCTCTTTCATATTAACTTCATTTAACAAAAAAAAAAGAGTGAGTGTTATGCAATAAGATAATTGTATTTTAATCCTAATAGAAGAATGTCACTATGATCTTATTATTCAAACCTTGAAATGATGAATAACATCTAGCTAACGATATCTTAAGTTAAAGGATGCTCTCATGTGTCCTAATGCATATCCACCCTAATAGAATTAGTCCATTTATTTGCATTATCAAACCTTCAATAAATTCTATGGCTACTCACACCTTACCTTTCATAAAAGAACTACAAATCACTAGTTGGCTATGCATGAAATCAAATGAAGGGATCTCACTCTATTAATTGTAGTTAATCCTTAATGAATGAATCTCGTCTGATTAACCATACTTTTAATATTAAAGGATGACATCGATTATGAATGGATTTCCTAATCCCAATGAATGAACCTCATTATATTAAACGCTTGGAACCTATTTGGAGGCCTCTAAATGAAATTATGAATTTAAGTGCATTGAATAAATAACCTATCAAAGGCCTCCTAACCACCCAAAGTAAATGAACGCTTCCTAAAATTATAAGATGTCAAACCATTGAACACACATTTAATCAAGATCTATGCATTATCTCGTAATTTAAATATCTAGTTTAATGGATCTAATGACACAAGTTGAGTTAGTTGTGAGGTTATGTAATTGCGTTGGGAAACTCATTAGGACCATTTTAGCCTTCCGCTGTGATATCTAAGTTGTCAGATAACTCCAATGTATCTTAATGTTGTGTCTAATTATGAACTGAGATAACTTCAAACTATCTTAATGTTGTAATTTTTCATTAACGCTCTAAATTATTTTTAGAAAAAAAATATTTACACTCTATTTGAGTGTTTTTAACTTAAACCCTTAGGGGTTTCCTGGCGGGGCATTACACTTGGTATTAGAGCCAAGTTGCAACACTGGGATCTCTGGTTTCGCTTGTGCCCTTAGTTGGTGTGTGTGTGTCTACCTTATGTTGTATGCTTGCCCACCTTGATGCGAGGGTGTGATTTGACAACCCCTACTTGTGTGTAATGTGTGTGTTCACACTTTATTTTGACCTTCTTGATGTGGGTGTTTTGGAAATAATTATAGGTGTTTTGTCTGCTTAACGAGGTCTTGGTCTACGATTTCTCTTACTTAAAAAGGAGTCGTATGTACCTTCATTTTTGATTTATTTTACTCTTTTGACTAATCCATCTAAGTTGATTGGTAATATCTTGAATCTAAAAGTACGGTATGTGCTTGTTTATGGTATTGATCAATTAAAATGATTGTCCACTTGAAAGACTAGTATGGCAAATGTTAATGCTTATTATGTAGTACATTGAGTGATTATGACTCATCTTCTTTCCTCTCTCTAAGTAAATTAAAAGGAATTGATATGTGTAGTTACCTCTTATTTAAGTTTTCTTAATTGCAAGAAAAAGGATGACATTTCTTGAGCCCTTGTGTGAGCCTCATAACATTTTTGTGTTTTAGATTGTGAAAGGGATTGGTCTAGGAGTTAATTTTTGGTTAATGATAGAAAATGGTATGTTTGCATTAAAGGGGTTCTCCATGTGTTTGGTAGGAGTAGTATAGTTAAATTCCATTTTAAGTAAGGTGCATTAAAATGCGCATAGTGATTTTGTGAAAATTGCTTGATGTGAAAAAGAATACCAAAAGAGGGCATGTTGTAGTAGCTTCAAGAGTGAAGTAATGTGCTCCTCAAAAGATTGTTTTATGTGCTTATTCAACTAGTGTGATTTAGGACCTATTAAGTGACGCACTTTTAACTTGCTTGGATATAGATAATTGCCTTATTGTGTTTAAGAAAGATTAAATGATTTAAGACTTGTTGAATTGTAAGCATTAAATGTGTAAAATCTAGTAGATAGCTCTTCATTTACCTCCTTGTCGTATTATAAATTTTCAATGTTAGATTTTATGTGTTATTGTATTATATTGTATTACAAATAGTGATTGTGCTCTAGAAGACTTGTATTACAAAAAGAAAATTTGGTTATTTTGAATTCTTGTTCGGAAAACTAGAACATTATAGTGCAGCAATAATGATTAGAAATGTCATGTTAGGATGCTTTGACACCTTCCTAAAAGATAGCAAGATGAAAACCGTGCAACTCTAATGATAAACTTATATCTGAGCATATGGTGTGATTTTGAAATTCTTGTGTATTCGTAGGAAATAGTTGATTTTCCAACTCTCTTCCTCCTCTTGTCTAAAATATAGGAATTGTTGCCTTTGAAATACTATTTGGAATGCAGTGATTTAAGAAGAAATTTTGTTATAAAGCATATGACATTGTATGTTGCTTTGGGCTTCTAATTGAAAGGGGAAAGTTTTTCATCTTGAAAAGGGAAATTGCATAGTTAGTAATGTGAATGAAAATGCTTAGGGAAGATTGAGAAAGATATTAGAATGATGTTATTTCTTTGTGTAAATTTGAATTGTTGAAAATTTCAGTACGTGGATCTAGAGTAAACTTTGTTTGGTGATTCAAGTGTAAAGCATAATTAGAACTTCCCTTAAGTATATGTTAGCATAATGTAAAGTACTCCCTGTAAATGTGACTAAACCAGTAATGGTGCTATTTTGTGTGTGTTGTGAGCAAACCCGTACTTGTTTTGTGTGCCCATGGGATGGTGAAGTAATCAACCATGGGGGATATGTTTGTTTATGAGTATGGGAAACCATACCTATCTATGTGATGTTGCTTATTTGTTTCCTTACTGAGTGCCAACCCACGGGTTGTTGAAAACTCAGTATGTGAAGGGGTAGTAGTAGAAGTCACCATTCCTTGAATAGTATGAGTAGTGTATGAGTAATGTCGATGCGAAGTGACTTTAGCTTCCCTATTTTGAGGAAAAGTATGGTTTTGTAACAAAACTATAACATAGGTGTACTCAATACTTCCCCTTGTGATGAACCGGTTTATGAGGTTCATGTGTGCCAGCGTTATTCCTATCCTTTATTTTGAGCATATTGTTGGATTCTATTGGAGCATCTGTTGCCTTGTCTTCATGAGAGGTGTGTTATTTTCTTGCATAAGTTGCCAACTGACTAGTGTTGGTAGACTTGTGGGTAGACCTTGGCCATGTATACCTCTGGCTTACGGCGAGTATCCTGAGAGGAACATCGCTATGCGGAGTGTGACCAGCACGTGCCTTATCCGTGGGGTACACTGCCATGCGGGATATGTCCCTTGCGTGCTTTGTCCACTTGGAGTATTGCCATGCCATGCTGAGACACGATGCAGGATGTAGTAGACATTTCCATGCGGCCTACCGCTACATATTGGGTAGAGCCATGCCACGTGACGATGTGATGCGGGGTGATGTCGAGGTGCACACTGCCATGCCATGTGGATGTGTGACATGGCCACACCACATGATGAGCTACTAGGATAGCTAGACGATTGTTCCTTCCTTCCTCGTTGGTGGCTAGCTATTAGTCACGTAGTGATGTAATGTGCAATTATGATTTTCTTTTAATTCTTTATTTATTTCCTTGCAGACCAGCAATTTATTTTACTTTGACCTTGACAGTTTAGCCACGATCTTGCAATTTTGATCTTACTTGACTTGATGTTGCAAATCTGGAAATTATTTTCTTGTCTTATTATTGGAATTGACAATTATGATCTTTATTCTTTTGTACTTTAGTGGCTAAACCGGTTTATCCTTGTTGTTTTCGTATGCTGGTCTTGTGTTGCAATGTGAATTCCTCTCCAAGAACGTAGGAGACGGGCTTGGATGAGTGTATACGAGGAAGTAGATGCAGGGAACCTTGAGGATGGAGGTATGTGAGGCTGTGAAACAACTAGGATCCACTACCTACCTATGAGTGGTGACTATCTCTTGGAGGCTAAACACCTTACACAACAAGGGATATTCACGAGGGACTTGTATGGAAGGTAGCACCGCTATGGTGTACCCTAGCACCATCAAGCCCTCGAGTGAGATGTTGGACATTTGTTGATCATGTATTTATTCTGAGAGCAGGCATAGAGATGTGGATCATATATGTTACCTTTGACCGAGCATTAGACATGCTCACATGTGGCCTATTGTGTTGTGCAAACCAGTCTTGTGGATGGATATTATGTGTAATCATGGATTAAATGGTATTAACTTGTCACTATGTTATGGGGCATAGTCATTGGAAAGGTTCTTGTATGTCTGAAAAATGTAAACAATTGAGTTCTTACATTGCTCTTATTTGACGAAAGTTAACTTGGTTGTAAAAAAAAATTGATATGTGAAGCTAGTTCTATGCGATAAAATTTTGTGAAAGAGAGGAATTGGTGAAAGAAATTGACCTTGAGAGCATGTTTTCTTGTCATGTTTGACAAATGAGTATGATAACTGTGTCTATATGTATTTTAATTACTTTAATTTGGTGTAATAAGAAGGGGAAAGTCTCGTATCTTTACTATAATTGTGTGTAAATTCTAGAATGTTCTAAGATGTGAATGATGTTAGATGCATTTTTGTTAATGGATGATGACACTTGTAGAGGATTTATGAATAATGTCCTAAGATGATGGCAAAATAGTTGTTTGTGCAAATTGATAATTGTTAATTGAGTTTAAGGACTAATAAGTGTTGCAGGACTTCCGTTTAGCTTTGTGACTTCCAGGAGTAAGTCGGAGCCTGGGGGGGAGAATGTAATGCCCATACCATAGTTAGAGTTGTAAAACCCGTTTGACCATGATTGACTTCCTATGTGGCATTCTTGAATGGTAGGTTAATCGTGATGCAATGTGTAGTCTAGATAATATAAATAACTGTGCATACTTATTATTGTGCTTTTGCTTCGATTCTCGTGTAAATGTAATTGTTCCTAAGCCTTGTGATAAATCTTGAGCTAACGCCTTCATTGAATATGTATATGTATATGCATGCTTGTATGAATTCATGGGTGCAAGAGATTGCAGGTACAACACCGCTTAGGGTAAGGTTCATCTCCTTTGGGATTTGCAAGGTTGAGTATGCCTCCTTCATCTTTAGAATTCGGATTTGGTGGTCATATAACTCTCGTCTTGCCTTAGCCATTGTTAGGTGAGCATCGTGTGTGGATTCGTGGGGCTTGCTTTTCATTGGGATGCATGTCGAGAGATTTGGAGGACTTCCTCGATTTGCATGCCTTGCGCGAGGTAAGTGGAGTTTGTTATCCTAAGTATTAAATTCAATTTAATAAGTAAACGTACACATTAGTGATATAGAAATTTAAATAGGTAGTTTCTTCTATACGAGTAATCATTAATTTAAAGGGATTGCTTTAATTATTATTGTAGCAAGCTTAAGGTATTTAACTTGGGTTAGTGTGCTCATTTACACATTTGTAACATTTACGCGTTTGTAGTTGAGAAATTAGAATAAATAAGACTCTTGCATTAGATTAGTCATTTATTTAAAAATGTCGCTTTATTATGTTGTAGCGAGTTAATTTAATAGTTAATTTTAATAACTACGATTTTAATGAGTTATGCGTTTTAGAAAGGAAAGATTTAAAGTCATGTGGGAAATAGAAATAAATTAATTCACATTCGCATTTTGGAAGAGAAAAGGGTAAATTTTATTACTTAAAAAGAAATTATTTCCTTTTACTTGTATAGTTGATATAGTATAAAAAGATTGATTTTTAGAAAATTGAATTAATCAAAACGCCTTACCCGGTCAATAGTTCTGAAATAGAAACGTAGGCCTAAGCTGATATTGAGAGATTAAAATTAGAGATTAAATAAGAAACAGAAGCGTGTTAATTTTAATAAGAATAAAACAAGTTAGATTTATTGAGTAATGGAAAATAATGATTTCCATTCTCATGTTTCTTTTATTTTCAAAAAAAAATAAATGCCTAATTTCGAAATTGAAAATTAGGGCAAAAATAGGGTTTCTCATTTTAAACTAGTTGGGAAATGTTTTTGGGGGTTCTTTTCTTTTGGTCTTTTTTTTGGGAAAAATAATGGACTTTGGAGGAGAGATTGGGGATTTTGGACAAAGATGGAGTCTTAGAGCAGCAGATTGGGGAAGCTCTTCATCAAGATTCTTGCGCGGAATGCATTATGAGGTAGGATTCGAATCTACCTTTTTATTTCATGTTGGGTTTTAAAAAAAAAAAGGAGAGATATTATCCATGGATGTTTGGTTTGAAGGATAGATTCAGTTTTTCTTTACAAGTTTGGTTGTTTTTGAAACAAATTCTTATTCTTGATAGATTTGGTGGCTTAAAACCTAATGTGGAGATGTTTGTTCGATAATGGAGTTTCTAGGTAAATCTGGAAATTCATTTTATGACTGTAAAAATGGGGTATCGGGTTTTTACATTCCTTTTGTCATTCCTTTTGGTTTATTTCAAAATTTAAAAAAAAAAAAGGAAGAGAAGCTGTTGGAAAATGAAATTTTACAGACTGTATTTTATTTCTGCTATGTGACCCTTTTTATTTTTGACAGTAGAAAAAAAAAATTGTTTTTAAAAAAAAAATTTCCAAAAAAAAAAAATATAAAACAAAAAAAAAACGAAGTAACCCCCATGGCGGGCATAAACCCCCACCACGGGGTGTGTGGTGTAGCGCCTGCTACCATGGTAGCGGACTGCTACCAAATGGTAGCAGTGCTGCCATGGCAGCCGCTTGCTACCCTTTGGTAGCAACGCTACCAATGGTAGCGTGAGCTGCCTTGGGGGCCACGTGGGGTCCACGTGGAACCCCCACCCCAATGTTATTTTAGTTTTTTTTTGTATTTTTTTTAATTTGTTTTAATTTAAAAATAAAGAAATAAATAAATTCCACGATATAATAAAATAATTAATTTGGGTTTTATTAATAGTTTTTTTTTATAAAAGTTTTTAATTAATTAATTTTTATTAATATATATTTAACGTGGAGATTATTATATGTATTAATAAATAATAAATTTGAAATTTGAATGTTATTAAATAATACGATTAATATATATATATATATTTTTGAAGGAAATTTATATGTATATATTGAATAGCTTTTTAACAATTGGTGCTTTCACTTTTTAAAATATTACGATACTCAGGAACAACTTGTGATTCGATCTGATCATTCTGTGAACTTAGAAATAGGAATCTAAATATTAAAGTATTTTAAGTTCATCATGAAAATTTTGAAGAACTCAACTGATATGCTAAGGAGATCATCAGAAACTTAATAATGTGTCGATTTGAGGTTCGGAAGTAGATGATACCTTCTTCTAGTAAAACAAATAGTTTAGTCATTCCTCCCCCGATGATGTGAAATAGATAATGGTAAGGAAGGCAAGTTCTTGCTAGGTTTGTTTTTTGGACTCTGTCATCTGTTTACTTGTGTTGGTCATAGCCAGTTACGTTCCTAGTCAGAGTATCGTCAGTCATTAGTACTTGTAATTGCTTGAAGTGTTCAGTTGGATCCGCTTCAAAAGGGATCATTATGTAAATTCCGACCGAGATGTCTGTTGTATATTGATTTTATTCGCCTAAGTGGCAAAGATGTAAAAGACTTATAGATCATGTATTCCTAACGATATAATACCAAAGGGGTCTTGCAGTTGAGTAGACCCGGAGACGTAGCCCCTTTAGGGGTGAACTCCGAGATCATATCTGTGTTATGCGATGTTTTTAGCTTACTTTGTTTTATGCTTTAAATTATCATGGATGGTTGTTATCATGTATAAGTGTATGATGGAAAAGTAACGAATTTTAAATCAAATGCACAAAATCAAACATCTTGAGGAATGTAGTAAATCGGATTCATAAAACATTGTAAATTACAATTATGGCAAAGTATTTAAAATATTGTAATTAAAGTTGTGGAAAAAGTATTTTGATAAGGTTAATTAAACGTAGTAATAGTGGAAAGAATCTTGCTAGGTTACATCATTGGATTAACTTGTTATTAAGCATGTCAAATTGATCAAATGAGTATGGGAGAACAAAGATAGAATTAACGTTATAATTTCTAAGTTGGATTCTAAAGGATGATCAACTCATAGGTAATTACTTTTATCTTCTTAAATGAGCAATGCTATGTTAGTTATCTTCCACTATAATGGATGAATATATTTAGTCATTTATGTTGTAATTATAACCAATAATCCTCACCAGCTTTATTTGATAATTGTGTGGACTCAACTAGGTATCCATGTTATAACCCTTATAAAAAGAATTTCCTTATGATTGCTAAAATTGAACTAAAATGGGGAAATAATTGATTAGTTGTTTATACATTAAATCTTAGTAAAAGTATCTCTTTCATATTAACTTCATTTAACAAAAAAAAAAGAGTGAGTGTTATGCAATAAGATAATTGTATTTTAATCGTAATAGAAGAATGTCACTATGATCTTATTATTCAAACCTTGAAATGATGAATAACATCTAGCTAACGATATCTTAAGTTAAAGGATGCTCTCGTGTGTCCTAATGCATATCCACCCTAATAGAATTAGTCCATTTATTTGCATTATCAAACCTTCAATAAATTCTATGGCTACTCACACCTTACCTTTCATAAAAGAACTACAACTCACTAGTTGGCTATGCATGAAATCAAATGAAGGGATCTCACTCTATTAATTGTAGTTAATCCTTAATGAATGAATCTTGTCTGATTAACCATACTTTTAATATTAAAGGATGACATCGATTGTGAATGGATTTCCTAATCCCAATGAATGAATCTCATTATATTAAATGCTTGGAACCTATTTGGAGGTGTCACAACCCTCCTTTATCACCCTTTTTGGATTTAAATACAAAACTCTATTATATTCCTTGGATAAATTATTGAATGAATATTGTAAGGGAATAAAAATAATAAACCACACACACATGGAAAATACATATATATTTTTAATTTGTTATTTAATTTCCCTCACCCAAATTAAGGCACATGTTGTAGGAGGAATAAGAAGCTTCTAGAGGCTTCTCCACCTCCTTGCATGTAACTCCTCCCACTAAGCCTAATCAATTTGCATGGAGGCCAAATTGGGAGAGAATCTCATTTTTTCAATTAAAAAATTAGGTAGTGGGAATTTGAAATTTCTTTTATAAAATAGGTACAAGTTTCAAAATGAGTGTTAGCTATTCCATAAGAAATTCTGCAAATTCTCCTTTGTAGTCCATTTTTCATTGCAGCCAAGATTTTGTTGGGAGGATTTCTCTTCAATTTGGAGGATCAAGGAAGACTCTACACCATTTTGCAAGTACCCAGGTTCCTTCAACTTAGTTTATGCATCTTATTTTTGTGGTAGATTAGATTGATTAAATTATTTATGAGAATGAAATTCATTTGTGTTTTGTTAAGAATTAGTTTTAGATTTTGTAGAGAATGAGATTCATTGTTTAAATTTTTGATAAGAAATTTGTTTCAGATTTTGTAGAATGAGATTCATTGTTTAAATTCTTAGTTTCAGATTTTGTAGAGAATGAAATTCATTGTTTTAATTCTGATAAGAAATTAGTTTCAGATTGAAAGAAGTAGAGTAAATGGAAATTAGATTCATTGTCTTCAGTTTATTTTGATAAAAATTAGATCGCCCTGTGTGTATAAATAAATCATCTCCCTTCTCTGTGAACAGATCTCCCTGTGTGTACAAACAAATTTACTTCTTTATCTGTGAATGAATTTCCCTGTAGGAAACAAAAGAAATGAAAAACAAAAGAAATAAACTATTCCTTTCTCTGTGAAAGAATTTCCCTGTGTGAAAAACAAAAGAAATAAACTATTCCTTTCTCTGTGAAAGAATTTCTCTGTGTGAAAAACAAAGAAATAAACTATTCCTTTCTCTGTGAATGAATTTCCCTGTGTAGAAAACAAAGGAAATGGAAAAAATCCCTCTGGTTACTGCTCCATTTTGTCCTTGAAATTAATCTACAAATATAGTTAATTACCTATTATTACCCTGCTCTGAGTAATCTTCAATAATTTTTAAAGAAACAAATTTAATATACTCCTATATAAGAAAAATGATAATGATAATACTATAATATATATATATTTATATACATATATATATATATATATAAACAAATAAATAACCAAAAAGCGAGAAAGCATTTCGAACTTCAAAATCTTCCCTCGAGCTCCGTAACGCACGGCGTTTTACGTCGGCCAGCATGCAGCGGTTACAATGTAACCGTCGCAGTAGTACGGGGGGGACCCGCGGGTCCCCTCATCTCTGCGGACCTGCGTATGCAGGGCCGCAGGGGTGATGGGACCCATGGTCCCCACCCCGCACCCTATGTTATATCAAAAATAACAGTGCGTTAATTAAAGTTTGTTTTCCCTCTAAATTGTAATTTTACTTGGGGTTTTATTTTATAAATAGATTAATACTTTATGTTAATTGCTAAGTTATTAAATTTTAGTTGATAGTAATGACATTTAGGAATTAATACTTATGTCAATTACTAGGTTATTTAGTTAAATTTTTTAGTTGATAGTAATGGCATTTAGGAAATAATGTTTTTTTTTATTATTTTGGTAAACTTTAAGATATTGTATTTCGACTTAGAAAAATTGGGCTAATATGTAGCAAGCTCATAATTAAATTGCCTTAGTAAGTTTTAAAATCGTAGACTATATCCTTTTAAAATTAAGTTACTCAACCCATTAAGAATCGTTGAGACACTTGATTGGTCTTTAACACAAATGCTTAAATTTAATCATTATTTTGGATTCATAGCATGCGAATTATTTATAGAATAATTATATCTTCATGCAATTACTATTATGCAAGTTTCATTGTTATGCAAATTACACTTCAATTTTTTACGCTTTCATTTTGTTATTCGTAGTTAGAAAACTAAATAAAGGAAGTTGGAAAACCAAAACTAGCAGCGTTCGGTATATATGGTGCCTCTGGGTCACGCTTACGGGTAATGCCGTCGTGTTGAACTACTGCACTTAACGCCTAATAAAGCTGCATTAACGACGTATGTGGCATCATCCCTATAAATCGTCGGGGAGTAATAAGGGACATTTGGAAGTTAAAAATCCAAGGGGCGGGTAATCCCTCTTGGATCGATAATCTAATAAGATAACTTTTAAACAAATTTCACATCCGTTGAGATAAACCATAGTAAACCCCTCTTAGGGATGGTCAAGTTAAGAGCTCTCATGAAATTTACTTTCTTTATTTATTATTTATTCATCTCGAAGGGATATTGGTGATTTGCAATTGGGTGATGCTCATGATAAGTATTAGGATCTAGTTATTTTGTTTAGGCCACAAGCAATAGGCCATCTTGAGCCTTCGCTTAAGTGCTACCATCGTGGGTAGCAACCGTAGAGAAACTATCTGGGACACTGACCCTAGAAAGGGTTGCGTACCCACAAATCAGTTTACATCGAACCATAGATTAGAAAATAGAACTACATACTTTACACCTTGATCCCATGCCGAAGCGGGTATGTAGGCAGTCTTGGGACGGAGTTGTCCCTCGTACTCAGGCGTTGGTGGGTGGGGTCTAGGCTTGGTTGAGTAAGAATCCTAATTGAAAGATAAGATAATCAAACTTAATTCAATGCATACTCGGAAGGAATCCCGTATGGATTCGCTTGACTTCCCGAGGCTTTAAGCCAAATTCCGAGGCGGAATTCAAGCTTGTATTATTTTTTTATTACTCCTAAGGACGGCGACCTCGGTGCATTCTTGTTAGAAGAATGTAGTACTTAGTGAGTGGCTCAGGACCCGAATGGTCCCGATGAGTCTAAGTCTCTGGCAAGAGCATCTCCTATCCCGTTTGGATAGATGCCTACCCCGTATGGGTAGATGCCTATCCCGTATTGGATAGATGGCAATTTACGTCCTATATGGACAATTGCCTAACCCGTATGGTTAGAAGCTCATCCCGAATGGATGAATGCCTAATCCTAATTGGATGGATTTCCAGAGTATGCAATTGAATAAAACATAATGGAAAAAAAAATATACTCAATTTTTGTTGGATCAAATTTTGGTGGGTTCTTACAGGAGGCCTCTAAATGAAATTATGAATTTAAGTGCATTGAATAAATAACCTATCAAAGGCCTCCTAACCACCCAAAGTAAATGAACGCTTCCTAAAATTATAAGATGTCAAACCATTGAACACACATTTAATCAAGATCTATGCATTATCTCGTAATTTAAATATCCAGTTTAATGGATCTAATGATGCAAGTTGAGTTAGGTGTGAGGTTATGTAATCGCGTTGGGAAACTCCTTAGGACCGTTTTAGCCTTCCGCTGTGATATCTAAGTTGTCAGATAACTCCAATGTATCTTAATGTTGTGTCTAATTATGAACTGAGATAACTTCAAACTATCTTAATGTTGTAATTTTTCATTAACGCTCTAAATTATTTTTTTTTAAAAAATATTTACACTCTATTTGAGTGTTTTTAATTTAAACCCTTAGGGGTTTCCTGGCGGGGCATTACAAACTAGATGAGTTATTGAAGATACAAAGGTAGAATGGAGATTCTAGTGGACTTAAATTTGAGCAAGGACAGAGTTCCAGTATTGCAAATGAAGATCAAAACCATAAGGCACTGGTAAGGCAGTTCAATTCTTATAAATTTAATGGTAGATGCTTTGTTTGTAATAAATTTGGTCACATGGCTAGGCAATGTAGAAATAGAGAAAATCAAAACCTTGATTCTACTCCCGGTCAATGTTCTAAATGTAATAAGTATGGAAATAAGACAAAAGATTTTAGAATGAATGTTAAATGTTATGTATGTGGAAAATTTGGACATATGGCTAGTTAGTGCAAGTCAAACAATTATACTGGTTTTAGCAAAGCAATTCAAAAGATCAATGTCACATGTTATGCATGTAATGAGGTTGGACATAATGCAAAATTTTGTAGAAGAAAAAATCCACTAGTTGGTAATGGAGGATCAAATGAGGAAGGAAAAAAGAAAGGTTAATGAAATCCAGCAAGATCATACTTAGAGATGGGTCAGGAAGACTGAAGATCAATCTGTAGATGGTAATGCACCGACTACTTATTCGACAGAGGAGGTTGCTTCTATCCCGATAGGTATCTCAACCGGTAACTGAGGCAGATGCCTTAGGGGTATGAAAAATTCATGAAGATGTTTCATATGCCTCGGGAAGAGGCTCTTAAAGATGTTCCAGACATTAGAGATGCTTATCTGACATGAAGATGTTTCATTGAGATCCGGTATCTTTCACTGGAAGTCATTGATGTCAATGAAATATTAGAGTTTTTCTTAGATGATAAAAGGTTGAATCTACTTCATTTTTTATCACCTTACATTAAGAGTGATTCAGAGTGATTCAGGGTGATTCAGTTCAATCAAATATCTTCTTGAGCGATTTCACGAGTGATTGGAAGAGGTCTTTAGGTTTTTTCACCGGCAGCAATTCACAGATATTTATCTTCAATAATAGAAGTGGGATCATCATTTCTACCTATATTTGTTGCAAATCTGACTGTAGTTGAGGTCAAGGATCATCGCAGGCTGATTTTCAAGCGATATATGCATGTGCCTACCATGGACGATTCGCTTGGAGCTTTTTCCCATGTATTGGAAGAAGTTGTGTATGTCGAAGATGTAAGAGCTTACATTCACTGTCATATTGAGGATTTTAGAATGACTGATATCAAGAGAATGTATATGAATGAGTTAATGGGAGATTCAAGAAAGGTTAAACCTAAATACTAGCATATTGTTGTTCTAGGGTTTACCAACATTCAGGATATTCCAAAATTCAAAGATGAAATTGTTAGGTATGTTTTGAGCAAAGTGCATGGAGATTTTACCTGGTTAGATAGACCATATAAGATTACAAAGGAGGCCATTAGGACAATCACCAGTTTACCACTGGTTGGACAATGTCCGAAGAAGAAAATTTCAAATGATTAGGTTAACAAGATTACTAGTGCAACATCAGATAGGCGGTCAATAAGAATCAATACTATCACCGATACAGACATCAAATACAAAAGCATGGTCATTGATTACAAGGTAACACAATCAAGCTGACTGAATTTTGTTTCTAGCTCCTACATTTATGTAGCTTATAAAATGATGAGGGAGAATGAGAAGATAGATCTATGTGGTTGGATGTTAGATGAACTATTGATTAACCTAGGAAAGATTAAAGGAGAAAATAAGGTGACTTTCTAGTATGGTAACCTAATTGTTTGTTTAATATTATTTTTCATCAATGAGACTCCCATTTTTGGGAAGAGACAATGGGCATTTCATATCCTAGTAGGGAGGCAACTGAAATAGTCAATTGATACATTAGGTAGTCAAAGAGATGAAAAAGTATGGGGATGTTTTAAAGCATTTCACAAGGCTATGAATTCTAGGATGAGGGTTCCTAAGCACATTGTTGAGAAATATTCAACTTACATATGCTTCATGGTTAAGAAATATGAAACACTCATGGAAGAGGTCAAACCCCAGAAGATATCAATTGAGGAGATGTGTTATGAATTTGATTCTCATATTCTTGATGCTTATGCATAGATGTTAATTGATACACTGGTAGATGAAACTATAAAAACCTTTGGTACTGCTAAGTAGAAGACACAAGAGGTTGAAACTGAGTTCAACCAAAAGAAGAGAGAGAAGTAGGAAGGAAAGGCAAGTAAGGTTGTTGAAAAGGTTTCACAGGACATCAAAGAATTGATTGATTTTGTCCTAGAGAAAGGCAGGAAGAGAAAAGAGCCAAAAGTATTCATTGAGCCTATTGCAGTAGAATCTGCATTAGAAGGTGACACACCCCTTGCATTCAAAAGTGTAATAAGGAAGACAGAAGAAGAAACTAAGGTAGAGGATAAGAAGTAATCGATTAGAAAATTTACTATCAAGGTACCGGCACAAAGGAAACCACCAAAAGTAACACCTTCACCCCCATCCAGTACTGGAAGAAGGAAGGAAAAGGATGACTTTGACCTAGCAATTGAATCTAGTAATGTAACTATCATTCCACCAAAGACTTGTGTAGATTTAGTTGATGAGATTACCAAAGATGGTATGTTAAAGAATGTACAATTTTATTATAAATATTTAGAGGATGATGAACAAAGAGAAGTAGAGGAAGCAATTTTGTTATATTTGGATATTTATAACAAAGCCTTGATAGAAATTGCAAAACCAAATACCGATAGAATTGTATGATATGTTAGATTCTATAAGAATATCAGCAATGGAAGAGGACAAGCATATAAAGATACAAGAGTTGTTATCTGTTTCTATTTATATTGCTCTAGAGGAGATGGATAAGACACTTGAAGTTGTAGATAGGAAATATTTAATAGAAAATATAGAATAATTAGTCTTATGTTAGGAAGAGTAAATGAGATAATCAAGGAGACCAACAAGGCATGGGTTAAGTTCTTTGAAGAGAACCCTGGTTTTTAAACTTCACCAAAATCTAAGATAGATACTGTAGACATCCTAGTTGAAGGGAAAGGAAAGGGTATTATGGGTACTTCACCCTCAATTTTGAAAAAAATTAAGATAGTGGAAATTAAGCCCCCAGTAGATACAAATGTACAGACAAATGTTGAGATACCAGCAAATACGGAGAGTGTAGAGGATGATAATGTACAGGATACTAATGTTGAGGACAATAGTCCTTCAGATATAGATGTAAAGGATGAGGTTACAGTTCCTAGGGAGGAATCGACAGTTACTAAGACTGCACCAAGTGGCAAAGCCACCGATGCAAGTGAGGAAACTATAAAGGTTAAATCATTAGAGGAGAAGAAAGAGGAATCTAGTAAGGAATCAGTAGAGAGTCCATCATTGTTGTCAATTGACACCTCACAGGTTGAAAAGAAAAGCATAAATGAGATGAGTTCTATTGAACTCATGATGATGGTTGCACAAAAAAAGATGAAGGAGGGATCTATGGATAAAGGTGTTATTGATCAGTCTATCATTGTTTTGCATAGACTAGTCCCAGAGTGTAAGTTTGGCAATGAAGCGAGCCCATCCGACAAGCTTAAGATAATTACTGAACATATTTAAGAGGATTTTCAATCCTTGCAATAAATTTCAAACCGACAAGCATTGGAGAGGTTCACACCGGCAAAAAGAGCTACATTTGATCAAGTGATTGATTCTAAGAGGAAGAAGATTAATGAAAAGTTAAAATTGATGGATAATTCTTTAAAGAAGTGTACAAATATTTATAGATTATGTTGTAACACAGATGTACTTACACTTAATTTGGTGAAAAGGATTAAGGAATATTAGGAGAAAATTGCAAGTATAGCCAATTCTTTTGATGTATTGAATTCATTGACTACATCCATCGATTGTCAGATTTTGGTTTTGGAAGCCCAAGTTTCTACTCTTGAGAAAGAAAAAGACAAAATCATAAGAAGAGCCATAAGTCTTAGAGGTTTTTTGAGTCCCCAATCGGATTCACTTAGTTTACATAAGGAGTGTATAGAACTAGTTGGTAAGCCCACACCAGCAAAGTTAAATGAGAAAGAGTCATTTTTCCATATGCTAAATGGACTTGTATATATTTCCGACACTTTCAAATCTGGTTGGGATACTTATCTAGAGATTTTGGAGAAGGCCTATCCAAAAATTTTAAAACATATTAAGCTTCAGTAAGGTATTTTTGGGATATTCATTGTACAGTATCTTTCATTCTTCATCTCGGTTTTGGATTTTTGGTACTCTTTTTGGAAATTTTGATGGAATTAATGTCAAAGGAGGAGTGATACAGACATGAAAAATAAAAAGGGAGTTGTATACACTAGGGGGAGTATAGGTAAAACTATGGAAGTATGGAGTATTTTGTATTAATGAATATTCATCTCAGGGGGAGCAGGTTCAGGATGAAACTGACAGTTGAAAACCTTGACCATTTTTCACATGAGTGTTGCCATCAATGCCAAAGGGGGAGATTGTTGGAAATTGACACTGAATTGGTTGGTTTCACTATGTTGTCATTGATGGTAACATGGTAATTTATTCTTGCTTCATATTTTGAGTTAATTGTGTACTGATAGGCACTTCATAGACATTTCACCAGCATCGACACCAACATCAACAAGTTGAAAGGAATTCTTAGTTTACCAACAATGTAGGCCAACACGGTTTAGAATCAAGTTATCAGTATTGGAGGACAACATCTTTTGGATCCATCATCGAAAATTATTTTTTATATTCATGTATTTATGTTATCTAGCTAACATGTATATTGATATTCTATTTATCTTTGTAAGCCGACATAAGGCATGAAAAATTGTAAAGGGTATATAGGTCAATTGATTAGATCATTTTGATATCATAATGAATATGTATTAGGAAGGATAAAGTGAAGGAGATGTGAAACATATCAGAGAGATTATGTATGTTGGTATATTTATGCAAGGGTTATTTCAGTATAGGGTTTAGGGTTTCAAACTGAAACAAACAGAGCTTAACTAGAACAGTATTCAGGCATAAAAGATGCTATCTTTGCAGTTCGACCATTTCTCTGGATTGTAGTCTTGATTTATATGTAGTCAGTGAGGCTCTTTTTTTGATTGAGCAGTGTGGTCTAGGCTATAAGCCTTCCTGCAAGTGCAGGCCCCTATATTTTGTAATATCTCTTGAGATGGCCAGTAGATTGATATTGTGGGTCACAAATCCCACAGTGGTTTTTCCTCTTTGAGGTTTTCCACATATAACTATGTATTATGGTATTCATTTATGTGATTGACTTATTGGTTGCTTTACTTATTTCAATATTATATGTATTGTTATACCGGTTGGTGTATGCATGTTTTAATAAAGTTAAAATTGAACATTCTAGTAGAACACTAATTCACCCCCCCTCTCAGTGTTCTTGGATTCTAACAAATACAACCTATTATGTATCCAAAGGGTGATGATTTCATATTATGTGCCTATACAAACTCAGATTAGGGAGGAGATGTTGATGACCGAAAGAGCACTATAGGTGGTGCATTCTTTCTTGGGAAGAAATTGGTTTCATGGCTTAGAAAGAAACAATCATGCACTTCATTACCTATTGTTGAAGCTGAATATGTAGTTGGTGCAACTAATTACACTCAAATCTTATGGATGAAGGGAATGGGAAGGAGCCAAATCAGAGTACATACAAACAATCTATGTGGAGGAAGAAATCAAAGAGGATGTGCAATTCCTCAAAGACTTGGCCATCATATGCATGTTTATCGGTCCTAGGGCGAATCACAAGAAGACCGAAAAGTGGATTGAGGATACATGTCAAGCCCTGCATATCACCAAATTCTTTGATGGTATGTTGAAATAATAAGGATCCAGTCAACTACTAAGGGGGGGGGGGTGAATCAGTAGATAGAAAAACTGATATAAACTTTCACGAATCTCAAAATCAACCTCTCAAAGTAAACTATAAACTGACAAGTTAAACCACTAAACTATAAATGCAATATCAGTGTCAAGATAAACCTCTTGACTGTTACAACAGATTAATAGTTGTATACACCTAAAAATGGTCTGCAGATAATTAATTGAATAATAAATTATTTAATTAATCCTCCTTCCCAATTTAATTGAATTCATTAAACAATTTGATTAAATTCTCCCACTCATCTACTTATTAATAAACCTAACAATTTATTTAATAGGTTCATTTCAATAGTCCCCTTTGATTAATTAACTCAAAATTAATTAATTCCTCCCCATCAAATCCATTTCTTCTAATCTCCTAATTAATTAAAACAAATCAATTTATGAGTTGTTGAAAGTTAATTAACCTTTTATTATTATTTGAATTTTTAAATTAAAATTCCCCACATGCCTCCTAACTTCTAACCACCTAACCTAACCACACCTAAACCTAACCCATTCCATCTAACCCCAAGTTTAATTAACCCCATCTTAGCTTGCACATCCTAACCTCCTATGGTGTGGATACTATCCTCTTGAGACACATGGCATTCTTGGGCCACATGTCTCCTCCCTTGGATACTTACCCTCTCATGAACAAGGCTCCTTGACATTTGTCACCACAAAGATAACAAGTGTCCCCTTTCCTCTAACCTCTTCTCCAACCACCTCCAATTTCAGCCTTGATATCTTCAAACTCAATCTTGACCATTGATTCCTACCACCTCACCCCTGCCTTTGGAAATCCTATAAATATCCCCCATGTTGGAGCACAAATAATCCCATCTCATTTGCATTTTAGGCATTATTACTATAGGCATATTCTTCTTAGCATATCATTTGAGCATTGTTATTATAGGCAATTGCATCTTAGATCTAGCTTAATTTTCTCTTTTTCTAGCATAATTGTTGAATCATGTAGCTTAATCATTCTCTTTTCTAGCTTAAATGCATCATTATCATTTCAAATCCTCCATCTAGGTGTAGTCAAGTCACTAGAATTTGCCTATCCAGATCTAAGAGAAAATCGACACTCAAATCTCTTAGGAGGTGATAGATCACTTTGTCATGGTTTTATATTTCTTTACTTTAAATTTTCTAACCATGCTTGTAATGATCTATTGAGTGTTTGAATTGCAGCTGCAGGTATCACACTTCACAGGCACAACATTTTGGCACCCACCATGGGGCCAAAATTCTCATTTTTGGCCTCTCAAGCATCATCAAGCCTTCATTTATGGCCGGGTCTTAATCAGAATCTCGTATGAGTTACTTTTTAGACTCGTACAAACTCTTGGGTACTTGGACGATAATTCTTTCTTACTCGTATGAGATTTTGAATTGTCGTACAACCTCCATTTGGCACTCGTACAATCTTAGAAGGATACTCACACGGACTGGTAAATTGTGTCGCATGACATTCTGCTTCTATGTTTTTAAAAATAGATTGCATTTTAGGGTTTTATGCTTTAATTCGATTATTACTAATGCTAACCCTAGTCTTGAGTTTTTTGGTAGCCTAACTAGTTTTTGCAGGACGATTGTCAAATATTACGCTTGTCAAAGATTCATTTCATCCAAACACCATGACTACTAATGCATCTATTTTGTAGGTTACCTATGAGGACTCAACCAAACTTTATGTCTTCTAGAAATTTTCTAGGCACAATTGTTTTTGCTAAAGGAAATGAACAATCATGTATTATGTGTTTTGGTGATAGGCAAGTATGCTCACACCTTTCTTAGGTGATCAAAAAGCTAGACTCATCCTTCTCTTTCAATAGTTCATATCTTTAGCGGGCCTACCCTCCCGAGGAGCTAAAACTCTAAGCCATTAAGGCCGGTGAGAGGGGAACGACCCAAGTGGAAACAACTAATGCCAAGTAATCCAACCCACTATAAAATAAACATGATTTGATGAAAATCTATTGGTGTAAATAATTATTCATCTTGGATATTATTATACTTTACTTAAGTTTACTTAGGTGCATGCATTTCATAGTAGTTTGGGTATGAGACACTTGGGTGTTTGTGCCACATTGGGATACTGTGTGTAGGAGAATTTCCACCTTTTATGGTGTTGATCTTGTTGTTACACTCCACATTCAGTGGGTGATCCTCTTCATGTGGACTATTATATTATTTATCCTACCTACCCACACCTATTTCCTACCTACCCTTGTTTCTTATTGAGCCACATGTCATGTTTGTGTGCTCACATATCCATAAGCCTTGCCTATATAAGCGGGCTCATCTACATTGTATGTAATTGAACGAATTCTTAATGATCCAGTTGATCATATTTTTCATCTTGATAGAATATAGTTTATTTCTATCATCTATTTTGTCTCTCTTATTTTTTCTTTCCATTTCCTCTTGATCTTGGCAAAAACTCATATGGTATCAAAGCCATTAGAGTGTCATTGGTTTGCCAATTGAGAGAAATTTAATGCTATTTGGGGTTTGCATTTTGGAGCTTTCTATTGCAGGTTATTATTGAAGCTTGATGAGTCAAATTTGAGGTTACCATTGGATTGAGGAGGTCCAAGAAAGTTAGTTTTGCCTTTTGTTTCATCAAAATCGGACTTCAGAGGCCAAATCTAGAGGCATTTGAAGTTTGATGCTGCGACGGAAATTTTCCTGAAATTATAATTTTGCAGGCAATTTTCAAATAGCTATATCTCACTCATCCAGACTCATTTTTTCAAGAAATTTTTTTTGTTTTGGGATAGAATTTCATGATCTGTACAATGGTGTAGAATTTTTCTAATTTTTGGATACAGGTTTTTCGGAAATCATGAAATCTTGATTTTAACAACTTTGGAGGTTTCATTTGGGCTCATATGGACTCCTTTTCAGGTGCCATTTTTTTTGAAAGTGCATATTTTTCATCTACTTTCATAATCTACCATCTATTTGTAGTGATTTTAAGTAGAAATTTTACTTTCATTATTTGGCCGTTTTTGGCATATTTGGTACTTGCATTTTGCTTGGATCTCAGTTTAGATCACTAGCAGTATTTGTTGAAGTCTCTTAGATCTCATTTTGAGAAGTTGTAAATTGAAATCAGAAGTCCACTTTGCCTTGTTTTGCAAGTGGCCCATTATATACGCACTAAGTATAAAGTGCCAAAATCACCATTTTGGGGGGATTTCTTGATTGAGTATTTTGGGGGGGTGTCTTGTGTGATTGTGTCTCTCTCTATCTTGTATTTTTTTATTTTGGTGCTATGGGATCTCCTAAATTTTCACTTTTAACTCTTCATAATTATGCATCATGGAAGATTAAGGCATGGAGTAAACTAATGGAAAAAGGACTCATTCATTATGTAAATGAAACAATTACAACACCACCTGATCCTAAGGCTGATCCTAATGCTCAAATTGAATGGCTTACTAAGAATTCTATGGCACTTGGAACTCTTAGAAAGTATGTATCAGATGACCTCATTTTTTACATTGATAAGTGTGCAACAATTAAAGAGGCTTGGGATATTTTTAAGAAATTGTATGGTCAAGTTGATGAGATTAAGGGCTACAAGCTTGATAGTGAGCTCACAACTTTGGATCCCAAGGATTTTGATACAATCCAAGATTATGTCACAAAAGCAACTAGGCTAAGGGCAAAGCTAAAGGATTGTGGAATTGACAAAAAGGATGCTTAATTAGTTTATAACTTGTTGGATAAGCTTCCTTCAGAGTGTGCAACCTTTGTATCTAGCTTTCACACCCATAGGTTAGCTCAAGGTTCCTCATACACTTCTCCCTCATTTGATTCATTCACGGAGATGTTGATACTTGAGCAATCTAAGTTGACCACGATGGGGATTCTCAAATCTTCAAAGTCACAAGCTTTGATGCCTAACAAAAGGAATCAAAGTAATCAAGGAAAAGGCAAGAATCAAAAGCAACCTAAGTCTAAACCACAACAAGATGGAGCACAATCTTCCTCTCCACAACAAGGTGATTCACCATTCTCACCTAAGAGGAAATCATATAAGGACAATCTTTTTTGTGGATATTGCAAGAAGTCAGGACATGATGAACATCATTGTTATAAGAAGGATATTGATGAGTTGAAGAATCTTCTTGAGAATAATAGAATCAACCTACCTTCTAGAATGTCTACATCAGCTTCTTCTTCCAAGGATAAAGGAAAGGATCACTCTTTTGTGATAGATAAAGGAAAGGGACAAGCGCTTTGTGCTACTACAAGTCATGATTCAGGGAGATGGCTTCTAGATTTAGGGGCTTCTCATCATATGGCATCTTTGCAGTCTATGTTTTCTACATTTGAACCTTGCCACATGCCACAAATTTTGATGCGCAATCATACATACATGGATGTGATTGGGAAAGGATCTATTGCCATTGGGGATAACTCCTTCAATGATGTGTTGTGTGTACCCCACTTGACAAATAATCTTCTTTCCATCTATCAAATCACACATGGGGTGACTAGGAAAACTATGGAGTTCACACCTGATTCGGTTATCATTAGAGACTTGGAGAGTGGAGCTATTATTGCGACTGGGGTGGTTGATCATGCATCTTAGTTGTACTCTTTTTCACATTTTGGTCCTATCGATGAGGTTGATTCTTACTATGTTGATGATTTAGATTTTGAGGAGAACTTTGGGCATTTGAATTTGGGGATTCTCACATGTGACCCCGTTCTTGAGTCTTGCATTTCATCTCCTTCTATTGATATTAAACCACCTATTGCACCTGATGATGTAGCTAGTGTGCTAGTTTTTCCTTCTTATGATTCAGTGCAACAGGATATTTCATGTCTTCCAGCTTCAGTTGATTGGGATGCCTACTTGACAGACATTGCAGGTTTGTTTGTGGACTCCTACATTGCAGATTTGGGAGACACCATTCATGACATTCATCTTCTCTTTGATGAAGATGATCCTTCTTTGATTGTTGTGAGAGATAACTCTAACCCTCTTGTGCATTCTCTACATAATCAATCTTTAGAGGTTGAAATGATTGTGGATACTTTTGTACAACACTTAGAGGAGGTCTCTTTATCTTTTGAGGAGACATATGAGTCTTTGGATATTGTTCTACATTCATCTCCACTAGATCTTGGAGTGCCTTTTTCAGCAATGTGGCACAGTTTACCACCTTTGGAGGGGGTATCTTTCAGCATCAACATGGGGACACTTGAGCAGTTTTCAGAGATTCCTTTCATCATGAGTATTTTTTCTTCATCTTCCCTTCATGGTTGGGGAGACTTTTTGGATACACCTTTGGTTTTGTTTCTTCCTAACGAGGGGAATGTGGTTCGACGTTCGTGGAGCAGTTTCTTCATTCATCTTTGAGATTCTATCATTGGTGTAGATTCTAGATTGAGGGGGGGCTTCCTAGTCTCTCTTCTTCTTCTCTCATATGGGGGGGACTTTTTCCTCACATGGGGTTTTATCCTTCACATACTTCTATGAGAGTTCTTTGTATCTAGTTTTCATCTCTCTTTTGGGGTAAGGTTTTTTCCCATTGGGTTTTTCTCTCTTTCCCCACTTTGTGAGAGATTTCCTTGCATTGGTTTTCATGCATTTGCATTTGTACATGGGTACCTAACATGGCCTAGTAGCTGGGACCCATCTTGCATTGCTTAGTTACATTGTAGACTTAAGTGCATTCCCCTAAGTTGCACTTAAGGGGGGGGTGTTGGTGTAAATAATTATTCATCTTGGATATTATTATACTTTACTTAAGTTTACTTAGGTACATGCATTTCATAGTAGTTTGGGTATGAGACACTTGGGTGTTTGTGCCACATTGGGATACTGTGTGTAGGAGAATTTCCACCTTTTATGGTGTTGATCTTGTTGTTACACTCCACATTCAGTGGGTGATCCATTTCATTTGGACTATTATATTATTTTTCCTACCTACCCACACCTATTTCCTACCTACCCTTGTTTCTTATTGAGCCACATGTCATGTTTGTGTGCTCACATATCCATAAGCCTTGCCTATATAAGTGGGCTCATCTACATTGTATGTAATTGAACAAATTCTAAATGATCCAGTTGATCATATTTTTCATCTTGATAGAATATAGTTTATTTCTATCATCTATTTTGTCTCTCTTATTTGTGCTTTCCATTGCCTCTTGATCTTGGCAAAATCTCACAAAATCAAGTCAACGATAGTGCTCAAGAATAGCTCTCCTCCATACCTTCGGGTATATCAAACCTTGGTTCTCAAGACTGGGAGACCTCTTAATTGAGTTTATACCTCGATGCGCTGAATAGATCCCTTACTAGATCCAATTAAATTAGAAGCTACCCAATTCACCTCTGAAAGGGTGATAATATTTATGCAAGAGAGATAGTAACTCTCCCAAGACACTTGCCATAGCGTTTGGGGTTGAATAATACAGCATTGAGAATCCATTACATGAGACTCAACGGTCGTATTCTGATTAGCGATTGGGTGTGTACCTAAGTTTGCAAGCAAAGGTTTTCTCTCTCAGCCAACTTCCTTAGGTAGTGTAATGAGGTCACTTATCATATCACGTGTTTTCTGTGTATTCATCCCCAAATCAGAAAATAAGATAGCTAAAACTAGAAAACAAAAGCAAAACATCAAACTTCAATGATCAAAAATTTGTCCAAAAGAATTTTTTTTACCTCTCCTCTAGCTTGAGTCATACGAGCTATTATTTTTTCATATGAGCCTTCTTGTTTGTCATATAGCTCAGTAAGTTTTGTCGTACGAGGCCTCTATTTTATCATTTTGCTAAGTGGGAATTATCGTACGATCCTGTGCTTTGCCATATGAGATTCCTGATTTGTCGTATGTTTCTATAGGTATTGTCATTTCTGCCTACATAATCTGTCGTACCAATTTATGTCTTTGTTAATCTAGAGCTGTCTTCTTGCATATCTTTTTTAGATCTATCATATTTGCTTGGTCAGTTTATAGAACTTGCAGAGAAGCTCTCAAATAAGGGATTTCCACCTCTATAGGCAAGACTACTTTAGCCCTATATACCAAAGAAAAAGGTGTAGCTCCTGTAGGTGTTCTGATGCTTGTTTGATAGGCCCATAGTGCTGGATTGAGCTATAGATGCCATTCCTTTCCAGATTTGTTGACTGTTCTATGTAAAATAGTTAGCAAATTATTATTAGATGCTTCAACCTAGTCATTACCTTGAGGGTAATATATAGAAGACCAATGTTGTTTGATTGTGAACTTTCTACAGAGCTCATCTAGGTTTTTATTTTTGAATTGTCCTCCATTGTCAGTTGCAATCGAAGGTATGCCATACCTATAGATAATATAGTTAAGGATAAGCATAGCTACCTGTTTGTCGATTGCTTTGATTAGAAGAACCTCTTCAACCCACTTGGTGAAATATTTAGTAGAAGTAATGATAAACTTGTGTCCATTAGAGGATGCAGGATAGATTTGGCTGATGAGATCAAATGCCGATTTCTGAGAAGGCCAATGTGTGATAAAAGATATTAGCTCTTTGGCTGGAGCATGTATGAGATGCCCATGTAGTTGACATTTCTCATAAATTTTAGCAAAATTTATAGCATCTTTTTCTATATCTGGCTAATAGTAGCCAACCCTTAGCAATTTTCGATCTAAAGTTAGACCGTTTGAGTCAGATCCACAAATACCTTCATGGACTTCAGATAATGCATGTTGGGACTCTTCAGGTTCTAGACACCTAAGAAAAGTACTATCCAAACCTCACCTATACAAATTGTTAGCTATGATGACATACCATGAAGCGTTTTAGATTAGGTTTATTTTCTCATTACGGGTAAGGTTATTAGGAATAATTTGGTCACATAAGTAAGAGTAGATATTACTATAGCAAGATGAGTCATGTGAAATAATAGAATAGACCATCTGGGACCCAAGGGAATCATAAGCAGGATAATGAAGCTCTTCCACCAGGAATTCATAGTGACACTCAAATTCTTGCAACTATGGTATAGATGCTAATGTAGCCATAGCATCTGCTACCCTATTTGCTGATTTGGGAATCCACTAAAATGATATGAAAGTAAAGTAATTCTTAAAGTCATCAACCATTCATTTGTAGGGAATCAGTTTTTCATCCTAATTTTTATATATATCGTTGATTTGGTTGATTATTAGCTGAGAATCACCATAGATGTGTAACTAAACAACCTTCCATTCAATAGCTAGCTTGATTCCATTTACCAAAGCTTCATATTCTAAAATATTGTTTGTCCAAGGAAAGAGGATCTTGTAAGCCTTCGGGATTGAATATCTTTGCAGAGTGATAAAAAGAATCCTAGCACTAGAACCTTGCTGAGTGAAAGACCCATCAAAGAACATTTTCCAAGATCACTGAGTAAGGCGGACGATGGATTCATCTAGAAACTCTATGTACAAAGGTTGATTGCCTTCAAGCAAAGAATGAACAAGTTGATCGACAATGACTTGTCCTTTGATAGCTTTGAATTCTATATATTCAATGTCAAAATTTGTAGGAATCATAACCCATTTTGCCAATCCACCTTTAATAATTGCCTTGTTGAGAAGATATTTGAGGGAATCTATCTTAGCCACCAGTTTGATAGAATGTGCTAGCATGTAATGTCTTAATTTTTGTGATGTGAAAACCAATGCCAAGCAAGCTTTCTCAATAATAGTATAGTTCATCTCATAGGATATCAATGTCCGACTGATATAATATATAGCTCTTTCTTTTTTATTATCATCTTGTTGAGCCAAGAGAGCCCCCAGTGATGTATCAATAGCTGATATGTAGAGTATCAATGGTTTGTTTTGAATCACTTGCAGTAAGATAGGTGGATTAGAAATTTATTCCTTGATTTACTTTTGATGTTGTACACAATCTTCATCCTAGTTGTAGGTAACTCCTTTCCATAAATATTTTGTGAATGGTTGAGCTTTATTTGTGAGGTGAGAGATGAAACTTCTTCTGGATTGGAGCCGCCCTTCTAGAGTCCTCATTTGACTGACATTCTTCAAAGGTGGCATGCCCATGATAGCCTTAACTTTTTCTGGGTCTACTTTAATTCCTTTCACTGAAACAATGAATCCTAGGAGGTTTCCGGATGTGACTCCAAATACAAATTTCTTGGAATTTAATCTGAGCTTGAATTTTTCCATCTTGTCTAAGATAGGACCAAGCTCTAATAGATGTGTTGATCTTTTCATAGATTTGAGTAGAGTATCATCGACATATTCCTCCATGTTTTTGTGGATCATATCATGAAAAAATATTGTTACATCTCTTTGATAAGTGGCACTTGCATTCTTTAAGTCGAAGGGCATTACATTCTAGCAGAAAGTTCCCCATGCATAGGTGAACATTGTTTTCTCTTGATCCTTAGGTGCATTTTTTATCTTATTGTATCTAGAAAAACCATCCCTTAGAGAGTACATTTCATAACCAACACTCATGTCCACTATCATGTCTATTTTGGGTAGTGGAAAATCATCTTTTGGACAAGATTTATTTAAGTCTTTGAAATCTATGCAAACATGTATTGATTTGTCAGGTTTGGAAATAGGTACAATATTAGATATCCACTAAGTGTAATCAATTGCTCTGATAAATCTAGGTTTTAGTAATTTTTCCAACTCGTCCTTAACAAGTAATGTAACATGAGGATGCATTTTTTAGAGTTTTCTCTTAACAAGATTAACTCTAGGAGTGATATAAAGATGATGCATTATGAGGTTAGGATCCAGACCCGACATATCAACATATGTCCATGCAAAATTGATCTTCTTTTCCATGAAGAAATCAATAAATTCTTTCAATTCTTCTGCTGATAAGGATTGGGCTACATGTATGGTATGTTGAGCTTCTTTTGTTCCAATGTTTACTAGTTGTGTAGGTTCAATCAGCAGTGATGATCACTCTTAAAAGTGATCAGGCAGAATATCAAGTATCTCACCTTCAAGTGCATGTCTTTAGCGGGCTTGCCCTCCCGAGGAGCTAATAGCTCTAAGCCATTAAGGCCGATGAGAGGGGAATGACCCAAGTGGGAGTGGGTAATGCTCAGTAATCCAACCCACTATAAAATAAACATGATTTGATGAAAATCAAGTCAACAGAAGTGCTTGGGAATAGCTCTCCTCCATACCTTCATGTATATCAAACCTTGGTTTTCAAGGCTGGGAGACCTCTTAATTGAGTTTATACCTCGACGCGCCAAATGGATCCCTTACTAGTTCCAATTAAATTAGAAGCTACTTGATTCACCTCCAAAAGGGTGATAATCTTTGTGCAAGAGAGATAGTAACTCTCCCAAGACACTTGTCATATCATGCCCCCATTAGCGTTTGGAGTTGGATAATATGACATTGAGAATCCATTGCGTGAGACTCAGCGGCCTTATTCTGATTAGCTATTAGGTGTGTACCTAAGTTTGCAAGCAAAGGTTTTCTCTCTCAGCCAACTTCCTTAGGTATCGTATTGTGCTTGAGGTCACTTGGCATATCATGTTTTTTCTGTGTATTCATCCCTAAATTGGAAAATCAGACATCTAAAACTGGAAAACAAAAGCAAAACATCAAACTTCAATGATCAAAAAATTTGTGCAAAAGAAATTTTTTTACCTCTGCTCTGTCTTGAGTCGTACAAGCTGTTATTTTGTCATATGAGCCTTCTTGTTTGTCATATAGATCAGTAAGTTTTGTCGTACGAGGCCTCTGTTTTATCATTTTTCTAAGTGGGAATTGTCATACAAGCATGTGCTTTGTCATATAAGATTCCTTATTTGTCGTATGTTTCTATAGGTATTGTCGTTTTAGGCTGCATAATCTATCATATGAATTTATGTCTCTGTTAATCCAGAGCTACTTCTTGTATATCTTTTTTAGATTTGTCATATTTGCTTGGTCAGTTTACAGAACTTGCAGAGAAACTCTCAAATAAGGGATTTCCACCTTGATAGGCAAGACTACTTTAGCCCTATATACCAAAGCAAAAGGTGTAGCTCTTGTAGGTGTTCTGATGCTTGTTCGATAAGCCCATAGTGCTAGATTGAGTTGCAAATGCCAATCCTTGCCAAATTTGTTGACTGTTCTGTGTAATATAGTCAGCAGATTCTTATTAGATGCTTCAACCTGGTCATTACCTTGAAGGTAATATATAGAAGACCAATGTTGTTTGATTTTGAACTTTTTACAGAGCTCATCTAAGTTTTTGTTTTTGAACTGTCCTCCATTGTCAGTTGCAATTGAAGGTATGCCAGACCTGCAGATAATATAGTTAAGGATAAACATAGCTACCTATTTGTCGGTTGCTTTGATTAGCAAAACCACTTCAACCCACTTTATGAAATATTTAGTAGAAGTTATGATAAACTTGTGTCCATTAAAGGATGGAGGATAGATTTGGCCGATGAGATCAAATGCTGATTGCTAAAAAGGCTAATGTGTGATAAAAGGTATTAGCTCTTTGGCTAGAGAATGTATGAGATGCCCATGTAGTTGACATTTCTCACAATTTTTAGCAAACTTTATAGCATCCTTTTCCATATCTGGCCAATAGTAGCCAGCCCTTAGCAGTTTTCGAGCTAAAGTTAGACCATTTGAGTGAGATCCACAAATACCTTCATGGACTTCAGATAATGCATGTTGGGACTCTTCAGGTTCTAGACACCTAAGAAAAGTACTATCCAAACCTCACCTATACAAATTGTTAGCTTTGATGACATACCATGAAGCATTTCAGATTAGGTTTCTTTTCTCATTACGGGTGAGGTTATTAGGAATAATTTGGTCACATAAGTAAGAGTAGATATTACTATAGCAAGATGTGTCATGTGAAATAATAGAACAAACCATCTGGGACCTAGGGGAATCATAAGCAAGATAATGAAGCTCTTCCACCAGAAATTCATAGCGACACTCAAATTCTTGTAACTATGGTATAGATGCCAATGTAGCCATAGCATCTGCTACCCTGTTTGCTGATTTGGGAATCCTCTAAAATGATACAAAAGTAAAGTATTTCTTAAAGTCATCAACCATTCATTTGGAGGTAAATAGTTTTTCATCTTGATTTTGATATATATCTTTGATCTGGTTGATTATTAGCTGAGAGTCACCATAGATGTGTAACTAAAAAACCTTCCATTCAATATCTAGCTTGATTCCATTTACCAAAGCTTCATATTTTGCAATATTGTTTGTGCAAGGAAAGAGGATCTTGTAAGACTTTGGGATTGAATATCTTTCCAGAGGGATAAAAATATTTCCAGCACCATAACCTTGTTGAGTGAAAGACCCATCAAAGAACATTTTCCAGGATCACTGAGTAAGGTGCATGATGGTTTCATCTGGAAACTCTATGTGCAAAGGTTGATTGTCTTCAAGTAGAGCATCAACAAGTTGATCTACAATGACTTGTCCTTTGATAGCTTTGAATTCTATATATTCAATGTCAAATTTTGTAAGAATCATAACCCACTTAGCCAATCTCCCTATAAGAATTGCCTTGTTGAGAAGATATTTGAATTGATCTATCTTAGCTGCCAGTTTGATAGAATGTGCTAGCATGTAATGTCTTAACTTCTATGATGTGAAGACCAATGCTAGGAAAGCTTTTGCAATAATAGTATAGTTCATCTCATAGGACACCAATCTCTGACTAATATAATATATAACTCTTTCCTTTCTATTATCATCTTGTTGAGCCAACAGAGCCCCCCGTGATGTATTAGTGGCTAATATGTAGAGTATCAAGGGTTTGTTTTGAATCAATGGCATTAAGTTAGGTGGATTAGAAAGATATTCCTTTATTTTCTTTAGATGTTGTTCACAATCTTCATCCTAGTTGTAGATTGTTGGGAAATGGTGTTGTACACCTTGCATAATAATGGTTTATTATTGTATTGTTTTATTATTGTGTGAGGTGGACAAAGAATTAAATTGTAATATCATTGTATTGTTGCACCTAGGAGCACCTAGATGGACGTGCAACATGTAGAGATCCTTTTAGATATTCTTGTAACCACTTGATGAGTTGTATTGACACATTGGTATTGTTATTTTATGTTGGGGAATGTAATTGTGATAAAGTACCCAATATTAAATGTGGGTCATGGGTAGTTAAGGAAAACATTAAAAGGTTGGTAAGGAAAATATTATTTTATTGTCACATGGTTTTGGGCACATGGTTTTGATGTAATACCACTTAGTGGCTTTGTGGTTGCTTGTTTCTATAAAAGCACCACAAGGGTAGTTGTTTGGGATATGAAGCCAGGTTAGCATTTGTGAAGAAGGAAGCATGGCATGGGATGTGTGGATTCCTGCTTGATCACATGGAGTGCTTGGTTATGGCTTGGTTTTTGAAGGCTTTGCATAGTTGTATTGTAATGGACGCATTGCTGATAATACATGGTGGATGATGCTTTTGGAGGCTGGGTTTTTCCCTCATGAGGGTTTTCCCAGGGTATATCTTGTGTCACATTTTGTGAGTATGTTGTAAATTCTTTGCATGTGGATCTTATATGTTGATTTGGTTAAAATCTGAATTTGGGTTATGTGGAAATTGTCATGAAGTTGGCTGCGAATTTCCTTTCAAGTGGTATCAGAGCTATATGGTTTTAATGGTGTTTATAACCCTATGTGGAATCCATGAATGCATGAAGGAATGAAAAGACAAGACAAGATGTATGATTTTGCAGGTTGTTATTGCAGATCTATGTTGTTTGGATTTGCTGTTGTGATGGGTTGTTTGTAGATTTAGGGTTGGAAGATTTTTGGTCAATCCAGGGCATCATTGAAAAATGCTTCGAATGAGGGTTTTGGGGGTGAGATTTCATAGAAGACCCTGTGGCACAAAATGGACCTCATGGATGGATTCAGGTTGGCCGAGAGACGAATTTTGATATATAATTTGCCCTATTTCGGTGAAATTGGCCCAGGTTCGAAAATTTTTAGACGGTACGGCCGTACGGCCATACCGCCTGCATATTCCGTCGAAATTTCCTGCAAAATGTTTTTCGATTTGTTTCTTTTTCTGAAAAATCAAAAATTAAAAATCAAAATGAAAAAGGCATTTTGAATAAAAAAAAATTAATTGTTTAAGTGGTGGGGGGTCTGCAGACTCCCCCTCCCACTGTCTGCTGCACTGGCAGTGGTACCACTGTCGGTACCGCTGTTGGTGCTGGCAGTGGTACCGGCCACTGTACCTGCCGGTACCATGGGGGCTCCGCAAGGGGTAACCCCCGTGGGGTTATAAACCCATGTAAAACCCTTTTTTTTTTAAATAAAAACAAACAAGTTTTTTATTAAAAAAAAATCCGCCCAATTTTATTTTCGGATTTTTGAAATTCGATTTTTATAAAGTTTTTAAAACTTTGGAAATATTTGCCATGTGATTTTTATTATATATGTCATGAAATTTTATTATGCCATGTATTTATTTTTCGAAGGGGTTTGGCCAAGGGCCGACCTGGGGGAATTTTTAATTGGATTTTTTGGCATGATGGGAGAAAATGTAAAATTATTTATTATGGCATATTGAACAATTATTTTGGAGTCCAGACTTGTGTTTATAGCCTAATTGGCTATTTTTCTTCAACTGAGCATAACTCGGGCATATGATGTCAGTTTTTCGACTTCTTATAGTCATTGGAAAGGTGGTTGAATGAACTTCATGTTTTTATCATTAGTTTTTCCAGATTTTGCTGTTTGGGCAGTGAAATGTCAGCTGGAAGTGACATGTACCTTTATGGCTTTGAGAGGTCACAACTTGAGCATACGGAGTCATATTTTGGACTTCGAATAGTCGATGGAAAGCTCTTGGAGAGCACTACAGTTTGACTCAGGTTTGGGGCAGATTTGGAATGATTTATATGCTGATATTTTGACTTGAGTTGATTATGGGTTCTTTTGACTATGGTGACATGATGAGTTTATGGCATGCTACATAATGGAGATTTGGATTTGATGTCATTGTATACTCGATGTTGTATCTTGATTACTCTTGTGGTGACATGGATATCAATTTTGGTTTGAGTATGTATGTTGCATTGATTGGTCTACAAGTTGTGCAGTTTTGTGAGTTGTCTTTACTTACAGGATTTCACCTATGACTTGGATATGGGTTGTCTATGCCCATAGATCCTTCATTGTTTATGCATATTCCGATTTGCTGGCTTGTTTTAGTCATTGGTTTGTTGATTTGCTATCATGTTGAGGAGAAGAGATGTTGTTACCAGGTACAGTCATGATGGGGGACCTACATGGTTGACTATGTGATGCTGACAGGTTGGACACATTGAAGTTAGATGCTTGTTTCATGGAGATGATCATGATGCCATGGTTGTTCCTTGTGTTTAGGGACATTGGCATGACATGGTTGAATTTGCAGGTGCTTTAATTGATGATCTTTTGATTTGGATTCCTGATTGATATGGCAATTTATCTTCTTTGAGGATCATGGTTTATTTGGCTTTTAGGGAGCTCATGATGTGCACTTTGAGTTCTTTGATTGTTAGTTGTTCTTGGTTGATTCTCATGGTTAGAGGATGGTTTAATCATATTGTCATGGATAGCTTGATTACACTTTTAGTGGGAGCTTTTGACAGTGGTGATGTGGCGGTGTAGGATTTGATCCTGATTGTTTGTTGGTGGTTTTGTATCTTCTTGAGATGGAGTTCATGGTTTACTTGATGTTATTGACTTTTCAGTTGTATGTGTGTAGACCTGGATGATCTTCATTTAGGAGATGGTTATCACGATGCTTTGGAGAGCTTGATACCACAGTTTAGTGGGAGCTTGTGGCAGTGATGTGTATTCACCATTGGATGGTGGATGATCTTCTTAGTGTGCAGATGTTTGGAAGATGCCTTAGATCCTGTTGCTGCAGAAGGGTCTTTCACATTTGCTGGTTCACTAGTAGGAGATGGTGATCTTCATGATATTTGAGGATGTTTGCATCTTGAGGGCTCAAGGAGTCCTTGGTTGAGATGTGGTTTTATGCTTTCATTTGACATGTTGTCCTTTCTTGATTGGATGGTTGATATTATGTCATGGTGCATTCTTGATTCTAGATTAGAGTTTTTTGGCATGATATGGTTATTTTGATATGTTCATATGGAGCATGTTATCTCTTTGGTTGAGATGGATTAGATCATGTTGTCATGTTATGTTCCTGATTCTACGGTTGGAGCTTTGACATTGATCTTGATAGTTCTCTTTGTATTGGGTACATGATCATTTGCTTGATTACTTCATGGTGATGCTATGTTGCATTTGGAGTTTGGCATGGATTGATTGGATATAGGTACTCATGGATACTTGGAGGATGTTGGTGATGCTAGTAGTCTTTTGTGATTAGAGACATATGTTGGAATGGTTTATGGTTTCAGCAGGAAGTCCAAGGAGCATTCACCTGGTTTATGGACTTAAGAGGAGAGTGTTCTTAGTATGAGTCATGATGACTTGGTGAGCATTCTCATTCCCCACTCTTGGTCTACTTGGCAGTTTACTACTTGAGAGGTATAGTTCATTGTTCCTTTCAGGTGCATTATGTTTATGCTATCTTTCATAGATATGGATCTTGAGCTATGGATTAATGGTTAGTTTTTGGAGGATTCATTTGAGAGATGTATGGCATTGGTTATCTCCTTGTGCATTTGAGTTATTATTATGATGGTGGCAGTCATTGATATTTGTTTGGGAGATGGTTTATTGGGCATATTCCTATGGTTTGGGAATGGATATTTAGTTTGATCTTCTTGGTTATGGGAGGCTTACATCCATGTTGTTTACATGATATATATGTTTGTTTGATCCAAGGGATTGAATGGTGCTTTGGGTGTTGTTATGCTTCTCATTTGGGGTTCTATGGAGGAGATCATACTTGACTTATTTAGAGGTGTTTGTAGAAGGACATACTACAAGTTTTGGTTTGCAGTGGGAGTTCTTTGGTGTACATACGTGGTAGGTATTGCACTTGGGATTTGTGGTTGCATGTTACAGGTTGCATATGTTGATGAAATGTTATTCACTTGATTGTATGCCTAGGAGGCATGTATAGTTGGTGGTTCCTTTATCTCTTTCTTTTGTTGGTGTGGAGAACATGGGAGAATGTTGGAGACATGGTGTGAGAGTGGTACTTGCAGTTTTGATGTTCATATGATGTGGATGTTCTTGATACTACATGGTTACACTTCTATGATGTGTTTTTAGTGGATTCATTTCTGATATTGACATTACCTATGCAGTGGGAGTTCTTTGGTGTACATACGTGGCAGGTATTGCACTTGGGATTTGTGGTTGCATGTTACAGGTTGCATATGTTGATGAAATGTTATTCACTTGATTGTATGCCTAGGAGGCATGTATATTTGATGTGTTAGCACTTGATATGGGTGTTGTTTCAGCTATGTAAAAGAGCTACTCTTACATTGGATACCTTTGGATTAGTGTTTGTGTTCAGATATTAGTTGGTGCAGGACTTATCATTTGTTGTGACAGGTTGTGTGGCTTTCTCTTTGGATGGCCTTTTCATGTCCAGTGGCAGTGGCATGATCGAGGGTGGGAGCATTCATGTATGAGATGGTGGTCACTTTGTTCTTGTTGCAGGTATCTTGGTTGAGCACATGGAGCACTTGGATTCCATGATGGTATATGTGCGTGGAGAGATCAATCTCTTGTTCATGTGGCAGATTACTTCTTGGCCCTTATGCAATGTATACAACAAGTGGGAGAATGTTGGGAAATGGTGTTGTACACCTTGCATAATAATGGTTTATTATTGTATTGTTTTATTATTGTGTGAGGTGGACAAAGAATTAAATTGTAATATCATTGTATTGTTGCACCTAGGAGCACCTAGATGGATGTGCAACATGTAGAGATCCTTTTAGATATTCTTGTAACCACTTGATGAGTTGTATTGACACATTGGTATTGTTATTTTATGTTGGGGAATGTAATTGTGATAAAGTACCCAATATTAAATGTGGTTCATGGGTAGTTAAGGAAAACATTAAAAGGTTGGTAAGGAAAATATTATTTTATTGTCACATGGTTTTGGGCACATGGTTTTGATGTAATACCACTTAGTGGTTTTGTGGTTGCTTGTTTCTATAAAAGCACCACAAGGGTAGTTGTTTGGGATATGAAGCCAGGTTAGCATTTGTGAAGAAGGAAGCATGGCATGGGATGTGTGGATTCATGCTTGATCACATGGAGTGCTTGGTTATGGCTTGGGTTTTGAAGGCTTTCCATAGTTGTATTGTAATGGACGCATTGCTGATAATACATGGTGGATGATGCTTTTGGAGGCTGGGTTTTTCCCTCATGAGGGTTTTCCCAGGGTATATCTTGTGTCACATTTTGTGAGTATGTTGTAAATTCTTTGCATGTGGATCTTATATGTTGATTTGGTTAAAATCTGAATTTGGGTTATGTGGAAATTGTCATGAAGTTGGCTGCGAATTTCCTTTCATAGATAACTCCTTTTCATAAATCTTTTGTGAATGGTTGAGCTTTATCTGCAAGGTGAGAGATGAAACGTCTTACAGATTGGAGCCACCCTTGTAGAGTCCTCATTTGACTGACATTCTTCAGAGGTGGCATGTCCATGATAGCCTTAACTTTTTCTAGGACTACTTTAATTCCTTTCACTAAAACAATGTATCCTAGGAGGTTTCCAGATGTGACTCCAAATAAACATTTCTTGGGATTTAATCTAAGCTTGAATTTTTCCATCTTGTCTAAGATTGGACCAAGTTCTAATAGATGTGTTGATCTTTTCATAGATTTGAGTAGAGTAACATTGACATAGTCCTGCATGTTTTTGTGGATCATATCATGAAAAAATATTGTTACATCTCTTTGATAAGTGGCACTTGCATTCTTTAAGTTGAAGGGCATTACATTCTAGCAAAAAGTTCCCCATGCATAGGTGAACATTATTTTCTCTTGATCCTCAAGTACATTTTTTATCTTATTGTATCTAGAAAAACCATCCCTTAGAGAGTACATTTCATAATGAGCACTCATGTCCACTATCATGTCTATTTTGGGCAGTGGAAAATCATGTTTTGGACAAGCTTTGTTTAAATCTTTGAAATCTGTGCAAACATGTATTGATTTGTCAGGTTTGGAAATAGGTACAATATTCGATATCCACTCAGTGTAATCAATTGCTCTGATAAATCTACTTTTTAGTAATTTTTCCAACTCGGCCTTAACAAGTAATGCAATATGAGGATGCATTTTTTAGAGTTTTATCTTAACAAGTTTAGCTCTAGGAGTGATAGAAAGATGATGCATTATGAGGTCAGGATCCAGACCCGACATATCAACATATGTCCATGCAAAATTGATCTTCTTTTCCATGAAGAAATCAACAAATTCTTTCAATTCTTTTGTTGATAAGGATTGAGCTACATGTATAGTATGTTGAGCTTCTTCTGTTCCAATATTTACTGGTTGTATAGTTTCAATCAACACTGATGGTGCCTTGGAGAGGTTTTCACCGTTAGGTATGTTGTTTACGAAAAGTGATAACACAAGACACCTACAAATCTATCTATGAGATAGCCGATCTCAATCAATGAAACACCTCAGGGCTTGGACAACATAACATAGGATCCTAATGATCCTCCTGCACTTCAGGTTCTGCTAGACCTAGGAGGGGACACCCTTTTGATGCATTAAATACAACAATCACAAACATAAGACTGCATCAATAATAAATAGACAAACCATTCCACAAGCTCACCAAATTAGGTAACATGTATAGATAGGCTGGATCTTATACAAATAATAGGTGAAATAGAGCTTTAGAAGGATAGAACATTAACCCCTAAACATAAAGGGAAATAGATTTATCTTTTAAAATTGTTGTTCTGAGACCATTCCCAAATCTGTCAAAGACCAGTGCCTTGTTCATTGGGCAGCAAAGTCACACATAGAACTACAAACATAAATCATAGATGCAAGTTGTTTTTCCTTACAACATATCCCTGCACTAATACCTTGTACTAATGCATTACTCAATCCATTCATAAAATTACCAGATCTGGGACACATTCCATTGTTTATGACTGATTATAGAATTTAAACTCTTCATTGAAGAATGCCTACAAACAATCATACAATCTCCTTGAGATGACAAATTATAAGCCTCCTTGAGGATTCAATTCATAACAATTAAATGCATACATAGAGACAATATCATGGGAAGTTACTCATGCCTGACACAAGCAAGACCTGCAACTAAGATCACATTTACAACAATGCATTACAATCCTCTGTACCCTAAAACAAACCAAAAGCATTTACAAATTTGGGTCCTGACATTCAGAAAGTGGAAGCCATCTAATCTGGAGCATTTTCCAAATTTATGGAACCTTACAACTGAGAAGGATTGGGAATAAGAAGGAGAGGGAACCAAATCAAATCTGCAACTGAAAATATCAAATATCTCCTCTCTAATTGAATTTCAATCCCAGCCAAACTGCTTCCAAAATATCCGACATTTGTCAAAATTAACCCCATAATCGGATTCCTCACTCCGAGAGCTTTTTGAAAATATATAACACTTTATATTTTGGCCAAAAATTGAGTCCTGGGCAAATTAATTCCCCAATGTGCACCATCATTTAAATTTTTTATTTATTAATATAGTTTAAACTATATAATAAACAATTTTAATTTTAATTTTTGCCTCTGATGTGCTCTGACGCTTTGCCACATGGCGACCTCCGATTGGTCGATGGGGTTGACGGGACACCACCTGGGATGACACCTCATCACTGCCACATCATCTGCTTCATCACTGCTACTTGGCCGCCATGTCATCACCACAGGACTGCCACCTGTGCACCAACTGTGTGCCACGTGGATGGCTCTCGTTCACTTTCGCTATTTCGTAGGGTGTAACTCGCGTGCATCTTCCCTTCATGAAATAGCATGCATCGTTGATCCATCTCGAACTTGCTCACTCATTAACCCGACCTTTCTCTGCAAAATTTCACCTGTCTGCCTCAGGAAGCGTGCCTATGTGGGATCCACCTGGTCATCACCTAGTCACCTCCTCTGTCACCTCGGGAAGTGTGCTCACACATGGGCCCACCTTGGGCGCCCATAGGCACCATCTGTCAAAAGCCTTTATGGCTTAGACATATTACTATAGTAAGGATTTGCTTATAAACATTAAAATATCCCACTTCCCAGCCAATGTGGGATATATGCATCTTCCTATAGCTGCATTTTTTGAGCTCTTTTCTTGAGTTTTAATAGTGATTTCCAAATTTGATTGAAAATGTTGGTCTTCAAACAGCACGTGAGGGAGGGAAAATGCTGGCAAAGTCACGGACATTGGCTTTACACCTCCACATGCACTTGCTACATGTTAAAAAATGGCCTCCAAATAGCCACACAGAGGGGGTTTCTATTACATTTTGCATTATTGGTTTTGATTGCTGCTATTGTCTCATGCCATTTGTATTTGTTTTAAAATTTAAATGGCTTCCTTTTAAAAAACCACCACGCAAAGGATGATTCACGTTTTTATTTGCCCTTGCTGTTGGAGGTTTCATTATGCTCCCCAAAACCATGCAGAGGATGAGCTGCTAATGCACTTGTTTAATGCTTTATATTGTCTGATGTTAATGTTATGTGAGAGGGGGGAGAACTTGCTATTTTCATTGCCTTTCACAACACTACACTTCATCCTCAATGTAGCCCCAGAAAACATCATTTAATGGCTGCTAAGTTTGATTTAATGGCTATCAATTGCATTGCTGAAAGTTCAATTACCTCCACACTCCACACACAGCAGGGAGGAGGCATAAGGCGTGGAGATGCTACTGAAGGAGGGAAGCAGACCCTACCTACATTCCATGCAAAAGGGAGGTTTATGGCTTTTAGCAGCCAATTGCATTTGCTTATGTTTTTTAATGTGGCTTCTAAACAGCCACATGAGCATGCTTTGGCTGTCATTACACTTGCTGCAGTTAAAATTAATAACCATTGCCCATGTCTCTCCTGCTACTGTCAATTGCCCAAACTTCAATCTCTTTTCTCAGCCATAGCCACGTGAGGGAGAATTGGCTGGGCATTTGGTTGGAAATTTCTGAGTTTTAAATTCAAAGAGGTTGCTAGTTAAACATCACGTGGAGTGAGGGGGAATTACACCAATTCCATTTGCTGTTTACATTTGCTTTGAATGTTAGAAAAAATTTATTCATTGCCACACACTTGCCAATATGAATGTTATTGAAGTTTATTTTTTAAAAAAAACTTTACCATACTCCACTCCACGGCTGCCAAGTGCATTTGCATCAAAACATGCCAGCTCTATTTAATTTGAAAACCTTTCAATTTTCCACATACCAATTTGCATTTGGTATTGGAATCTCTCTTCTCTCTCACTGTCTGACTAGTGAATTCAAATTGTTCCAATATGGATACACATATATTGCCAGGAGAAAAGAACATTTCACCATTAAAATTAAAGCACAGGTATGAGCTAGGTCGGGCCCCAAAGTGGGTCCGACTAAAAAAAATTTCATTTTCAAGCTACCAGCCTCTGGAATATCTTCACAGACCTCAAACATACCTCTGGGAATGATCGGCATTGTTTTCGGATCATTAATCCGCATTTTACAACCTTCAGGCAATTACGCCACAATTTTCGCATTTAATCGCGAAGACGTAATTTTCAAAGTGGTCAAAACACCTTTCTGGAGCTCACCATCTGATAGGCGTGTACTCTGATATACAAGGATGACTTCTACCAAATGGTTTCTCAAGATGAGTCTTGAGCAAAGAGATATTAATTTCCGAAAATGTCCAACTAGCTTTGTCGACACTGCGGACCTGATGAAGTCAATGTCCAGGCAACACATGATGCCTTTCTTAAAAATATCAAACGACCTCCGTAGGTCCTCAAATTTGGAACATAGGTACCTTAAAGTACATATTAAATCTTTGAATTCTCAATTTGATCACCAGACTGACAGGATGCAAACGGCGCACTCACCAAAACGGCTATATTAACTGATATAACACTGGAGTGCGGATACTGAATTTGATGGCAAAATGAGCTCGTTTGAAAACTGGTCAAATGGATTGGTAGAGCCTTGAAATTTGAAACATAGCTCACCATTTATACCATCATTAGCCCGGAACAAACATTCTGACATGACGCTCACTAGGACATTTTTACACTTGTGCAAACATCAAAAACTACAAACGGATTGAGCTTTGAAAACTGAGCAAACGGATTCATAAGGACTTGAAATTTTGCATGTTGACTCACATTTATGCATACAATTGAATCCATTTTGAATTTCTCCATGAAAATCAACAGGGCAAAAGATGTAATCGCTCAAAGTAGGCTACTCCATAAAATCTGCATTTGTGCCTAAAATGCACTTCCATCTCACCCCTCAAACTGGGTACCTCATAAACTTATCCAAAATGAATTTTGAAAGTTTCACATCACTGAATAGGCCAAATGAAAGGGGTGGGACATGAATCCCGAGCCTTACCCTTTGAAAATCAACTGGTCCCATTTTACCCTCTCGCAAACTAGGCCCTTCAAACTGACTCGTTTAGGTATGCAGAGCAAATTTTTGGATTGGGCCTCTAAAATTGACTCAATTTTAATTAGTCCCAACAGTGGCTCTGACTGGGGATGGTTGATTGCAAGATCAACACAAGAATCCAAATATCTTTGGTTAAGCAGACCACTCGAAAATGGATCATTCTTCTCTTCTCGTCTCATTTCAAAAACAAGGCTTCCTTATCCTACCCAAATAGTAGGGCACTTTATTGAAAACTACACAACTAAAGCAAAGCAACTATACAATAGATACAAACATGCTTAAAATTGAATACAAGCTGCTCAATCAATCTTAGCATTTACCTTTGGCAAAAATCTGATTTTCATCACTTGATACCATGATCCAAACAAAGGCACCTTCCAGTAACAACTGGGCATAGCTTTTAAAATCTGCCTCTTTTGTCTCATTACTGAAACAGCTAGTGTGCTTACCTCTTATCTAATTTTGAACTTTGTAATCACACATTACTTCAACACAAGTAAAACCATGAGATAAATCACCATAGAGGCATTCCCACAAGCTGACATACCTTTCACTGTCCCACTCAACTCTATCATTTGCAAGGACATCACCATGCTGAACTTGAAAAATAAAACACTCTTTTTCAACATTGCAGTTCCTATCAACACATGTCTTATTACCATTTAAATTAATAGAACGAGGGACACTACTAACCAGCTGATGCAAACAAGGAACATGAACATTACAATCCGGATGTGATACTTCACTATGCAGATCACACCTCATACTATCCTTGCTTATCAAACTAAAAACCTCTACATTCTCAACATCCCATTCATGGAAAAGAATGCATACCTCTGGCTGAAGCAAATCCTCAGCTGAATCTTTTTCATCCAAACTTATATCCACCTGAAACACTTTCATTTGTGGTTTTAAATGATCATCACATAATCCATGCCTCTTACTTTCATCATGAAATAATTTTTTACAACCCACACTATTATTGTTCGGATTTCCATCAGTATTATGAACTGGTTCATCATTTATAACATCTAGCTGATTAGTTAACTCTTCATACAAAGGGTTAGAAACAAAATGAAGAATCCCCTTACGAACATTATGACACTGAAGTGGCTGGTCCGTATCTATATTAGCATTGAATAAAGCATTAGTAAAATTGCTAAAGACACCATCTATTTGATCCTCATAATCATCTTCATCAGATAAAGAAGAAGATGAAACTTGGCTGGAACAATCCTCAGTGTTCCATGTTTCACATTCATGAGATTTTATTCTATGACCATCATTCTGAAAATCAAGATAATCAAACTTATCTTGCCACAACTGATCTTCTTCACCAATAGAACACTCGTCATCAGCCAAAGAATGAAAATGAACATCGCTGAAATTTATTTCATCAGATGAGTTTTCAGCATATTCACTAAAATTTTCTGTCATAAAACCATCTGTTAGATCACCATGTTCATCAAATGTACAAGCATTCAATTCAAAGTCCTTTTCCGAAAAATTCTCTTCACTATATTTCAGAAGGTCTTCATCAATAGTTCGAAGGCTCTCCAACATTTGAACCTTCTTATCCACAACCTCAAGAGCTTTCTTAAGTTCTGCACTCTTTTGGACTTGCATTGCACTTTGCTGTTCCATGTGAGATTCCGTAAACTTTTGTCCATCCATGTGTGCTATATCTTCATCGCAATCATGTGTACCATTACAATTTTCTGAATTAACATTGTGCATATCTTTCAAAAAAGAAAGATTATCAACATGATTATAAGAAATGAAGTCTGAAGTGAAATTTGAAAAAACATTTACTTCATCCTCAACACAATTGACATCATCAATGTTTAAAAGAGGATTAGCTATTGTTTGCACCAAACAATTCTGATTTTCATCATATTGCACACTTTCACTTGCACAAACAACAACACATAGTAATCCCTCTATATTTGGTATTTCAACATCAAATACATCAGCAGCATGTAAAGATTGATGGTCATCACCATCATTATTTTCACCAATATTATCCTAGAGAGATGCATGATTCACTTGGTAATTAGCAGCCACATAATCAACATAACCAGCATACAAATCAAATGGTACATATCCCTTGTATATATCAATCTCCATATCAATATTTTCACAACACTTCCCACTAATCATTCCCTCATTACTGTGAGAGGCAACCGACATTAACAGCAAAGGTTCTTGACTCTCATTCAAATCTAAAACATATGCATTAACAAAACCATTCGGAACTGTAGAGCTTGATGCACCTAGACAAAGAATGATTTGGTCAACTTCACATGGCATTTCACAATTGAAGGTGCTTTGATAAGAAACTACAGCAGACACGAATCTCTTTGAGATTCCAAACTTCAAGTTATTTTCCATATACCTAGCTATGTTAAAGGCTTCATACAAGGTTTTGGGTTCTTTGTTTCTCAATAGGAAACCCATCTTCTCATCAAATGCACTCATATAAACATCCAGACATACTTTATCATTGAGTTTATACTTTCTGAAAATTTTGGACAAAGCTTGTGAAAATCTGATGTTAAAAGTTGGTACCAATTCATCTTCCCTGATTTGTATACAAGTGAATTCTTTCAGCAAGTCGGAATCACTCACCTTCTCATCAAATTGATCCATGAAATCTGAAACCAATTCTTCCCATGAGGTAATAGAATTCACTGGCAAAAAAGAGAACCAATCTCTTGCATCCTCTTTCAATGACTGAATAAACAATTTCATGCATACATCTTCTTGACAAATTTCAAACTCTCCTATCAAATCTGAAAATCTTTTCAAATGTTGACATGCTGATTCTGATTTCTTCCCACTGAATATGGGCAAATACTTTCTGATTTCTATGGGTATGGGATTTGGGTAACCTGTAATATCTCTGAAATTTAGAGCAACATAATGGTTCATGACGAAACTTCTCCTATTATATGGTTGTGACACTTCACCAAGCATGGCTCTATGTTGAAATACACAAGGTTGAAAATCTTTACTATTCATTTTTCTTACTTCCACAAATGATTATAAAATCTTGGATAGAAAACTTCAAGCAAGTATCCTTATACTGATCTATTCATAACACTGCTTGACATAAAGTTCTTCCACATTTGCATACTATGGAGGATAACATACACTGAATATTTTAGCAGCATAGATATGCAAATCAATTTTGAGATTCTCTCTTTCCCTCTAGACTAGTGCTATTCACTAAATGGGAAAATGGCATTACACATTCTAATTTTTAGAACAAACATCTTTGCATTTGAAACCTCTGAAAATACCTGGAGATCTACAGCTTTAAACTCTTGTAGATCTGGAGATTTACTTCACACTTTAGCATGATCTTTTATCACAGTCACCACCTCTTGCATAGAGGATATTTTGAACAGCAGAATGCCATTCAATCACAAATATAATTCTCTGTTTCTCTTTCAATCTCACTGCAATCAACACTCTTCCAGGATGCTCAATACTAGTATGAACCACAGAGTTATGTGTGACTGAAATCTTTTACTGCATCTTCTTTATAACACTTTTATGATGAAAGCACCATGTCTGAGCATCTGCTACTTAGATCCATCTGCATCTTAATATGATTCATAAGATTATCAACCAATCTTGTGAAAGTATTGGAATACAAACTTCTTTCAAACACTGGTACAGAGACTAGAGTCGCCACCCAATTATGACATTGGGGAGAATTCATAAACAGCTGTAAGAACCTCTTACAACTCTGAATAATGTATATTTTCTCTGATTCTTCACAAGAAACTTTCTCTGATAGCAGACAATAACATTACAACTCAGAACATAATACTAAATCCCTCAACCATAAAAGACATTTTCAACTCTGTGCATTCTCAATTATATTTGAAACAAAATTTTCAACCAGAGACTCTTTAAATTTCATATTCCCCAGCAAAGTCGCCATTTTTGTTGTTCACCAAAAGTGATAACCCAAGACACCTGCAAATCTATCTATGAGATAGTCGATCTCAATCAATGAAACACCTCAGGGCTTGGACAACATAAAATAGGATCCTAATGATCCTCCTGCACTTCAAGTTCTGCTAGACCTAGGAGGGGACACCCTTTTGATGCATTAAATACATCAATCACAAACATAAGACTACATCAATAATAAACAGACAAACCATTCCACAAGCTCACCAAATTAGGTAACATGTATAGATAGGTTGGATCTTATACAAATAATAGGTGAAATAGAGCTTTGGAAGGATAGAACATTAACCCCTAAACATAAAGGGAAATAGATTTATCTTTTAAAATTGTTGTTCTGAGACCATTCCCAAATCTGTCAAAGACCAGTGCCTTGTTCATTGGGTAGCATAGTCACACACAAAACTACAAATATAAATCATAGATGCAAGTTGTTTTTCCTTACAACATATCCCTGCACTAATACCTTGTACTAATGCATTACTCAATCCATTCATAAAATTATCAGATCTAGGACACATTCCATTGTTTATGACTGATTATAGAATTTAAACTCTTCATTGAAGAATGCCTACAAACAATCATACAATCTCCTTGAGATGACAAATTATAAGCCTCCTTGAGGATTCAATTCATAACAATTAAATGGATACACAGAGACAATATCATGGGAAGTTACTCATGCCTGACACAAGCAAGACCTGCAACTAAGATCACATTTACAACAATGCATTGCAATACTCTGTACCCTGAAACAAACCAAAAGCATTTACAAATTTGGGTCCTGACATTCAGAAAGTGGAAGCCATCAAATCTGGAGCATTTTCCAAATTTCTAGAACCCTTACAACTGAGAAGGATTGGGAATAAGAAGGAGAGGGAACCAAATCAAATCTGCAACTGAAAATATCAAATATCTCCTCTCTAACTAAATTTCAATCCTGGCCAACCTGCTTCCAAAATATCTCACATTTGTCAAAATTAACCCCATAATCGGATTCCTCACTCCGAGAGCTTTTCGAAAATATATAACACTTTATATTTTGGCCAAAAATTGAGTCCTGGGCAAATTAATTCCCCAATGTGCACCATCATTTAAATTTTTTATTTATTAATATAGTTTAAACTATATAATAAACAATTTTAATTTTAATTTTTGCCTCTGATGTGCTCTGATGCTTTGCCACATGGCGGCCTCCGATTGGTCGATGGGGTTGACCGAACGCCACCTAAGATGACACCTCATCACCGCCACATCATCTGCTTCGTCACTGCTACTTGGCCGCCACGTTATCGCCACTAGACTACCACCTATGCGCCAACTGTGTGCCACGTGGACAGCTCTCATTCACTTTCGCTATTTCGCAGGGTGTAACTTGCGTGCATCTTCCCTTCATAAAATAGTGCGCACCATCGATCCATCTCGAACTTGCTCACTCTTTAACCTGACCTTTCTCTACAAAATTTCGCCTGTCTGCCTTGGGAAGCATGCCTGTCTGGGGTCAACCTGGTCATCGCCCAATCACCTCCTCTGTCACCTTGGGAAGCATTCTCATGCATGGGCCCACCTTGGGCACACATAGGCACCATCCGTCAAAAGCCTTTATGGCTTAGACATATTACTATAGTAAGGATTTGCTTATAAACATTAAAATATCCCACTTCCCAGCCAATGTGGGATATATGCATCTTCCTGTAGCTGCATTTTTTGAGCTCTTTTCTTGAGTTTTAATGGTGATTTATAGATTTGATCGAAAATGTTGGTCTTCAAACAGCACGTGAGGGAGGGAAAATGCTGGCAAAGTCACGGACATTGGCTTTACACCTCCACATGCACTTGCTACATGTTAAAAAATGGCCTCCAAACAGCCACACAGAGGGGGTTTCTATTACATTTTGCATTATTGGTTTTGATTGCTGCTATTGTCTCATGCCATTTGTATTTGTTTTAAAATTTAAATGGCTTCCTTTTAAAAAACCACCACGCAGAGGATGATTCATGTTTTTATTTGCCCTTGCTGTTGGAGGTTTCATTATGCTCCCCAAAACCATGCAGAGAATGAGCTGCTAATGCACTTGGTTAATGCTTTATATTGTCTGCTGTTAATGTTATGTGAGAGGGGGGAGGACTTGCTATTTTTATTGCCTTTCACAACACTACACTTCATCCTCAACGTAGCCCCAGAAAACATCATTTATTGGCTGCTAAGTTTGATTTAATGGCTGTCAATTGCATTGCTGAAAGTTCAATTACCTCCACACTCCACACACAGCAGGGAGGAGGCATAAGGCGTGGAGATGCTACTGAAGGAGGGAAGCAGACCCTACCACCATTCCATGCAAAAGGGAGGTTTATGGCTTTTAGCAGCCAATTGCATTTGCTTATGTTTTTTAATGTAGCTTCTAAACAGCCACATGAGCATGCTTTGGCTGTCATTATAGTTGTTGCAGTTAAAATTAATAACCATTGCCCATGTCTCTCCTACTACTGTCATTTGCCCAAACTTCAATGTCTTTGCTCAGCCATAGCCACATGAAGGAGAATTGGCTGGGCATTTGGTTGGAAATTTCTGAGTTTTAAATTCAAAGAGGTTGCTAGTTAAACATCACGTGGAGTGAGGGGGAATTACACCAATTCCATTTGCTGTTTACATTTGCTTTGAATGTTAGAAAAAATTTATTCATTGCCACACACTTGCCAATATGAATGTTATTGAAGTTTATTTTTTTAAAAAAACTTTACCATACTCCACTCCACGGCTGCCAAGTGCATTTGCATCAAAACATGCCAGCTCTATTTAATTTGAAAACCTTTCAATTTTCCACATACCAATTTGCATTTGGTATTGGAATCTCTCTTCTCTCTCACTGTCTGACTGGTGAATTCAAATTGTTCCAATATGGATACACATATATTGCCAGGAGAAAAGAACATTTCACCATTAAAATTAAAGCACAGGTATGAGCTAGGTCGGGCCCCAAAGTGGGTCCGACTAAAACAAATTTCATTTTCAAGCTACTAGCCTCTGGAATATCTTCACAGACCTCAAACATACCTCTGGGAATGATCGGCATTGTTTTCGGATCATTAATCCGCATTTTACAACCTTCAGGCAATTATGCCACAATTTTTGCATTTAATCGCGAAGACGTAATTTTCAAAGTGGTCAAAACACCTTTTTGGAGCTCACCATCTGACAGGCGTGTACTCTGATATACAAGGATGACTTCTACCAAACGGTTTCTCAAGATTAGTCCCGACTGAAGAGATACTAATTTCCAAAAATGCCCAACTAGCTTTGTCGACACTGCGGACCTGATGAAGTCAATGTCCAGGCAACACATGATGCCTTTCTCAAAAATATCAAACGACCTCCGTAGGTCCTCAAATTTGGAACATAGGTACCTTAAAGTACATATTAAATCTTTGAATTCTCAATTCGATCAGCAGAGTGATAGTATGCAAATGGCGCGCTCACCAAAACGGCTACATTAACTGATATAACACTAGAGTGTGGATACTGAATTTGATGGCAAAATGAGCTCTTTTGAAAACTAGTCAAACGGATTGGTAGAGCCTTGAAATTTGAAAGGTAGCTCACCATTTATACCAACATTAGCCTGGAACAAACATTCTGACATGACGCTCACCAGGACATTTTTACACTTGTGCAAACATCACAAACTACAAACGGATTGAGCTTTGAAAACTGAGCAAACGGATTCATAAGGGAATATCTTCACAGACCTCAAACATACCTCTGGGAATGCTCGGCATTGTTTTCGGATCATTAATCCGCATTTTACAACCTTCAGGCAATTACGCCACAATTTTCGCATTTAATCGCGAAGACGTAATTTTCAAAGTGGTCAAAACACCTTTCTGGAGCTCGCCATCTGACAGGCGTGTACTCTGATATACAAGGATGACTTCTACCAAACGGTTTCTCAAGATTAGTCCCGACTGAAGAGATACTAATTTCCGAAAATGCCCAACTAGCTTTGTCGACACTGCGGACCTGATGAAGTCAATGTCCAGGCAACACATGATGCCTTTCTCAAAAATATCAAACGACCTCCGTAGGTCCTCAAATTTGGAACATAGGTACCTTAAAGTACATATTAAATCTTTGAATTCTCAATTCGATCAGCAGAGTGACAGTATGCAAATGGCGCGCTCACCAAAACGGCTACATTAACTGATATAACACTAGAGTGTGGATACTGAATTTGATGGCAAAATGAGCTCTTTTGAAAACTAGTCAAACGGATTGGTAGAGCCTTGAAATTTGAAACGTAGCTCACCATTTATACCAACATTAGCTTGGAACAAACATTCTGACATGACGCTCACCAGGACATTTTTACACTTGTGCAAACATCACAAACTACAAACGGATTGAGCTTTGAAAACTGAGCAAACGGATTCATAAGGACTTGAAATTTTGCATGTTGACTCACATTTATGCATAAAATTGAATCCATTTCTAATTTCTCCATGATGATCAATAGGGAAAAAGATGTAATCGCTCAAAGTAGGCTACTCCATAAAATCTGCATTTGTGCCTAAAATGCACTTCCAGCTCACCCCTCAAACTGGGTACCTCATAAACTTATCCAAAATGAATTTGGAAAGTTTCACATCACTGAATAGGCCAAATGAAAGGTGTGGGACATGAATCCGGAGCCTTACCCTCTGAAAATCAACTGGTCCCATTTTACCCTCTCGCAAACTAGGCCCTTCAAACTGACTCGTTTAGGTATGCAGAGCAAATTTTTGGATTGGGCCTCTAAACTTGACTCAATTTTAATCAGTCCCAACAAGGTATGCCATTTATTTTTACTATTTTTTATTCTGACACCGCCACAGTGTGGTTTTCACCATCAGAACACTTATTTTTTAATTTTGATTTTTGAGATTAAGATACTTGACATCTGTCGATGTCATGTTCTCACTTTGTTCACCAGTGGAAGAGCCCATTTGTTCAACTGCATTAAGATAACAGGGTAATGTATAGTCGTTGGCAAAGGTAGGTATATTCAAAGGTTCAGTATGGAGAGTATAGTCAATAAGCTCAGGATGTACCAGGGATAAATACTTAATAGGTTCAAGGGAATTCATGGTATTGTCATCACAACCTCAAACTGACAAGTTGAGTTCTAGAAGACTACCTTGCATAAGTGTCTCAAGACCAAGAAGAGTTAGAATACAATTATCAAAGTTTATGTTAGTATTTAGGGGACCTAACACAACAAATCTTCCACTAGCACCATCTTTTACTTCAAACTGGACTACATATTGTGGTTCAACAATAACAAGTTTATCAGATAGAGTTTCGACATTCATGACGAAGTAGTCATAGTTTGGTGTCGAATAGGAAATTTCATAAATAGATCTTATTTCAGACTGATCAGAGTCAAAAGATGAAGCATCTGACTCCTCTTCAAGTGGCATAGTAAAATCATGTATAGTATGAATATCTACATCTTTGATGCTACAAGTTCCTTCATTATTTGGTTTAATGATCACTTGTAGTTGACATACCTATTCACATAACCTTGATGACTCTATTAGTCTTTATCATCTTTTCCATTCAGTTTCCTCTGGACTAATAACCAGCCCTGCTTCTATAGCCTCCAATTCTTCATTTGTAGTCCCATACCTGATTTTCTCTGTATCATTAGATGAAGATATAGTAGGTGAAGATTTTTCTTGTGCTTTTCCTTCTCACAACTGTTGTGTATAATCTTCTTGTCTTTTTAGTCTGATTTCTTCTATTTCCTTTTGCATCTTTAAGCGTATTATCTCTTGTGCTTCATCTATGACATAATTAGGTTCTTTAGGAGTTTCTTCAATAGATGTATTTGAGAGAGGCTCTAGACCCCATTCATACTCATTCGAGTCTATTTTTGAATCCTCTACTTGCATTCTTCCCATATATGTGACAAGAATATTTAGTCGTGCAAATAGGTTTTTGATTGCTTCCACTTATTCTCTCATGTCTTTTTAAACATCTACTTCTTGTAGTTTTATTGTTGATATAGTTGGAACTTGATTACAAGTTGCTTCTTCTCTCTTGATTTCTATTTCTTCTTGTTCTTTTTCATACTCATCCTAAATTTGCTGAGCATTGACTTCTTGGGATGCTAGAGGTAGTATCTTTTTCCTCTACCTAGGCTCTTGATGAGAAGTGTGTTTTTGAGTTGATGACTCTTTTAGATGGTAGCAGAGTCCAGTTTTATTATTTGTAGACTTAGTTTGTAACTTGATAGGTTTAGTGATTCCTTCTTGGTGCTTTCCCAAAGGACCAGTATCTGAATATCCCATATGTTGAATCATCTTATATCTTGAACCATATTGGGTAGGGGAAATATCGCCGAGTTTCCCTTCTCTATTTTCACTCTCTTCCTTGAAAAGCCATTTAAGAACTTCCACCTCTTCTATTTCATCTGCAAGGGAAGTAGAGGATTGTACAAAAAGACCATCATAGATGACATTTGTATTTGAATCTTGTGGCTTCATAACTTCTGACAGTTTTCCAGACTATCTTGGTGATGGTGGAAGAGACATCAATGAGAGTATAGGTTCGATCTTGTATCCATCCATACTACTACCTATGATTTTCAATTTCTATTGAAAGTCTTTCATCAAAGTTTCTAAACTTTCAGCTGCAGAGGCTACTCTATTATGAGGAGCAAGGGTATCAACACCTTTATTTAAAGAATTATAGGTGTAGGTTGTATTTGCAGGAACACTAACTTCAACCCCATTGTAGGGAAATTTCAAACATTTATGATAAGTAGATGACACTTCTTGCATCTCGTGAATGCACAGTCTACCCAACAAGATGTTGTAGGAGAGAGGAAGATAAAGCACCTGACAAATAACATTGTGTTCTACAGGTCCCACCCTGATCGACAATAGTACTAGACCCTTAGATGTTCTTTCTTCTTCATCATAAGCTTTGCTTGTTATTTTCTTTGTTAGATAAATGACAATATCAAAAAATCCCAATTGTATTAGTAGATTGTAGGTACAGATATTCAACCCAACGCCTCCATCTATCAAAACATGCTTGAATCGGTGTTTATGGATCATAGCTTCGATATGAAATGGTTGGTTATGTGGATGATTCAGTGAATTGCCATCTTCTTCAAAAAAAGACAGATAGTGAGGTGAAGTCAGTTGACCCACCATAGATTGAAACTGACTCGCTTATAAGTCTTTAGTAACATTAGTAGTGAGAAAAGCTTTGTCTAGAATCTCTCTATGAGAAGAAGAGATTTTAAGTAGTTCAAGAATGGAGATTTGAGCAATGGTTCACTTTAATTGTTCAATAATGCTATAACCAGAAGAAGATGATGAAGCCAATTGTTTGGACTTGGTCGTGATCGTATCTGGCTATTTGTTTGAAGCAGTTGATAGATTTGACGTTGTGAATAGATTTGATGGTGTTTGATCAGGAGAGGAAGAGCTAACTCCTTTGAGAGTAACCTTCTTTTGAGCGTGGGTTACAACATTTGTAGTTTTGGTTTTATTTTGTTTATCTTTGACTATGATCACATTGCAATATTCAGATTGGGAAGATTCAATCATGTTGATCACATTGTTATTGTTGGCATAGGTGTAATTGACTTTGGAACCTCCCTTGGATTTTGAAGAATCACCTAGTTCATAAGCAAGTAAAGGATCTTTGAAGGCTTTGTGATCAGCATTAGTCGTATGATTTCCAAGAACAATTTTGCCAGCATTGATGAGGTCTTGAATCTCATGTTTCAGTTTCATGCAATTATTTGTTTTACAACCCTTGCTTTGATGATATTCACAGTACTGATTTTCCCTCCACCATTTAGGTTTGACCTTAGGATCATATGGCTTAGAGTTGTCTGGAAATGTGATTAGTTCATTTTCCAATAGAGTTTTAAAAGCTGACTCATAGGATTCACCCAGAGGAGTAAAATTACGCTTAGGTTTTGAAACCCAAGGTTTCTCTTTAAACCACTCTTTTAATTTCTTAGGTGGGTTTTTTGTAGTGCTTTTAGTTACTTTGAGGGCTTATGTTCTACTAGTCAAATTGAATACTATAGGTTTTAATTTAGGTTTGACATTATCAACCACTCCATCATTAACAACATTTCTATTATTATCTTTGTCATACTTCTAGTATTTGTTATTTTCTTTATAACTAGAGCCTTGATTTGTTTCTTTACAAAGTGATATATCTCCTTTCCTTACAAGCATGTCTCCCATCTTGAGAGCACTATCTACCCTTTGTTGGCATGATGATGATTTTTGTATTGGATGGCTTAATCTGTTGTCATTGATGGCACGCATATGTTTTGACTATCTTAGCTAGCTCAAACTAGTATCATGTGTATAGAGAACTCTAACCGGTATGAAGGTGTCTAAACTGATATATGTAGACAGCCAATATATGTAGTAAAGCCAATCGATTTTGGACAATTCCACTATCACCAGTTTTGAGGTATAGTGGAGAGCGACAAGAAGGTGAATGAAGATAATCAGTATGTGAGATGGAAATGGTAAACACTCAACCGGTTTCATATATTGTGTGATGAGTTATGTTAGAATATTTAATCTTTACTTGGCTTAGGTTTATTTGTATTTAGTTTAGGATATTCCTTTGGAATTCCTACATGTAATTTGTCCTCTAGTACATGTGTGAGGACAAGTCATTTCTTTTATTTTCCTTTATTAAGGAATATTAGATTTCCTCCATAAGAGGATGTGGACACATGGCACACACATTTTATGAATGGTGGAATTCATAGATTTGGGAGTTACTTTGTAACTCCTCTCCTCATCTCTATTTAAGAGATGTCTCCTCTCTCATTTCTTCCTTCTTCACATTTGGTGATTGCTCCAAGGTTTTTTGCATTTCTCTTGGTAACATTTACTTTATCAATAAACTTACTTGGATTTTATTATTCTTTCCTTTCTCTTTTATTTCCTTCCAAGTTATCACTGGTCATGATGTGTTACCTCTAACCAACATTTTTGGTAGTGAATTGTGATGTGTTATGGAAGATTGTCCAGATTTACTGAACCTAGAAATTGTGTTGAGGTTCTTGAGCTAGCATAAAATCTAATGTCTATAAATAGATATTATGATGAGTTATTTTGATATGCAAGATACAGGTGATGTTATGAGTTAGGGTTGATGTGATTTATTGAAGGAGTTGTAGAGTATATCATTGATGCAATGTTGATTGAGCAGAAAGGAATCTATACAAGAAGAATGTGCTATTTCTAGATCATACCACCTGTTGTTTTCTAACCACTACAGTAGTTAAATCTTCTAACTGGGTAAGTTGTAACAAGTTTCATTATATAAATCCTCTAGCAAGGCGATTCATTAACTTGGATCTAAATTCTCCACTGAGGTTACCTTTAACTAGGTATAGCTCCTAATAGGGCTTTGGGATCTTTAACAGGATTCGCTCCTAAAAGAGCACTTTGTAGACCTTAACTGGTCAATTATCTATTTCTGCAAATAGCTAACTTGTGAGTCCCATCTCACCATGGTTTTTCCAAGTTGGGTTTTCCATGTATAACTACTTGTGTAATGGCAAATGTTTTACTTTTTGTGAATACTTTTATAACACTTTTGATTGCATGCAAAGTCTTAAGTAAACCGGTTAATTGTTTTTACCCGTGTTAGATTAAAGTGTTATTATTTTTGCTATCAGTTATTCACTCCCCCCTCTCAGTGCTTTATAAGTCTATCAATTGGTATCAGAGCCTAACTTCCTTAAAGCTTAATTGCTTATAAGGAACCTAATGTCATTATAGGGGATATGAGTTATAGAGAGATGGCTAGAGTAATTAATGAAACTAGATATGAGCTTGAAACCTTGAGAGGTATATTCAAGGCTTCACAAGTAAAGCGGAGAGAACTGACTGAGAAATTATTAAATATCTCTAACAACAACTCTTCAGATGAGACCAACATTGATGCACTAGCTGAAGAAGTAGAGAAACTAAATGGTGAAAAACTTAACCTGAGGAGAGAACTTGAAACCCTTACAATCCACATGAGTCAAGAACTTGAAGCAAGGAGGGTAGCTGAAGACCTAATCAAAGAGAAATATCATGAGATCTCTAAGATCAAGAAAGAGAATGTATCTTTGCATGAACATTGGCTTGAGGAGAAGGAAGAAAAAGAAGCATTATAGTTAGATCTTAAAATGGCAACGTCTCTTAGAGAGACTCTTACGAAGCATAATGAAGATCTTACAAAAGAGCTTACTGAGGCTAATGGGAAGCTTGACAAATTCAACAAGAGTTCCTTTATGTTGGATGAACAAATCCAATCTCAGAGAATGAAAGGTGACACATCTAGATTACGATTCAATACATTTGAGCAGGGTGAGTCTTCTAAAACTAAGGATATTTCGTCAAAAGATAAACCAGTATCTAAAGGCATGAAATCAAGTAAGAATAAGTTTAAACCAGTTTGTTTTAACTATTTAAACCTGGAAATACTGCTAATGTGTGTTGAAGCAGATCTAATGAGAACATAGGCTATAATTCTAATACTAGATATGTGTCTAGAATATTTGAAGGTCATTGTTACACATGCAACATGTATGGAGATAGATTAGTTAAATGCAGATATGGAGCATATAACCCATCAGTGATTGGAGAAGGACTTATGACAACTAGAGAAACATGAACTGGCAAAAACTTTATGTCAACCGGTTTAGTCCCTATGAGATGGAAAAAGTATCCAATGTGATTTGCACAATTTATAATAACTATGGACATGTGGGTATGAACTACAGAAGAAGGACTGGAAGAGGTAATGTAGGACCTTGGAGACCATCTGGGATGATGTGCTATCATTGTCACAAATTGGGACACATTGCCAAGTTTTGCAAAACTAAGAAGAACCAACCGATAAGTCAAAATGAAGATCGAAAAGGAAAGAAGATAGTATATGTTGAAGAAACTAGAGTCCAAATGAATAAAATTTAGAAGAAGAAAAGTGAGGACAAGCCATCAGAAGAATCAAATTCTTCACCGAGTGTGGATATTTCTACACTGATAAACTGATATTTTCAACAAGCCTAAGGGGAGCATATCGGTAAAACTTCTTTTGGACCCCTTGAAGAGTGTATGGTAAGAGATTCTTGTATTTTGAGTTGTAATATGAGAATTTTTTATATTGCTATCTATCAGTTTTCTGAAGGATTATCAACTGGTTAGTATACTTAACGATATAGGCAAGTTTGTTAAGTAGTAATTAGGGTTTGTTACCCTATCGGTAGTGTAATAAATGCAGTGGGTAAGTTAATAAAAGGAAGTTTCACTAGGTTATTTTTACCCTAATTGTATTCAAAGAAGCATTTTGAGCACTTGCAGAACAAAATAGAGCATTGTTAGCAGATTCAAAACAAATTTGTGCTACGAGTTAAAAAGTTGAATTGGATTTAAAGCTAAAGAAAGGTGAATTGGGTGTGCAGGCGAGAGAGAAACCAGAAACCCTACCAACATGAAAGGAACAAAGTACTTTTGTCAATATCTCTCTCGAATCAAGAGTATTTAGAATGGTATCATCGTCTACACCAAGAGAGAGTCTTTTTATCACTACTAAATCTATGGAGTCTATGGGAATGGATAAGATAGACTTGTATAATGCATTGTCTCAAGTTCCCCAAGGTGTTCTGATATAAGGTGACTTGTCTAGTTATATAGATTACAAAATTAGGGGTCTAGGGTCATTCACAATCTATTCTCAGCCTAAATCTTTGTGTGACAAGAGCGGGAAAATCAAACCCGAATATATTAGGTTTTATGAAAAAGGTTTTCATAATGAAGTCTACTTTCTTGAAGATTTTAAGAAAGAACATGTTGGGATTATCGTCAGTCGTGTACATGAAGGAAATATATATATGAAGGAATAATTTTTCCTTATGGAGGCTGTTGAACTAAGAGAAGAAGAAATGGAGGAAATGAGCTATGAAGTCAGTTATGAATTACTAATCGGTTATGCCAACAACCTTTCAGAATCTCCCAAGGACACTAAGGAAAAAATATTGGGAACTTATCAAGAAAGGATTGCATCAGTACAACCTAGTATTGTGAAAGGGAAAATGAAGAAAGATGAGCAAGTAGCTTCTGTGTCCACTGGTACAAGAATAACAAGGAGTATTCAAATCAATAAGGAACTGATACCTAAGGTATATGCAAAGAAGTAGACTATCACGAGGAAAAGAGGTAGACATCTCATTAATCAAGAGGAATCTGAGGAAACTGAAACTGAAGAAGAATCAAAGAAGATGAAGGTAACTGGTAAGAAGTCTAAACCAGTAGGAGAAATTCCCAAGAAAAGTACTCCTATTAATGTTACATCTTTCAAACCAATGAGTGATTTTGAAAGGACTCTAAAAACACTAAGGAGAAAGCGGTTTGATAATGTAAAAGAACATTTTGATTCTTTTGATGAAAATCATAAACTTGAAGTGGTTCAAGAGGTAATCAATCACTTGTGTCAAAATAATTGGTTACCACAAGATATTCAAAAGGATATTTTTGATTCTTTATATTCAACTATTGAAAATAAATGGAAGCTGATTTTAGATCAGGATCGGGAGATTATTGATAGAGTTTTTGATCAATATTTTCCTAAGTTGTCTCGTGAAGAATTATTAGCATTGCTTGCTAAATATAAAGGACAATTTAATTCTAAAATATGGAGACTGAGATTATTGGATAGAAAGATTCATCCTATTGAAGATGATACTCATCGAATTACACAAGATATTCAGAGGATGAATGCACTATTGAAAGGCTATGATAATAAGCCTGGTTGGACTAAGACTGGAGCTCCACCAGAGCTAGATAATAAAGAAATTATAACACCGGATGTAGTCTACTCTGTCAAGAATAAGGATGACACAAGTTCTCCACTGGTCATATTTTTTGTGGATGAAACTAAAGAAATTCAAGATATTGTTGATACAACCAGTAACAACATTGAACCGGTTAAGGAAACAGAACAACAACTGGATATTGTTGAGAAACAAATAGTAGAGGAAGCACCGGTTATTAAACAAAGTATGGTTATTCAATCTCCACCACAAAAAGAACACAAAGTTGAAAGTCAACTACCACTGGTCACTACAACCACATAGAAGGAACAAACAAAAATAGAGAAAAGGGAGAAGAAGGTAGAAGAGCAAAAGGATGAAGAAGAGAAAGCAAAGGAGAAGAAGAAAACAAATTATGATGATGAGTCAATCAGCATAAAAGGCCCTATAGATATAGATGATTTGAGTGCATCTGAATTGATGGAGATTGCTACTGTTATGCAATCTAGGGCTCAAAAGATAAGGTTGAAAGAGTAGAGAAGAGAAACAGAGAGTATTCAGACTGATGTTGACATTTTGACAAGTCTCCTACCAGAGACTGATACTGGTAATTTTTCTACCCCTATTTCCAAGCTTGGACAGTTGATTGTTGATGCTACTGAGCAACTAAAATCACTTGAAGAGGTATCACATGCTTTAGCAACAAAAGATTACCAAAAGAAGAGGGGAGAGCAATTAATTTAAGAAATTGATAAAGGCAAGATTTCTTTATCAGTAAATAAAGATCTATTGAGAACTGGTACTAAAACTGGAGGTAAAATTTTGGCTAATACATCAAAAGTTTCATTTTTCTGTTATGATTTGAAGAAAAAGTGAGAAGATACAAAAAAGGAACTAGAGAGGATAAGTGATGGTTATATACCAATACAAGATTCCGCTTTAAATTTTGGCAAATCGCTTGATGCTTTGTAATATTTGTTAGATGTTTATGATTTTGAATAGGTCAAGTGAATCATATCATTGAAAGAACTAAAGAACCCATTGATTCCAAAAGTTGAAATTCTATAGAGGGCATACAAGAATTTAGAAGTAGTTTTGGCTACCCAGAGATGAGCATTATGGATGCAATGGAGGAATTTGTTGCACAAATTTTGACAGATATTGAGATCACTGAGACACTACTAGAAATATGGGATAATGATCTTAAATAGTTGAAGATTCATTTCAATGATATTTTCTTAAGAATTGCATTATACACACCTTAAAAACACTTATTTATATAAAAATGTTATTTTTTATGACAAATTTTGATGTAATATATGCATTTCACTTTTCAATTTGGCATTGTTATCAAAGGGGGAGTAAAAATATGTATGAAATTTTGTATGTACTATTAAGGGGGAGTCTGTACATTTTTGTGAGCACACTTAGTTGACAAAAGACAAAAAAAATTTAAGTGTTTCCATCAATGCCAAAGGGAGCGATTGTTGGCATGATGATATTTTTTTTTATTGGATGACTTTATGTGTTGTCATTGATAGCACACATATGTTTTGACTGTCTTAGTTAGGTAAAACTGGTATCATATGTATAGAGAAGTCTAATCGATATGAAGGTATCTAAACCGGTATATGTAGACCACCAATATATGTGTTGGAATCCAATAACACTGAGAGTGGGGGTGAATTGGTGTTATACCAAAAATATGAATTTTAGCCTTATGAAAACATGCATACACCAACTAGTATACCGGTACATACATAATTGAAAGAAGTAAAGAAACCAATAAGCCAATCACATAAATGAGAAACATAACAAACAAAATTATACATGGAAAACCTCAAAGAGGAAAAACCACGGTGGGATTTGTGACCCACAATATCAATATACTGGCCATATGGAGAGATATTACAAAATATAAAGGGCCTGCACTTATAGGAAGGCTTACAGCCTAGAGTGCACTGCTCAATCACAAAAGGAGCCTCATTGACTACATATAAATCTAGAGTACAATCCGAAGAAGTGGTGAACTACAAAAGAGAGCATCTTCTATGCCAGAATATAGTTCTAGTTAAGCTTTGTCTGTTCTGATCTAAAACCCTAAACCCTTTACCAGAATAACCATTTACAAAATTATCCTCTCATACATAATCTCTTTGATATATTTTGCATCTTCTATCCATACATATTCGCATCATATCATATTGATTACATATCTCTCTTCTATCTTATAAAAGTGATCTAATCCAACTGACCTATATACCCAACACAATTTATCATGCCTTATGTTGGCTTACAAAGATAATTACAAATACAATATACATGTTGGCTAGATAACATAAATACATGAATATCATGTTGGCATATGTGCAAAGTATGATGACATGATGGTATTGTATGTTGTTATTGATGTCAATATGCTGAAGTATGAACTAGTATGATGGTTCAAGAGAATCGGTATATGCAGAAAGTGAAGCAGTATGTTGGAATGTGAATCGCTATATGAAAAGTTTGTATCGGGGTTTCATTTGATATGACCACCGGTTAGTAGTCTCAGCTTCAGGATTTTCGGTTAATGCACTCCAAGTCTGTGTGATTCGACCGATGATATTATGTGATGAGTTAGCATTTAAATGAAGATGAGATTGTGTTGCCACATCAGCCTTATGCACGTGAAGAATCTTCTTGAGGATCTTGCATGAAGAAGATTGATTATATCTACCTTAGGAATGTGTCAAATCATAGTAAATAGTGGAGAGCACGTGATGGGTTATCAGCCTCCAGAAGCGGTGAAGAAAGGATGATGGAGAACATCTTGAAATTTGTTCAATATTGTTTTACTCTATGTAATATGCTTAAACAATCAGGATTGGAGTGACTCTATTGTTAACCTAGATGCTTAAGGGTTTAGGGTTTATGATACCGACCTAATTGTTGTCTATAAGGTTGATGATGTTTGTTATTGTAAATTTGTTGGCAAATAATTGTATGTGAGGTGATTCTTGCCAGACTAGAGGAGTAAGCAGAGATTTGCAGAGTGTGATTGCAAAAGTATAGGAACTGAAATGGATCTGTCTTGGCATTGAGTGTTGTTATCAGATCAGTGTATTATCTGTTCACTTCAACCATTTCAGTAGATGGAAAATCCCTTAACCAGGTAGATTTAACAGGGTGACTCAAAATCATTGAGTTCTTAAAATCCTCTCACAAGGTAACCTTTAACAGGGTTTTAACCTCTCACTAGGTATTTAGCCATGCCTTAACCAGGTGATCCCTAGCGGGATCGGTTCCTAGCAGAACTTGTTGTAAAGTCTTTAACCAGACTAGGCTCTTAATAGAGAAAACTTCAGAAGAGTTCAAGAACAACTTATGGGTATTCATCCCCACCATGGTTTTTCCTAGTTGGGTTTCCACGTGAAAAATTACTGTGTTATGTGTGATGCTTTTTCATGTGATGTTTTAGTGTTTTCTGTTAAGCGGTAATGCAAGCTGATCCAATGGTCATTTTATTTATGATTTTTTACTTGCTTAAGCATATGGGTGAAGATTGAGATGAGATATTAGGTTTTGAGATGATCTAGATGACTACCAGTTTATGTCTTTTACAGTCATACTGTGTTTTACCAGTAGTGCCTTGATTTAGATCGGTGATATAGTTTACCAGTTAGTGCAGTCTTTGCAGTTTAAGTTTTTGAAGAAGTTTTTGTCTATACTGATTCACCTCCCCCTCTTAGTATCTATTGAGTATATATTGTTCATCATTATTCATCAATTGGTATCAGAGCATCCTCTAGGTCCTCTATGTTATAAGCTTAACCACTTAAGGAAAAGATCACATTCTAATGATGAAGAGGGAAGGTCCTAAGTTCAACAGAGATAACTTTAAGATATGGTAGGACAAAATGAAGATCTATATTAAAAGCATGGGTGCTCAACACTGGAACTATGTTGAGAATACTTATGTTGTTCCTACTGGTATTCTCACCGATGATCAAAGAAGAGAAATTCAGGAGAATGGGCAAGTCATGGAAGGTCTAATCAGTAGTCTATCTGATATTGAGTTTATAGATGTTCAAGATAAAGACAATCCCAAAGATGTATGGGATACTCTAGAGTCTATCTATGGCGGTGATGAACATGTAAAGAAAGCTAAGGAAGAAAGCCTTAGAGGAAAATTTGAATACATGCGGATGGTTGAAGGAGAGAGAATTCAACAATATGGGATAAGAATTAAAACTATTGTTGGAGACATCAAGAGTGCAGGAGGTACAATGGATGATTCCACCATTGTTAGAAAAGTTTTGAGATCCTTGTTACTGATCTATGCAATAAGGGTTGCTGCTATTCAGGAGTTGAGATCTATGGACAAGACAAAGGTATCCCTTGACTCCATCATTGCTAAGTTGACCGCATATGAGCTAAACAACTATGATGGCAGTGTTCAAAAGAGTGAATCAGCCTTTAGAACATCTACTGCACTATCTAGAAAGGGAAAAGAAATTGGAACCAGTTGCGAACCCAAAAAAAGAAGAGATATGGATGGTGAGGAGATCCTGATGGAATTTGAAGCTCTTCTTGCCAAGAGACTTCCTAAGGGAACTGGAAAATATAGAGGTAAGCTCTCTTTGAAATGTTTTTCTTGCAATAGGATAGGACATATTGCTGTCAATTGTCTTAACATTGATAATAAGGACAAACCAAAGAAGTTTAAAAAGTTCAAAGGAGGAAATAGGAGAAACTATCTTGTTGCAGTTGATGAAGGTGTCATTGATGATCAATTAGAAGATGAAGAAAGTGAAGACATAGTGTTTGTAGTCGTTAAGGAAGATGTGTCAGACAAGAAGGCTCTTCTCTCTTACTTTGATAATTCTAATGAGTGGATTATTGATAGTGGATGTTCTCACCACATGACTGGTGACAGGAGAAATTTTTTGTCTTTGGAAGAGTATGATGGAGGTGTAGTCTGATTTGGTAATGATGCACCTTGTATGGTAAAAGGAAAAGGGTCCATCTCTCTAAATGGAAAAAGCAGTGCTAATAATGTGTATTGGGTAGAAGGTCTCAGGCATAACCTTTTAAGTGTTGCCCAGCTGAATGATAAAGGACTCACTCTAGAATTCAAAGATGGAGTGTGCAAAATAAAAGGAAAGAGTGGTGAACTGGTGGCCACCAGTATGCAGACCAAAGGTAACTTATTTCAGTTAAATACAAATATCAGTCAATGTCTAATGGCTAAGTTTGATGATAGTTCGATATGGCATAGATGACTCTGTCATGTAAATTTTGATAATATTGTGAAGGCCAGTAAGATCAAGGCAGTTAGAAGATTGCATGTGCTGAACAAACCAGAGAATCCTTTGTGCAGAGAATGTCAATTGGGGAAAATGTCCTCCTCAACCTTCAAAGGTAAATCTTTCATAGCAGATAATTTACTTGATCTTGTGCATAGTGATTTGTGTGGTCTTATGAAAACTAGGAGTGTTCAGGGAGATAGGTACTTTATGATTCTTACTGATCATTGCTCAAGAATGATGTGGGTCACTGAAAGAAAAGTTTGAAGCTTTTGGAAAGTTTAAAGCCTTCAGAGCATTAGTTGAAAAGGAAAGCAACAAGAGGATTAAATGCCTTAGAACCGATCAAGGAGGTGAATTCACTTTGGGTGAATTCAACAAGTACTGTGAAGAGAACAACATCAAGAGGCAACTATCTGCCCCCCGGACTCCATAGCAGAATGGCCTAGCAAAAAGGAACAACCAGACTGTAGTTGAAGTTGCCAGAATGATGCTAATTCAAGGGAAGGTTTCTCACACTTTTTGGAGAGAAGCGGTGAGCACTACAGTCTACACTACGAACCAGGTACTCATCAAGAAAGGTAAGGATAAAACTCCTTATGAGTATTAGATAGGTAAAACTCAAATAGTAAGCTACTTTAGAGTGTTTGGTAGCAAGTGTTATATCAAGAAAAGTGAATACGATAACAAGTTTGATGCAAAATGTGATGAGGGAATATTTCTAGGGTATTCCACCAAGAGCAAAGCTCTCAAGCATTTTAACAATAGGACTCAGAGAATTGTTGAAAGTATCAATGTTAGAGTTGATGAAACCTCTAAGAAACTTAAGGAAACTAGCAGCAAGCAAGTGGTAGATAAACCGAATGTAACCTTTTGGGAACTAGTTACAAAAAAACCAAGTACAAGTAACAGTGATCCTACACCAGTAGATGCTGATATAGATGAAGATGAGGATGAAGAGGAAAAGCAAGAGGAATCAATCAAGATCATTCCTAGGTATGTAAAGCTACATCATGATCCAAAGTAGATCATAGGGGATAAGGATACATGAATACTTACAAGAAGAAAGGTCAAAGAGAATTCTTGCATGATTTATGAATTTGAGCCCAAAACATTTAAAGAGGCACACAAAGATGAAGACTGCATTAAGGCTATGGAAGAGGAACTTGACCAAATAGAAAAGAATGGTATATGGTCTTTGGTACCCAAACCTGAGCACAAAAATGTTATTGGCACCAAATGGGTTTTTTGAAACAAGATGAATGAAGATGGCATGGTGGTAAGAAACAAAGCAAGATTGGTATGTAAGGGATATGCTCAAGAGGAAGGAGAAGACTATGGAGAAACCTTTGCTCCAGTAGCTAGATTGGAAGGAGTTTGAATTCTACTTGCATATGCAACCTTCAAGGGATTCAAAGTGTATCAGTTGGATGTGAAACTTGCATTCCTAAATGGGATACTTGAAGAGGAAGTGTACATAGAGAAACTAGATGGGTTTTCCCTATCAAAAGACAGTGATATGGTGTGTAGGCTACATAAAGCCTTGTATGCATTGAAGCAGACACCTAGAGCATGGTATGAATGTTTACACTCCCATCTTGTGAAGATTGGATTTGAAAGAACAAGTGAAGATAGAAATATCTATCTGAAGATAGAAGGAGATCATATTTTGATCTATGAAGTGTTTGTTGATGACATATTTTTTGGTGGAGATGACAAGATGAGTCATGCATTTGTAGATGAAATGAAGAAGGAATTCGAGATGTCACTAATTGGAGAGATTAAGTTCTTCATTGGACTAAAGATTCAAAAAATGAAAGATGGCATCTTTATCACTTAGTCCAGGTATGTCAAAGAGGTGTTGAAGACCTTTGGCATGGAAGAAAGCAAACCAGTTGGTACACTGATGATGACCAGTTGTAAATTATCAAAAAAAGATGACTCAGCATTGGTGAATGAGAAGGAATACCAGTCAATGATTGGTAAGTTGCACTATGTAGTACACAACAAACTAAACATTGCACATGTAGTGGGCATTGCTGCACATTTCCAAAAAAGTCCAAGGGAATCCCACTTGGTAGCAGTCAAGCGGATTCTTAGATATATGAAGGGAACTATAGATTGTGGATTGTGGTATCCATATGATAATGATTTCAATCTTGAAGTGTTTACCGATGCCGATTGGGCTGGTAATGTGGACAAATGGAAGAGAACAACTGGTGGTGCATTCTTTCTCAGTGGTAGACTAGTCTCATGGATGAGCAAGAAGCAGAGTTGTATCTCTTAGTCCACAGCAAAAGAAGAATATGTAGTAGCATTTATGAACTGCACTCAGACAATTTGGATGAAGAATGTATTAAGTGGTTTCAAAGTCCCTGTATCTGAATCGATGAGTATATTTTGTGATAACACAAGTGCAATTAATATTTCCAAGAATCTGGTGTTGCATGCTAGAACCAAGAACTTTGAGCTCAAGTATCATTTCTTGTGGGAGAAAGTTCATAACAAAGAGGTTGTATTGGAACATGTTTCTAGTAAAGAGCAGTTAGTAGATATATTAACTAAGCCTCTATCAAAGGCTACATTTACCTATTTAAGAGGTGAATTAGGGGTGCTTCCCCTTCAAGAGGTGAACTAAAGGTATGTGCTCCACATCGGTCAGGTACTGCATTGTCAAATCTTTTCAGGATTGATGTGTTGAAGGATGCTACTCCTCAGGGGGAGGAATATAGTAGATCATGGATTTTTATGCCTCCACTTTGGCATTTTTGTCAAAGGGGGAGAAGATGTGAAGCAGAGAAGATATCTATAGTATTGAAGAGATATAATATGGAAGAGATTGGGGAGTAGATGTGAAGATGAAGAGATATCTTTGTGTATTGCCATCAATGCCAAAGTGGGAGATTGTTGGCATATGTACAGAGTACGATGACATGATGGCATTGTATATTCTCATTGATGTCAATATGCTGAAGTATGAACCAGTAAACTAAAGTAAGCAAATTGGCAACTGAACCAATATGATGGTTCAAGAGAATTGGTATGATGGTATGAACTAGTATATGCAAAAAGTAAAGCAATATGTTGGAATGTGAACCAGTATATGCAAAGTTTGTATCGGGGTTTCATTTGATATGACTACCAGTTGGTAGTCTCAGCTTCAGGGTTTTCGGTTGATGCATTCCAAGTCTATGTGATTTGACTGATGACATTCTGTGATGAGTTACCATTGAAATGAAGATGAGATTGCATTGCGACATCATCCTTGTGCATGTGAAGAATCTTCTTGAGGATCTTGCATGAAGAAGATTGATTCTATCCACCTCGGGAATGTGCAAAATCATAATAAATGGTGGGGAGCACATGATGGGTTATCAGCTTCCAGAAGTGGTGAAGAACAGATGATGGAGAATGTCTTGAGATTTGTTCAAGATTGTTTTACTCTATGTAATGTGCTTAAATGGTTAGGATTGGACCGACTGTATTGTTGACCTAGATTCTTAGGGGTTTAGGGTTTATGCTACCAACCTAATTGTTGTCTATAAGGTCAATGATGTTTGTTATTGTAAAGTTGTTGACAAATGATTGTATGTGAGGTGATTCTTGCCAGACCAGAGGAGTAAGTAGAGATCTGCAGAGTCTAATTGCAGAAGTATAGGAACTAAAATGGGTCTATCTTGGCATTGAGTGTTGTTATCAGATCAGTGTATTACTTATTGACTTCTAACCATTTCAGCAGATGGAAAATCCTTTAACCAGGTAGCTTTAACAAGCTTTTTGTAAATCCTTTAACAGGGTGACTCAAAATCATTGAGTTCTTAAAATCCTCTCACAAGGTAACCTTTAACAGTGTTTTAAACTCTAACTGGGTATTTAGCCATCCCTTAACCGGGTGATCCCTAGTAGGATTGGTTCCTAGCAGAACCTGTTGTAAAATCTTTAACCAGACTAGGCTCGTAACAGAGTGAACTTTAGAAGAGTTCAAGAAAAACTTTTGGGTATTCATCCCCACCATGGTTTTTCCCATTTGGGTTTCCACATGAAAAATTACTATCTTATGTGTGATGCTTTTTCATGTGATGTTTTAGTGTTTTTTGTTAAGCGATAATGCAAGCTCATCCAATGATCATTCTATTTATAATGTGTTACTTTCTTAAGCATATGGGTGAAGATTAAGATGAGATATTAGGTTTTGAGATGATCTAGATGACTACCAGTTTATGTCTTTTATAGTCATACTGTGTTTTACCAGTAGTGCCTTGATTTAGATTGGTGATATAGTTTACCAGTTAGTGCAGTCTTTGCAGTTTAAGTTTTTGAAGAAGTTTTTGTCTATACTGATTCACCCCCCCTCTTAGTATCTGTTGAGTATTTACTGTTCATTATTATTCATCATATCAAAATCAATTTCCGATGTCAGATCCAAGAGATGTCAGCCTCCAATACTGATAACCATGTTATAAACCATGTCGGCTTGTATTGCCAATAACCAAAGAAATCTTTTTATTCTATAGGTGTCGATGCTGGTCTATTGTCTATGAAGTGCCTGTCAGTACACAAGTGAACAAAAACATGAAGCTAGAACAAGATATCATGTTTCCATATTTCCATCAATGACAACATAGTGAAACCAACCAATATAGTGTCAATTGCCAACAATCTCCCCCTTTTCCATTGATGGCAACACTCATGTGAAAAATGGTCATGGTTTCATCTACCAGTTTCATCCTACCTACTCCCCCTGAGCTGAATATTCATCAATGCAAAATAATCCATACTCTCCCTAATGTATTCAACTCCTTATAATCTTTTTCACATCTATGTCACTCCCCCTTTGACATCAATGCCATAAAAAATTCTAATTTTTTTTTAAAGATCCAAAAATGTACAATGAGTATCCCAAAAATATCTTACTGAAGCTTAACAAATTTAAAAATTTCTGAATATGCCTTCTCCAATAGCTCAAGATAAGTATCCCAACAAGACTTAAAAGTGCCAAAAATAGATACAAGTCCATTTAGTATATCAGCAAATGATTATTTCTCATTTATCTTTGTCAATGTGGGCTTTCCAATCATATCCATACACTCCTTATGTACATTGAGTGAATCCAATTGGGGACTCAGCAAGCCTCTCAGACTTCTGGCTCTTCTTATGATTTTTTCTTTTTCTTTCTCAAGAGTAGAAATTTGGGCTTCCAAAACCAAAATTTGACTATCAATGGATGTAGTCAATGAATTCAATCCATCAAAAGAATTAGCCATACTTACAATTTTCTCCTGAAATTCCTTAATCTTCTTATCCACATTAACTGTAAGTACGTCTGTGTTACAACATACTCTATATATATTTGTAAATTGTTTCAAAGAACTATCTATCAGTTTTAGCTTTTCATCAATCTTCTTCTTCTCAGATTCAATCACCTGATCAAATGCTTCTCTTTTAGCTTGTGTGAACCTCTCCAATGCTTTCCAATTTGAAATCTTCTATAAGGATTGAAAATGATTTAAAATGTGCTCAATAATTGTCTTAAGCTTGCCAGATGGGATCCCTTCCCTATCAATCTTGCAATCCGAGACTAGTCTATATAAAAAAGTGATAGACTGATCAATAATCCCTTTATCCATAGATCGCTCCTTCATTAATTTTTGTGTAGCCATCATCATGAGTTCAATAGGACTCATCTCTATTATGTTTTTCTTTACAACCTGCGAGGTGTCAATTGACAACAATGATGGACCTACTACCAATTCCTTGCCAGATTCCTTTTTCTTCTCCTCTAATGATTTATCCTTTATAGCTTACTCTCTTGCATTGGTGGCTTTGCCACTTGGTGAGGTCTCTGTAACTGTCTAGTTTACAATGTCCTTCACAAAGCTCTTCCTACCGGTTACAAGACAATATCAACAATAACAACAATATCAACAATATCATTACCAGTTCAACTGACATCAATGACAACATAATTTATCATTAATGAAATCTCATGCAAATGCCAACAATTTCCCCCTTTGGCATTGATGGCAATACAAATATCAACACCATTAATTACTATTGTGATTGTGAATAGGAATCCTGGTTTACATTACCAAGTATTCACCATGCACTCTCTGTGTGTCACTAGTTTTCCTTCACATAATCAAATATTCCTTCTCCCCCTTTGACAACAATGCAAATTGAAAGTAAAACATGTAATGTCAAATGTTCACTATGCATCAACAACATACTGCAACTTGATGCTCCCCCTATGGAATACATCCACTACTACACTAATCCTTGTAAAATTTTGTAAGTAGTTTAGGAACTGATGCAATCAACATCATGCACAACTAATCTCATGAAGGGGTACAACCCCTAGTTGACTTCTAAGATACTCAAATGTACTCTTAGATAGAGGTTTGGTAAAAATATTTGCAAGTTGCACCTTGGTAGAAACATGCTCTAAGATAACATCTTTGCTCTGCACTTTTTCCCTCAAGAAATGATACTTCAATTCAATATTCTTGGTTCATGCGTGAAAAACAAGATTTTTGGAAATATTTATGGCACTTGTATTATCACATAAAATCTTTATAGGTTCTAAAATCTTCATCTTAAAACCTTCTAAAATGTGCCTCATCCAAATAGCCTGTGTGCAATTCATATAAGCTGCAACATACTTAGATTCAATAGTAGAAAAGGAAAGCATCAAAAATAGTGTTATTCTACATGTAGACATTTACAAGAATTTTTTTATAGAATTTGTAGATGACTTACCAAGTGACTTGTATAGAAGATTAGATGTAAAAAGGTTAGCAATTGTGGAACTAGACAAGAAGATTAATGTAGAAAAATTACTTGCAGTTCTCCTAGTGAAATTAGCAGAAGAAATTGATGAATTGATAAGTGAAGCTAACAGGACTATATTTTCCACTGGTCACCAGCATGTACCTTTAATGGTTGGTAGAATGAATGAAATATCTGAAGAGATAGCGGATAAATGGGATATCTTCTTTGTGGAGAAGGAAAAGAAAGAAGAACTTAAACGGCCCAAGACTTTTAGAGTCTATCAAAAAAAAAAAGATAAAGGTAAAGGCAAGGTAGGTGGTCCTCCAATCATAAAAGTAACAGATAACTTGCCCCAACCTCCTTCTGATACTCCACCAACATAAACTATTGATACACCACCGGTAACAAATAATGTTGAGAGTATGGAAACAACACTTGAAGACACCAATCCTTATTCAGAGGTATTATAGACTATGAACATTAATACACAAGAGGTTAACATTATGGTTGATAAGGAAACTACTTAGAAGAGAGATGTGGCAACTGAGCCATCAATTGAGGATATTGCTGTAGAAACACATGTTGAGGATACAATTGGAAATGTTGAGATTGGGATTGAAACACACACTAAACTATCAACTAATCCCCTAGATATTGGAAAGACAGATACCACTGGTGCACAAACTGACAAACCTACTGAGTTAGAAAAACTAGAAATGGACAGTTTAGAGGTACATATAGAGAAACCGGTAGATAACACTGAGGCACAATTAGAGAAACCAGCAATGGAAAGCACAGAGAAACCAACAGAGGTACATTCTAAGAAACATGAAGAGAAAAAAGTTGAGATAGTGCCACCGACAACTGTTGAGAAACCCAAACCTTTGCTAGTTGAGATGCAGACTCAAACTAACCTACCAAAGGTCAACATAAGCAAAGAGGTTACTCACACAGGTGGATTGCAGATTGTTAAGGCAGTTGGGTAGTCATCTAGTTCCTCCTTAACAGAATTTAGACCAAAAATGTGATAGACGTATTGTTGGACTCCATCAAGAAAATCATAGAGTGTAATGCACAGGCATATAAGGCTATTGATGACACAATTCTTTTATTGAAATTGATAGCACCCAAGTGTAATGTGGAAAATAAATATTCTTTGAGCCAATTAGACACATTGTCTAAGTATATCACTGACAATCTTTTGACAGTTGATCAGATTAATGAGGAGACTTTCAGTGAGAAAATGAATAAAGAGAAATAAAAATTCTTTGAAGAGTCAATAAAAAGATGCAAGGAACACATTGATACCTTATTACCAGCACTAGGAAAAACAATAATGGAATTTAAGGAGTTGTACGGGGATACATGCAAGACTGATGTTTTGACAATAGATATAGACAAGAAAATCAGTGAAGTTCGGAAAGAAATAAATAATATTGCTGACAATCTCATTGGTTCACCTAAATCATTATCAATAATAGAGTAGGAAATAGGAGAATTTGAGGAAAACCTTGAGAAGTTGGAAAAGGAAAAGGAAAGAATAAAGTTCAAGGCTAAGGAACTAAAATGCAGACTTGGTCTGAAACTTGACATCCTCATCTCTTTGAGGAAAGAGATATCAGAGGCACTTGTTCCAGGACTTAAGACACCAGAAGAGAAAATGCACACACTCACCAATACCATCCACATGATAGAAGCAACATTAAAGGATAGTGAAAGGTTCACTAACAACTTAAATTTTGTACTGGCAGATCTATTTCAGATTGTAACCAGTCGGTTATAGGGATCCAACTAAGAACTACACTCAGTTGACATTTTGAACAACCTTTTTTATTGATGTCAAAGGGGGAGTAGTAGGAATGAGAAAAATAATGAACAGAAGAGATCATCTGCTCAGGGGGAGCACACAGTTTTGGCAGATTTTTGGACAACACATTTTGGATACAATTTTGACTTTTTCTCATGAGTGTTGCCATCAATGCCAAAGGGGGAGATTGTTGGCAAATACACACTCCAATGAGAAATTATAGGTGATTGAAGGTATTGTCATTGATGGAAACCTTGCAATCCCATGGCACAGGCAGACACTGACAGACTCTACACTGACAAATAGTTTACCGGCAGTGGCAAAAATGATTACCGACATCCTAGTCGATAGGATTTCTTTTATTACATTTTGTATTTAATTGTAATATCTTTTTGTAATCCAACAAGGTGAATTGTAATAGGAATCATATATAGGTATGAGATCTTGTAGATCATTTAGGATATGTGGGCATGGTCAGATTATTGCAAAAATATTATGCAAATATTAAGGTAGATTTTGGAGTAAGGTTTATGGTTATTTTGTGAGTTTAAACCGGTACTGAACCTAGCATATCCGATGTTGAACCAAATAAATACACAATATTGGATTTGTATAATCCATTTTTGTAAGTTAGTGAGATGTCTATTTTTGTAATTAAGCAGTGAGCTTTAGGTAGTTGCCCTTCATGCATGCCCAAGCCCCTATTGTAAGTAATATTCATTTATTGGCCAGTAAGTGAATATTGTGGGTCACAAATCCCACTGAGGTTTTTCCCACACTAGGTTTCCTCATTAAAAATATTATGTTATGGTGTTCTTTCTATGTTGTGCTTATTATTCTTATTTACTACACTAATTCTGGTTTACCGGTACACTGTTTTTAAATGCAATTTACTTAATAAGATTAGAAAATCCACAAACTAGTTAGATACTGATTCACCCCCCCCTCTCAGTATCTTTGGGAATCCTAACATGGGTTAAACCTCATATATTTGAGGTAGGTGATCTTGTTCTTAGAGAAAATCCTCATAACCAACCAAATAGAGAACATCAGGGAAATTTTGAATCAAACTGGTTGGGCCCATATGTTATCACTGTGCTATTTGGGTCTGGGGCATATCAATTGGCAACTTCAGAAGGAGAACTGCTAGCAGATCCAATCAACAACATGCACCTCAAATGGTTCCATAAATAAGCTATATAGAGCATCAGGCTCCATCACATATCCGAAAAACCACAAAAACATTCGAAAAAATGTCCTGAAAAAAATACAAAAAATCAAAATAGTAAAGAAAAATGATGCATCCAAATAGTGAACAGCCATTGCAATGGCACCTTGGGTAAGTACAATGGTGAAAACCTAGCAAACAGGCACCACTCTTAAAGGCTATGGCTCCATTATCTTTCAGACTTGTTGCGATCACATCCATTACATCCATTGCATCCATTCATCCATCATTCAAACCATGGCTTGTTATTGATTTGCAATCTAGGTTAGTACTTCCTGCATCCTACATCCTGCTTTTTATAAGTGATGTCTAAACTGGGGGCAGTACTCTTAGCCTATTGATGAAAGTGGATTCTACATTACTAGTGATACATTGAGTTCTTCATTCAACATTGGGTGAGATAATACCAAAAATATTCCTAAAAATAGATAATACCAAAAACATTCGTAAAAAACAAATAATACCAAAAACATTAAAAAACACAAACATTTTGAGCTACTCAAACGATGATCACTTATCAAATCAACCAAACAATCAAAACATCTACACACAATTGTCTTCACAAGGATGCATCCTTCCTCACAGACAAGACATGGTAACATTTGCTTTGACAAGAAAATTTTGTTTAAATAGTAAGTACCTGGTAGATTTGTTATTTATTTATTTATTCATATCAAGTTCCTATGCTACTCTGGGATATCAACAAGTGATTAGAGTAGCCGGGATGGTTCCTAAATATCATTTTATTTATTATCTATAGATTGTTCCAATGAAGTTCTGGGGAATGTACTAATGGTGTCTACGTGGGAAGTTCACTAAGCTATGTGATCATATGCAAAATATAGTCATGGATCACTATGGCTTACTGACTATAGTGTATACCTCGACCATTTTTGCATGAGCCAGAATGGAGGGTCACTTTCTTTCCTTGTCTATAAATGCTTTCTTATAGATGAAATGCTCCAAACTTGGTTCCTGTTACCTCAACTAAGAATGATAATACCATGCTCGATGATGAAAATTAGGCACTGTGAATAATCTATGGATCTTCATTTCATCTCATCTATATATATTGCATTTCATTGCATTCTATCCATTCATACATCCATATTGTTGCATATCATTCATACATAGTAATAATAACGGATACTCTATCTTTTTATCTTCTTCCATAAGAATGAGTCCTAGGTCCTCCATACCTTCTATCTAACATTGAATCCCCCCCTCACCCTCCCTATCTAGGTCATCATCATAATACCTTCATCGTATCCCATCAACCCAATCAAGCCAGTTACTCTGTCTATATAGGCACATCGACTCACACACACCTAGACTATCAATAGATACTCTTTGATCAAGTATCCTCGGGTCTCAATAGGTAATCAATTATATGGCAAACCTAGACTACAATAGGCATTTATCACAATGACCTAGTCTCAACATGGCTCCTATGATTCACCACAAACAACCTACAATGCAACCACTATCAATTGATCAACCAATCAAACACAATCACAATGGACAATTACATCAATTGTTTAAGTCTCTACAAGTATTTTGCTTTAGATACCTTGGCTTCATCAAAAAATTACATCAATTGTCTAAGTCACAAGAGGTCGCTTTGATTCACTTACTCAGACTTTATCTTGTCCAAGTGAAGAACTGAGATCAACTGTCATGCTTTGAATCAACCAGGGCAATTTAATTGATTTCACCAGATTGTCCAGCCAATTTTGATCAATTGTATAGAACCAAATCAAAAGAACACACTACCTTTGCACTATATCTCTTGCATGACCTTAGGGTACCTGTTGGCTTGCCCTTTCTCCATTTTAACTCCTATTTCTTCCATTCTTTCACTGTTATTGCAAATTTATTCTATTCTACCTCCCCTCCACTTCTCGTTCTTTTTTGAGAGATCACCCAATTTTTTTAAAAAAATCAGCCTATCTCTCAAGGGGGCATACCACCCACTAAATTAACATTTATTGGGCATATTCCTTCACACCTATTTTTCTTTCTTTGAAACGATGCGATAAAATGCACCGTCTCAAAGAGGGGCAAATGTAGTCACATAAATCTATCCACTTAATTAGATGAATATTTACTATTTATTTGATTATTTAACCATCAATAATCAGTTAATTAAATTAATATTTAATTAATTCATCCTCAAACCCTTCTCTTATTAATTAAATAGATTATTTAATTTATTTAAATTAATTCATTTAGCCACACTCAAAATCAATTAAATGAGTAAATCATATTTACTTAATTCAACCGCCCTTTCCTCTTTTAAATAAATAAATAAAACATTTATTTAAATCCCTAATCTACCCCCCCCACTTGCATTCTCCTACAAATGCAAGTTGCAACCACAATTGAAATAAATTAATTTTATTTTAATTAAAATCCTATTTTCCCTGACCCACCAAACCCACTTGCAACCCTAAATCCCCTTCTAGACTCTTCTAACCACTTTTTAAGTTCTTCTAATCATTCCTAATTAACCTAAACCCATCCCCTAATTATTGTCACATTCCTAAGCAACTTGAAGTCACTTCTCAAAGACTCAAGGCCTTTGAAAAACATTTAATGTTTTATGTGTTCAATAAGTTAACCTTTAAAGTCTTCCAAACCACTAATGGCTCTTACATGACCATTTATGGCTCTTACATAGCCATTTATGGTTAACCCAACTCACCCACATGGTTAGAGACTTTCCCTCTAACTCAATCCCCATTTGACTCATGGGTCTCTTCAAGCATTTATTGCTTTGACCATGGTTATCCTCACTAACTCTTGCACAGGAGATAATCCATTGGATAAAGAAATTATTTATTGGATAATGGTTTTATTCATTCAACTCAACACTAATCTTACCTCCCAAGTTAACCTTCAAGTCAGGTCAAGCATTTAATGATTCTTCCCTCTCCTCTCAAGCCATCTCATGATGACATTTGTCATCCTAGGATTGGATTGAAAACCCTCGCATGGATTGATTAACTTTGAATCCTTACCCTTGCTAAGATTACTCAATCTCAACCATCCATTTCTTTATTTTTCCTATAAATAGAGCCCATTCCTTCATAATCAAGATCCCATAAATCTTGTATGCATCTAAGTTATAGTGAATTTGAGAGAGTATTTTAGAATAAAATCATAATCCACATTATCTTTTGGTTAAGATTGATAATAGCTTAATTAACTCATTTTTTCTCATTCTTAGCTAGCTTGCATTTGCATATTTTTATAATCATCTTCAATCTTGAATCTCCATAAGAATTCCATAGTAGTGCAAAGCTGAGAGCTACCCTCATGTGGAACTTGGAGAGGAGAGGAACAAGGGAGGAGAATCTATGAGCATATTGGTTAGCATTTGGAGGAGTTTAGTTTATCACTTTTATATTTGCATGCTTTCCATTTCATGTTTAATATCTCTCTTGATATTATTTCTTAGGATAATATTTTGTTGCTAATACTAAAATTTAAACTTGTTTCTTGTGTTTTTGTGTTTCCATCACTATTCTAATCCTTTCTGTAGAGCATCAATTTGTAATCATTGCGATCACTGAGTTGGTGCTCCTTGGATTGGTGCCCTAAATCAATATGAGTTGGTGCCCTAAATCATGGGTTGGTTATCCTTGGGTTCGTGCCCTAAACATTGTAATATAGTTGTTCATTGTAAGGCTAGATTGGAGTAGTAGAATCCAACAACATTTTTGATCGAGGTTTTTCCCTTATTGGGTTTTCCTCATATATCCTATGTTGTGTGATGAATCCTTGTGTATGCTTACATAATGTTCTCATCCCTTATCTCATTGGTATGTCATCTCGGTCTTTAATATTCTAACTGGTATTCACATTTAGGATTAAAAGGGTTAAGATTGGAAACCATTGATTCACCACCCCCCCCCCCCCCCTCTCAGTGGCATATTGTGTTTAACAATTGGTATCAGAGACTAGGTTACCGGTTAGATAAGATTTCTTCAGCTTGGGTAGATTTTGGTGTGTGAACACAATGGTGAATTTTGAGTGAATCCCTACTCTGGTGTTTAATGGTTCAAACTATTCCATTTGGAGTTGTAGAATGGAAGTCTACCTATCCTCTTTATGATGTCTGGATGTCAGTTGTTAATGGTCTCCCTAGTCCTATCAGTCCTTCCACTGGTCCTAAAGAAGAAAGAAGATCTAAGTGTAATGTTGAAGCAATGAAGGCCATACTTAGTTGACTCTCAAGTGATGTTTCTTTGCAGGTGGATAAGTGCAAGTCAACAAAGAGCTTGTGGGATAGATTGAAGAAACTATATGGAAATGGACCTAGAACTGTAGAACCAGTTTATGAGAGCAAGAAGAGAAATGGAATACATGCATATATAGATGAAGATAGATCAGCCAGCTGCTGCAACAATAATAATAAGAAACCCATTTGTTCATGGCTCAAGAGATAGAAAGTGAGATGCACACATAAAAAATAGATAATGCAGATCAATCCAACCGAAAAGATGTGTTTGGTAGTGATAAAGAAGTTGAATCTCAAGTTGATCTTGAAGAGGAGCTGGTAAGTGCCCTACAAGAGTTGAAAATTGTTAGGAATGAATTTAAGATTTATAAAAATCTATTCATGAAGAATGTAGCATGTTGAGAACATGTCTTGTAGAGTAAAATAGAAATATCTGCATATTGACAACTCAAGTTGAAGAAGCCAAAGGAATGATTTATGAACTGAAATCAGTATTTGATGCCAAGAAGAGTATATCTAAGGAGTTGGAGCTAGAAGTGGAGACAAAGGATAAATAATGTCAAAGGCTAAAAGGACATGTGGAGAATCTCCAGAAAGACCTTGAGAAATGCCAAGATGAACTTAAGGTGAGGATCTGGTATGATGGCAGCATTGATGCCTTGGATAAAATGTTGAACAGACAAAAACACTACAAGGATATAGGAGGATTAGGATATGTTGTCGGTGAATGCTCCACTAGTAAAGACATCTGCAACAAAGATATTCACTTTGTCACCACAAATCAAAATGACAAAGGTAAGACCTTCATAGTCAAGAATGCACCAAGAAAGAAAATTGACCTAACTATAACCGATGAAGACGTGAAGATGAAGATTGGTGCTGCAAGAAGAAATAACATTGATCTAAAAGGGAAAGGAAAGATAAGATACAATGGCTTCATCAGAAACAAGAACATAAGAAGACAACCTAGAAGAGCTCCTACCAGTAGAAGACAACAAAAAGCTATTGTCGCAAAGACAACAAATGTGGAGAAAGAAGGGATCAAATGAAAGGACTATAGAGCGTGGATAGCCCAAGACAAATCCCTAGAGAAGTAGAAATGGAGAAGCCAAACCAGTAAGATCACCTCATGTTTGGCAAAAAAAATTTGTAAGTTATAAGCCCTTCTTCTCTAGTTACTACTTTTCATGCAGGGATTATGGTCATAGGGCAGATGAGTGTAAAAAGAGGTCTAGGAGTAGACAAAATGCTTCTCCCAGGAATAAAAATTTAGCTTATCATGGATGTAATGCTTATGGGAATAAGACCTTAAAATGTAGAAACCAACATATCCTCTTTCTTGGTTATGCTAATAAGAGTCCATTAGCTATTCCAAGCAATAAGAATGTTATATGCTATAACTATAATGGACTTGGCCATAAAAGTCATGAATGTAGCATCAAGAAATTTCAATCATATGGAAGCCCTTCAACCTTCTCCCTCAACAAAAGTGAAAGTGTTACTACTTACTAAGTTGTCATTAGTTTTATGTCCAAAGTCATTCTATATACTCTAGTCAGTTACTACTACCAAAATATTTAGTCCGTAACCACAGAGTAGACGGTTATAGAAGAAAGTAGTCACAGAGCCTAGTATATACCGAGCTGTCTACCAAGCAGTAATAAAGATATACCAAGTGAAACGTGTTACTAGATTCATTGAACCTGGACACACATGGGAAACATGTTACAAGATCAAGGAGCAAAGAATCCTTATCACATTGGAAATTACACTTAAGGATTTTGTATGGTTATTCATTCGATAAATCATGTTTGTAAGATCGAAGCAATGAACCAAATCACCAACATAAGAGATCTATTTATACAACATGGATTGGGATCAGAAAAAGATATATAGAGGTGTATGAAGCAAGACATGTATAATAGATAAGGAAACACTGAGTATTATGACTGTCAGAGACACAGAGGTCACCGAGAAGGATTTCAGAGAACAGTCAAGGAACAGAGTAAACATAGGGGTTTATCGAGTTACTCTATGGGTTATCGAGGTATGCTATAGGCAAGGTAATCTTATTTTGAGCACATAGAATCTGCTATAACATTTCAGATGTGAAGTTGTAGATATTTGTAAAGATTTTCTTGTAATATTTTGAGCTATAAGAGAAACCTTTAATAGGGTAAAAGAGTCTAACAAAGTCTATAAATTGTAAAGCCTTTAACTAGGTGCAACATTTAGAATAAGTGTTGTAAAATCCTTTAGCAAGGTAGATCTAATGATCTTGATACTCCTAACAGAGTAAGCTATCAGAAATAGCTAAACATGTAGCTCTAACCAAGCACCCTTTATTATTGCAGTAGTGAAGTTGTGGGTGCCATCCCTACCACAGTTTTTCTCTCTAACCAAGAGTTTATCTGTAACCAAAATATATGTGTTATGGATTGAATCATGTATGATTGTTATTTATTTGTTTTAGCTTTATGTTATGTTATAGCAGTTTTTGGTTTATGCATAATAGTAAAGTTCTTGTTGAAGAAAAGATTTGAAGTACTGATTCACCCCTCCCCTCTCAGTACATTAGCTTTCCATATTGGGCCTAACAATTAGTATCAGAGCTTCAATCTTGGAAAAGGGTTTAACAGCCTAAAGAAAAAGATCTCATCAATGGAAGGCTATAAACAATCTTGGAGAATTGTGTATTTGCAAGAAGAGTTGGATCATGCTAATCGAGTGATTGTAGACATGCAAAGACAAATGCAAAAATCATTGAAAGTTAGAAGAAGATTGTCTGATGATTTGCAGGACTCTCAAGAGTTAGTGGAACAGATTGAGACATCATCTAAGAATAGTATATCTGAAGAGACTGAAGAGATGATTGGAGAATTGAAAGAAAAGAACAAAGCACTGACTGATCAGCTACAAGCAATGAAAAGAGGACATGAACATTTCAGCACATAGATGACTGAAAATCTAGATGCATTGAGGACAACTGAGGATAAAGTAAGAGATCTAGAAAGAGAAAAACAACATCTTGAAGCATTAGTATCTAAAAAGAATGATGAAATCACAAGGTTGACTGGGATTCAATAAAATCTATCAGATCAATTAGGTTATGCACATCATGAAGCAAATCTGAAGGATAATGAGAATCAAGCATTGAAACTTGAATTATCAAGATTGACTGATGAACTTGAAACAGAGAAGAAATCCAAAGAAACACCAAAGAAGAGTTATGAAGCATCAAAGATGTTGGATGAGAAAATGAATACAAGAAGACCCAACAAAGATGCAAGACTCAGTTACAAGTGAAAAGACTCTACCGAGAAGGGAATCCACACTACCAAGAGATGAGAATCATCAAAGCAAGCTAGAAACAAGAAGAACGTCAAAGGAAAGAAACCTATTTGCAACTACTATGGAAATCAAGGTCATACTGCCAACTTGCGCCAAATCAGAAAAGGTAAGCAACCGAATTTCAGAAGGTCTAATGGTTATTGTTACAACTGCAATAAATATGGTCACACAGCTAACTAGTGTAGGACAAAGTTTGTTAACAATTATCAGAAGGCAAAATTCAAAGGGTTTTGTAATAACTACAATAGATATGGACATAGTACCAAGAAGTGTTGGTTTAAGCAAAAGAACTATATGTGGTCTGCACACCGAGCAAATACTAGAGGCTACCGAACTCACATAGATCCAAACTGATAGTACTCTGCAGTACCATGGGATTACAATACAAAGATATGGTGTGAATGTTGTGGAAGATATGGATATATAAGTGCCAACTACTATATAAGGTTTGGAATGAACAACCAAAGATCATGGAGAAATCCTGGTATGGCATGTTTTCATTGTCACAAAGTTGGACACTTGGCTAGAGATTGCAAAGATCAACCTAGAGGAGATACTAAGGAAATAAAAGGCAAATTACAAATGATTTAGAAAAAGAAGGAAATTGTGTCAAATGAAGAAAGCACCTTATCTACCGAGTTAGGTGCACGTATTCCAAATTAATTGGTAAAGGTATGAAGGGACTACATTCTGTTAAGGTTAAATCTTAACAGTTCCTATTTTATCATGTACTTAATTCAAAATCTGCAAACTAAAGATGCATTAGGAAATTTGAAATTTTATTAAGTCTTTTGGAAGCCTAAAAGCATAAAAAGGAAGGGGTACCGAGTGCATTTAATGTTTTCTGACCTAACTGCATGAACCCCGATAAGGTATATTATGTACTTAAAGCACTTTGTGCCATCATTTTTCACTTACCAAGTTTTCAAGAAAGTAGAGCAAAGTGATTCAAAGGTGATCAAACCTCCTCCGAAGCGAAATTCAAGGTATTTACATCAATCACAATGCCTTGTCAAACTAGTTTACTGATCATATCAGTTGTGAATATTTGTTTTACATTTGTTAAGTGGGAAGCGTCTGTCATTCAAAAGTTTTCAAACGCTAAGGATCTTTTGTTAAGTGATTATCCAAAATCTGCAATGGCCCCTAAGATTCAGAAGCCTATTGTTGTTGAGAACATTGAAAAGCCCTCACTGAAATACTCTCTAACTCCCAAAGTAGCATCTAAACCGGATGATAAAACTGCATTTTCACTCATTCCGGATAGGGTTTTACTAGTTGAGGATGTCAGATTCTTCACTAGGTGTCATGTTGAGTAACTAGGTCATGGTGAGATCAAGGACACATATGATGAATTGCGTACTGATGGGAAATTGGATAGCAAGTATGAACACATTAAAATCAAGGGGTTGACTAAAGCCCTAACCTATCCCCGTGTCTTCAAACCCCAATGGGTCAAGTTTGTTCTGAGCAAAGCTCATGATGATTTCATGTGGTTAGAGGAGCAACCATTCAAAATCACCAAGGAAATCATTCATTTGATCACCGGTTACCCTATTTTTGATCATGCCCGAGCTCATAAAATGATATCACAAAAGGAATTGATCACTTTAACCGGAGTTGAATCTAATTGTAGAGGACTAAAACTAAACAATGTCACAGATGCAGAGCTGAAGTTTGCCATTAGAGTAATAGGTTATTGTTTCTTTCAATCAGCAAGCAAAAATAGTGTACCCTGTATAGCAGTCAATTTAGTATATAAAATTGTGAAGAAAGGAATGAAAATTGATCTATGCGAAGTATTATTGAAAAACCTATTTGAGAATCTAAACACCATAAGGAAGCCGAAGAAAAACAACTCGGCTAACACATTGAAGTTTGGATCACCTTTGGTATGCATGTTTTTCTATTTTGAGAAATTCTTTCCATTAGTCGGTAATGTAGTTTGGGAGCTACACTAACCAATCACCCATCAAATCAATGACTTCATCAAATGGCTAGGTGATAAATTTAATGATATTATGGATGATTACTTTAGCAAGTTTCAGGAAAAGATGCATAACACGTATAGAATTCCACCCCAGTTAGTAGAGAAATACAAGGATGACATATGCTTTGATGTAGACACCAACTATTGCTATGTTAATGTTGTGGAACCGAGAACTCAATCTTTGCCACCTATGGGTTATGAGATTGATTTTGATATCACACAATAGTAGATAGATGCTTTTCTTATATTACCAAGTCATGCTACCGAGCTATGATATAGTACATATGAAGAAGTTAAAGAGAAAGTTAAGATGAGTATTGTAGTACCCAAGGCTACAAGGAAAGCAACATAAATGATCAAGGCATTAACAGAGAAATTTGGAGAAGGTTCTTCCTCCACACCTATCAAAGGCACTCTAGTCATCACCGAGGAGGAATCTAAAGCCCAAGAAGTAGCTATTACATTGAGCACCGAGTTGCCTAAAGGGAAAGTTTTGGAAATGAAGAAACAGGATACATCAAAGGTATCACCGACTCCTTCAGTAAAGCGCCCAAACACAAGATCATCTGTAGCATCACTGAGTAAGAAACCAAAGAATGTTGCCTCACCAAAGGTAACAAAAACTTATAAAAAATCTACTTAGAGACTCATTTTGACTAAAGAGTCCAGTGACACCGAATCTGAAGATGCAAGTAAGTTTTAGATTGTTAAGAGAAAAAAGGAAGAAGTACATAGTGTTGATAACTTTTGTGCTAATCTGAAGCAATATGGTGGATTTGGAGCATTTAGATATGTTAAGTATGAATCCAAATTTGATGCAGAAAAGAGACAAATTGAAGAAGCTGTCATCTGCACACTTCTAACATTCTAATTGGTCCCATTGGAAGTAACTAATTTTCTTCCAAAAGAATTGTATTTTCATATTGATAATAGGTGGAAACATGCCATGGACTCGAAAAAGAAGATGAGAGAAAGAAGTCAGGTACATCTCTTTCTAGACATGTCAGTAGATGAAATAAGTGAACATCTGAAAAACTACCACTCAAACTTTCTAGTCAAGCAAAGAGCCTTATAATTGATGAATGGCTTTTATTTGGATGTAGAGAATGAGACCAAGGAAAAATGGTAGGAAATCTTTCGAATCAAGAATGATGGTGAGCAAGTTGAAGTTGAAATAGCTGATGTCACCGAGAAAGATCCTGATATCACCGAGTAAGACCTTGCAGACACTATACAAATTGATGAGGATATCATGGACACCAAGGCACAAGAACAGGAAATGATAGAAGGGAATGCATATGCCAAACTGGTATCCAGTGAGTTAGTTTTGGAACAAGTTCAACCCTATCCTCTGGTCACTCAATCTATTTCAACTGAGGCCCCTCAGGATACTGAATAAGGAATAGAGGGTCACAAGTCTACAAAAGGAGAAGCTACTTCTCAGGCCACTGGGGAATAGACTTCTCAAGCTCCTTCTAGCACTTAAAATGTTACAACTGAGACCTTGAGCAAGGATTCACCGAAGGCTACATCAGAGGTTTAAGAAATTGACAAAAGTGTTGCCTCTACTAAGCAACCTACCGAGGGTCAGCAAGCCTCCCAAGCCATTGTATTAGTTCAACTAGTGAAAACTAAAGAAAAGAAAATGAAAAAGCATAGTTTCAAATTAGATTTATCAAAACCAATAGTGTTGCCGAATGTAGACATATCCAAATTAAAAGGGCAAGCACTCATTGAATTCAGTGAACTATGCAAAGCCAAAGTAGAATAGGAAAAACAAATGGCTATTCAAAAGAAAAATAAAGTACTTCAGAAGGTGAAAGCACTATTAATAGATATGCTACCTGAAGCTATAGTGACAAAAGATGTAGCCATCCATATTCAACTTGATGAACTCCTCAATCAAATCGAGACATATGGAGTAGACACATCTGAATATTTGAGCAAGTTAAAGGACAAAGAGCTCACTACTAAAATGATTGAAGAGGTACAAAAATCCATTGCTATTGGCAAAGTAAAACTTGTCAAATTTATTACTGAGTTGTCCCCTCAACTCAAGCACATTCTTTATTTATTTCAGAAACTTTGTACATTCTCTTTATTAATTAAAGATATCAAAAATAAAATAGAAGTGATTGCGAAAGAGATCACTGATCTCTTAAATAAGTTGACCACTGAGCCAAACTCTATTCAGAATTTCTATACCAAGCAACAAAAGCTCATGGCTCAACAATTGGAACTTAGGAATGAAGAACACAAAATAAAGATGGACATTATGACTTGTCAAACCTTATTCATTCCACACTTGTCCTCCGTCCAAGAGTAGATCAACAAGGCTACCTCCCTATCCACTCAACAAGAGGGAAGCACCTTAGATGGACTAATTTCACTATTAGCTGACATTACAACTCAGAATTCAGAATTCACTCATGGATAGTGTCAAAGATGCCCTCTCTACCGCTCTCACTGATGCAAGGACAAAGTACAAATCCATTTTTGACCAGTTGCCTCCACCGAATGGTAACTAAGTTTTGATGTTTGTCAAAAAGGGGGAGTATAGTATTAAAGTATCAAAGAGGGAGTGTAGTATACAAAGGGATTATACAGAATAGAGTATCCAAATGCATAGTCAAATTTGATAGAGGAGAAGTGAACCGAGTAGTGACAACTGAGCTATTAATATAGAACATTGATCACTGAGCATGCAAAATCAGAGTTTTGTATAGTATATTGATAAGGGGAGTATATCTAAATATACTATTTCATTGAAAAATGTATATACTGTCTGTTTAGTCAAATTTTGCAAGTATATAGATTTTTGAGTTATGACTTTGAAAGAAGTTTTGTCAAACATCTCAACTAATGTCAAAAGGGGAGATTGTTACTACTTACTAAGTTGCCATTACTTTTATGTCCAAAGTCATTCTATATACTCTAGTCGGTTACTACTACCAAAATATTCAATCGGTAAGTACAGAGCATTCAGTTATAGAAGAAAGTAGTCATAGAGCCTAGTATACACCGAGCTGTCTACTCAGTAACACTCTATGTCTACCGAGCAAAAATAAAGATATATCGAGTGAAAACACACTGAATGAAATGTGTTACCAGATTCATTAAACCTGGACACACATGGGAAACATGTTACAAGATCGAGGAGCAAAGAATCGTTATCACATTGGAAATTGCACTTAAGGATTTTGTATGATTTAGAAGTCATCTATCTAATGAAATATTTTGTATGGCTATTCATTCGATAAATCATGTTTGTAAGATCGAAGCAATGAACCAGATCATTGACATAAGAGATCTATTTATACAACATGGATTGGGATCAGAAAAAGATATATAGAGGTGTATGAAGCAAGACATGTATAATAGATAAGGAAGCACTGAGTATTGCGACTGTCAGAGACACAAAGGTCATCGAGAAGGATTTCAGTGAACAGTCAAGGAACAAAGTAAAAAGAAGGGTTTATCGAGTTACTCTATGGGTTACCGAGGTATGTAATAGGCAAGGTAATCTCATTTTGAGCATATAGAATCTGCTACAACATTTTAGATGTGAAGTTGCAGATATTTGTAAAGATTTTATTGTAACATTTTGAGTTGTAAGAGAAACCTTTAATAGGGTAAAAGACTCTAATAAAGTCTATAAATTGTAAAGCCTTTAACCAGGTGCAACATTTAGAATAAGTGTTGTAAAATCCTTTAGCAAGGTAGGTCTAACGATCTTGATACTCCGAACATGGTAAGCTATCAAAAATAGCTAAACATGTAGCTCTAATCGAGCACCCTTTATTATTGTAGTAGTGTAGTTGTGGGTGCCATCCCCATCATAGTTTTTCTCTCTAACCAAGAGTTTCTATGTAACCAAAATATATGTGTTATGGAGTGAATCATGTATGATTGTTATTTATTTGTTTTAGCTTTATGTTATGCTACAACAGTTTCTGGTTTATGCATAACAGTATAGTTATTGTTGAAGAAAAGATTTGAAGTACTGATTCACCCCTCCCCTCTCAGTACATTAGTTTTCCATATTGGGCCTAACAGAAAGGTATAACAATCATGCTCAATATGAAAGAGGTTTTAGAACATATGAGAATCAAAGACCTACATGGAACAAAAGGAGGAATGTTCCTGCAAGATTAAGAAATCCATTGAAACCAGTAAGGGCTACAATACCATGGTTTAGAGAAGAAAGTCAAACCAGTTTGATAGAAGGCCCTCCAATCAATTGTTTGGCAAAAATGTAGTATGTTTTTACACCAATTCTTTTGGACATATTGTAAAATTTTGGGGAGAAAAGACTACTTAGTAAATGAAAAATAATTCTGCTCCAAATACTACAAATGAGAAGAGGAGAGAAATCAAGAAAGTATGGAGAAAGAAACATGAGAGTGTGAGCATGGACATCCACTGTGCTTTCAATGTACAAGTAGTATCTCCTAAAGCTTAAAGGAGATGGAAGACTTAGGGGAAGCTACTTATTGATTACATCATTCACCCCCATACTTGAAAAGAATAAGATGTAAGGATAGGTTGCCATCGATATGAGGAAAAAATGAGATGACATTGTGTGTAGTGCCTTGGCTATGTTAGGTCCCGGAGATAATTGAGAGGGGGGGGGGGGTGAATCAGTTGTCAAATAAATTCAAACCAAAAACAACTTAACCAAATTTAATGCTTAATATTAGTAAACCAGACTTTTAGGTCGGTAGATAGTTTTATCAGTTAATTACAGTACCGGTAAAGATTAATGCATGAAAAAGAAAGAGAATAACATCCACAACACATAACACCAATATTTGTATCTGGAAACCCTATAAGGGGAAAATCCATGGTGGGAAACCTTACCCACAATTAGATGATACTATTGCAAATAGTATGTGTATACAAATGGGGTATGCACATGCAAAAAGGCCAAGCACCTAAACCTCATTGCTCAATCACAAAATATGAGTCACGCTGACTACAATTGGATGGTTAAATACAAAAAAGATGTACTATGCAAAATACCATCTTTCTATGTTGGATTTAGTACCGGTGTAGTTCTGATTGTCTTCACTAAAACCCTCCTTCAACCTTCAAATGATGTCTACATGTAAAGCTCCACCTATTCAAGTATATACCAAATTATTTCTTCCTCTGCATTCCACACTTGATCTTACAAACAAGATCTTACATTTATATCATAACCTAAGACCAATTTTAGTAGGTCAGCTATAAAAGATATTACAATAAAATCCTTTTTAAAAATAAAATAATAACCGATGCAATAACTAATTCAACATGTTGGCTTGATGCATTTACAACAATAATAAATCATCTCCAAAGTGTGCCATGCTGATCTGGAAAAGATAAACCCGTCGATGCATAACCTGGACCTATTTGCTGGTAACAACAAATATGCAAACATCAATATGCCAACGAACAAATCTCCAAGACAAAGTGTCCAAATGATGTCTTCAACATAACCAGGTGTTTTCCATGCTATTCCAGGTGCCAGTGAACATCATATCCTGCCAATGTACCAGATACCGATGACTATGCATAAGTCACTTGCTTGTCGATGAACATTATCGATTCTTCAAAGTGCCAGAGTTGATAAGTTTTAGTAGGTGTTGACATTAATGACAAAACCATATCAACATAACCAAAATACAAACAATCTCCCCCTTTGGCATTGATGGCAACATAAGATCAAAAAACCATCAAAGTGCCAAAACAGAAATGCCAAATTCCAAAAGCCAACAATCTCCCAAAAAGAGATCATAACTAGAAATTGAAATACAGATACAAAGAGTAATCAATCTCTCCCAAAATAACAATCTTTCCCCAAGTGAATGATCTCTCCCCAAAAGATAATGTGTTTTTCCATATCAATCTCTCCCCCTTTGACATAAAATGCCAAAGCAATACAAAAACCATTTTTAAATACAAATTACCAACCAATTCAGTATACCAACTACTCCCCCTGAGAAGTAGCTTCCTCATCAAAGCCGAAGTAAAATATTTATCTGTTAATTCTACTGGTTGATGACAAACATCAACTATCTAAGTCTCTATCGATGGGGATATGACCCCAAGCTGATCTCTGAGATATTCAAAGGTCTCCTTAGGCAGAGGTTTAGTGAAAATATCTGCAATTTTCTCTTTAGTATTCACATAAACCAGTTTTACTTCTTTTGCTTCAACATTCTCTTTCAGAAAATTCAGTTTGATAGAAACATGTTTAGTTTTAGAATGTAATACTAGATTCTTAGATATATCAATTGTTGCAGTGTTATCACAATAGATAATTATAGTTTTCTTGCATTTTATTTTTATGTCCTTCAACATTTGCTTAAGCCATAATACCTGTGTATAGTTAGTTGCTACTGCAACATACTTTGATTTAGTTGTTGATAAAGATGTACAACTTTGTTTCTTACTTAACCAAGAAATTAATCTCCTTCCAAGAAAAAATGTTCCGCTAGTGGTGCTTTTTCTATCATGCATATCTCCTGCCCAATTTGCATCTGTGTATGCACATAATTCAAAGTTTTCATCTCTAGGATACCATAAACCAAGATTTGTAGTGCCTTGTAAGTCCTGGAAAATCCTTTTTAGTGTTGATTCATGATTTTCTCTAGGATTACTCTAAAATTTTGAAACAATACATACTGCATTCATAATATCAGGTCCAGTTTGTGTCAAATATAGTAAACCTCCTATCATAGATTTGTACCTAGTTAGATTAACAGGTGTAGATTCATCCCTTAGTGATAATTTGTCATTTGTAGTCATAGGTGTGCTTACCGGTTTAGAGTTTTTCATCCCAAATTTCTTTAGTAACTCCTTCAAGTACTTGGATTGACTCAAGAATATACCTTTATCAGTCTGTGAAATTTGCAATCTTAAATAGAATTTTATTTCTCCAATCATAGACATTTAAAATTCTTGTTGCATTTCAATAGAAAAGTATTTACATAATCCATCTTCTCCTCCAAAGATTATATCATCAACAAAAACTTCTATAACCAAGATGTCATCATTAGTCACTTTATAGTATAAATTGTTGTTAGCATTACCTTTAGAAAATCTAATCTTCAAAATGTACTTATCCAATCTTGCATACCAAGCTCTTGGAGCTTGCTTCAACCCATACAAAGCTTTTCTTAACCTGCAAACCATATCTTTGTTATTTGTCAAAGAAAATCCATCAGGTTGTTCAATGTAAACTTCATCTTCAAGATCTCCATTCAGAAATGCACATTTAATATCCATTTGATATACTTTATAGTTCTTATGTGCTACAATAGCCAAGAATAATCTGACTGCCTCAATTCTAGCTACCGGTGCAAAGGTTTCATTATAATCACTTCCTTCTTTCTGAGAATATCCCTTAAACACTAGTCTTTCTTTGTTTACAATTACCTTACCATCTTCATTAAGTTTATTTCTGAATGCCCATTTTGTTCCAATCACATTTTTGTCTTTAGGCCATGGAACTAATGTCCATGTGTTATTCTTCTCAATTTGCTCTAATTCTTCTTCCATATCTTTAATCCAGTGTTTATCTTCACATGCCTCATTAACTGATGATGGTTCAATTTGAGAAATAAGACATACCTCTTCATTTGCCAGTCTTCCTCTTGTCATAACTCCTTTATACTTGTTTCTAATTATCTGATATTCAGAGTGATTTAGTCTTACATACCAAGGTGTCTTCATTTGCTGTTGTTCCTCAATTACAGTGGAATTTTCAGATGATACTGGTGTAACTGGATCTTCATTCTATACCAGTGGGTTCAATGTAAGTTCATTTGTCAGTATTTTTGTTGCCGGTTTAGAGTCTATATACCTTGAAGTTCCTCTAGATTGTTCATCAATTTTAACATTTGTACTCTCAACAATTTTCTGTAATCTTTTGTGAAAACATCTATATGCCTTGCTCTTAGATGAATAATCAAGAAACATTCCTTCATCTCTTCTAGGATCAAATTTGCCAATATACTCATCTCTTCTAATATAGCATTTACTTCCAAATATTCTAAAATATTTAAGAGTAGGAGTAATACCAAACCATAGTTCATGAGGGGTCTTACCGGTTTCACCTTTGATGTGAACTTTGTTGAATGTATAAACCAATGTACTTACTGCATCTCTCCAATATACATGTGGTAGATTTTCTTCTGATAACATACTTCTAGCTGCATCCAAGATAGTTTTGTTTTTCCTTTCTACAACTCCATTCTATTGTGGTGTCTGAGGTGCTGATAACTGTCTTCTAATTCCATTCACTTCATAGGATGCATTAAATTCCTTAGATGTAAATTCTCCTCCTTGATCTGATCTCATACATTTGATATTTTTACCGGTTTCATTTTCTACCATTACTTTGAATAGTTTGAACTTCCCAAGTGCTTCTGATTTTTCTCTGAGAAAGGTAACCCAACACATTCTAGAATAGTCATCAATGATTAGCATGAAATATCTATCACCTTGTAAACTTTTAGTTCTAGCTGGACCACATAAACTAGTATGAATTAAGTCAAGAGCATTATTGGATTTTTCTGGAATACTTTTAAAAGATGCTCTAACTTGTTTTCCAAATTGACATTCCTTACATACCAGATTGTGGGGCTTAATAATCTTAAGTAAATCTCTAACTGCCTTAGTAGTACTAATTTTTACCATGCAATCAAAATTTACATGACAAAGTCTCTTATACCATAGCCAACTTTCATCAATATGAGAAATCAAACATGTCTTTTCACTATTATTCAAATCAAAGATGTTACCTCTAGTTTGATTACCGGTTGCAATTTCCAAACCAGTTCTTTTCATAATTTTGCATTTTCCATTCTTGAATTGTAACTAAAATCCTTTTTTGAATAATTGACCAACACTCAAAAGATTGTGCTTTAAACCTTCAATATAGTATACATTGTGAGTATTATGCTTACCATCAAGGGATATTGTACCTTTACCTTTGATTAAACAAGCTTTATCATATCCAAATCTTACTAGACCTCCATTATATTCTTGAAAAGTCAAGAATTTGCTTTTATCACCAGTCATATGATGTGAGCATCCTGAATCAATGATTCATTCATCCTTAAGTTCAATTTTAGCTGTCAGGGCCTACTCTACTGGTTGAACAGTAGGTGCTGGTTGATCTTCTGTTATAGAAACAAAGACCCATCCTTGTTTGTCAGATCATCATCGGAATCATCAGTGACTCCTTCATCAACAAGATAACAAGATTTATCTTTATTCTTCTTAAATTTGTATCTTTGATATTCCTGGTTAGGCTTGTATGTTCTTATATTTTCTTTGCTCAGTCTAGCATGTCTATCAGGGCATCTTGAAGCCATATGGCCAATCTTATTACAATTAAAACATTTAAAGGGTGCTTTACCTTCATACTTACTTCCAACTGGACCTTTAGGCATTTTCCTTGCAAATAGTGCTTCAAGTTCTTCAAGTTCTTCATTTTCTCTCCTGCTTTCTTCAAGTTCTCTTGCATAAAAGGTTTTCCAATCAGACTTGTCAAATGATGGTGCAAATGATGTTGATTCCTTAAAAGCTAAATCTGTCTTTATAGTAGCAACAAGACCAAATTCCTCAATTTCAAAAGCTGAAAGTTTTCCAATCAATGTATCCCTAGTTACTGATGTATTAGGCATTCTTCTTAACTCATTTATAGTAGTAACTTTCATTTTATATGCCAGTGGAAATCCTCTTAAAACTTTTGAAACAATTTCATCTATACTTAAGGTTCCTCCAGAACATTTAATACCCAAAACAATTTCATTAACTCTTTCCATAAAAGCAGAAATCCTTTCATCTTCTTCCATTTTCAGATTTTCATACCTAATTTGGAAGCTTTCAAGTTTTGCAATTTTGACTATGGAATATCCTTCATTTAGTGTTTCCAAATGATCCCAAATAGCTTTAGTAGTAAATCTGTCTGATAATCCCATGATTTGTTGATCTGATAATGCGCTCAAAAGTGCTTCTCTTGCTTTGCAATCATTTTCCTCATCTTTAGCCAAGGTAGGTGGATTAGGCTTATTTTGAGTAGGAGCAGTATGGTCATTCTTTCAAACTTTTCAAATGTCCTTTCCAATACAATTTAGATGTGTCTCCATCCTGATCTTCCATATGCCATAGTTAATTCCATCAAGTTTAGGACTATCCTTCCTAACATAGTTAGAAGACATTGGATCTCCCCAAGCTATTAAACTTCTGCAAAAAGAGGACTAAGCTCTGATACCAATTGTTAGGTCCTAGAGACAACTAAGAGGGGGGGGTGAATCAGTAATCAAATAAATTTGAACCAAAAACAACTTAACCACCTTTAATACTTAATGTCAGTAAACCATACTTTTATGTCGGTAGACAATTTTATCAGTTAATTACAGTACCGGTAAAGATTAATGCATGAAAGAGAAAGACAATAACATCCACAACACATAACACTAATATTTGTATGTGGAAACCCTACCCACAATTAGATGACACTACTATAGATAGTATGTGTATACAAATGGAGTCTGCACATGTAGAAAGGCCAAGTGCCTAGAGCTCACTGCTCAATCACAAAATATGAGTCACACTGACTACAATTAGATGGTTAAATCCAATAAGGACGTACTGTGCAAAATACCATCTTTCTATGTTGGATTCAGTACCAGTGTAGTTTTGATTGTCTTCACAAAAACCCTCCTTCAACCTTCAAATGATGTGTGCATGTAAATCTTTGCTTATTCTCGCATATACCAAATTATTTCTTCCTCCACATTCCACACTTGATCTTACAAACAAGATCTTACATTTATATCATAACCTAAGACCAATTTTGGTAGGTCGGCTCTAAAAGATATTACAATAAAATCATTTTATAAATAAAACAATAACTGATGCAATAATCGATTCAACATGTCGGCTTGATGCATTTACAACAATAATAAATCATCTCAAAAGCATTCTGTGCTGATCTAAAAAACATAAACCTATCAGTGCATAACCTGGACCTATTTGCCGGTAAAAACAAATATGCAAACATAAATATGCCAATGAACAAATCTACAAGACAAAGTGTCCAAACGATGTCTTCAACATAACCAGGTGTTTTCCATGACATTCCAAGTGTCGGTGAACATCATATCCTGCCGGTGTACCAAATACCGATGATTGTGCATAAGTCACTTGCTTGCCGGTGAACATTATCGATTCTTCAAAGTGCCTGAGTTGATAAGTGTTAGTAGGTGTTGACATCAATGACAAAACCATATCAACATAACCAAAATACCAACAAGCTACAAATTTACACTGGTGAAATATTTTACTATTGCAAGTATTAATAGATGGTTTAAACTGCTAAATGATAGCAGAGGTTTTTGACACAAGAAGATGGAGGCTAGTGGATAAAGTGCTTTGGTAGAGATATTGGACTAGTTTGTGTAGTGTGTTACTAGAATGGAAGTTAACTAGAACTGCAAGATAGGTGAGTCAATGTGTTTTGGTAACTTTGCAGTGGCTCATGTGGCTTGGACAGATGAAATTATGTCTTCAGTGATATTATTAAACCCTTGTATGACAATGTGTTGGGTCAATAGTTGATCTTATATGCATTCATCAGGATGAGTTAATTGGTTGGTAACTAACATGATGTTGATGTGAGTTAGCATTGTGATCATGAAAGATCATGTCACAATGTTTCCATGGATATCATGGAAAAGAAAGACCATCTACAGTCCACATATGATCAGCTCTACTGGTACAAGGTGGAGTTTGGAGCACCGGTTCAGGATTTGGTAGGAAAAGAAGACCTGAGATCTGTGATTCAGGGGGAGTTCATAGCCATATCTTCTGATTGGTGTTAGACATGTTGGACTCAAAGGAAGTTTATGCTAGACATGGGGAGATCAGGTGTTTATGCTGCTGTATTGGTAAGTTTGAGACATTGGGAAGTGCTCATCAGTCCATGTTTGTGATTTCCTTCAATGTCTATTCAATTTGTACTTAATTGAAATCACAATTGGACCACTGGGTGAAAGGAACACTAGGCTCGTGCACAAGGAGATTTGATAAAAAGGGAGAGTTACCTACATAAGAGGATAATATTCATGTGTTATCAGATTGGTATTAGTGTCAACATCACCTATTGGTATCAGCAAATTGGTGTCATAATAACTTTCTGCATATCAAAGGGGAGAAGATGTAGTTTGACCGACAGGTAAGTGAAATTCACTGATACACTTTTCTATAATTGGTATCAGACTACTATATACAATTGGTGTCAGTTTGTGTTTGAACCCCCTATCTCAAGTGTTGACGGATGAGAGGATGTAGAGTATAATGGTCAAAGATGAAGAAGCAACCGATAGAAAGCTCTGTCAGTCTCCTTTGTATTTTTTGTCAAAGTGGGAGAGAAAACCAGTAGTATACCAGATACTACATATGTTGACATCATGGCCAAAGGGGGAGATTGTTGGCATTTTGTTGTCATTCATGTCAACTAAGTATAGCATGTTACCAATATAACCTATCACCGGTAAGTATGGGATGTCAACTAGTTAGAGGAGTCACTGGTATACAAGTTAGTGTTGAAGAGAAGAAACTGGTACCCAATACATAAGTTGGCATTATGGAAATGCCAACTGGTGAGTGATGTTTTGGCACCAACTAGAAAGCATGTGACCAGTATGCAAGCAAGGTTGAGATAATGGAGAATGTGTAGGCAACTGGTATGCAGTTGGATGTAATACAATAGGACTCCCACTAGATGAAGATGTTATCAAAGGATGAAGATATGACTGATAGAGTTTGGACTGCTACAAGTTTTTAAGGTAGACAAAGGGGATGTCTATTAGGTTATGTGCCTAATTGAAGATATGTTTGCTAAATGTCTATAAAGTTAGGTTTAGTGCATTGGTCCATCTACTCTCACAGATAAGTCATCATACTGAGTTTATCTCACAACATGAATGGAATACATCATAACCCTCTGAGATAAGATAGTCAGAGAAGTTGAAGGTAGGCGTTTGAAGGCTTATATTGGATGACCATAGTGGAACATGAGGATACCTCAGGTGCATGAAATTAGAGATATGCATCAATTCAACAAGTGATAACATTATAAGCTACTAGGACAAAAGAGAAAGAATCAATTGTGATGAGTTTTCCACTTTGCCAAACCAATTGAGATGAGGTATGAGTTGATGAAGAAGAACAAAATATATTGTATCTATGGAAATGGACCCACTCCAAGATGTTGATGTCAACCAAAATGCAGATAGAGATTAGTGTCACTAGTGTGTAGGAAGATGTACTATCAAATGGTAAACATATCTATCAGTATGCTTGAAGATTAGATGGAGATTGATGTTTCCATGGTTGGACATAAAGTAAAGATTGTTGACATAGTGACCCTATGGATGTTACCAATATGCAGACATGAGTGTAGTCAACCGGTAAGTATGTCAACTAGTAAGAGAGAAAAAGAGACAAAATGAAGAGCTCCTATCAGATGAACATCGATAATATGTTGGTTGATTACTAAGGTTAAACTAACATAGTGGACCGAACTGAGGTGGATACCAACAGAGAGAGAACACATAACATCTAGGTGGAAAACATGCAGTTGTTGGTGAAAATTATTTTTGGCAAGGTTGGTGATGAGTAGGTCAACATTAATTGTCAAAAAATATTTTGTGTTGTGTGATGAATCCTTGTGTGTTCTTGCATAATGTTCTCATCCCTCATCTCATCGGTATGTCATCTTGGTCTTTGATATGATAGCTGGTATTCACATTTAGGATTAAAAGGGTTAAGATTAGAAATCACTAATTCATCCCCCCCTCTCAGTGGCATCTTGTGTTCAACAACTGCTACTACCAACTGTACTTGGGTTTTATAGATAAAATAGATGCTAAAAGATATAAGGATAAGTTATGATGATCCTATTGTTATTCACTATGATAATACTTCTACTATTGATATGTCAAAGAATCTGGTATTTCATTCCAAATCAAAATACATTTCTATAAGGTATAATTTCTTGAAGGAAAAGGTTGAAGCAAAGGAAGTTAGACTGGTTTATGTGCCTAATAAGGAATAGATTGCAGATATTCTAACTAAACCATTGTCTAAAGATACTTTTAAATAACTCAGAGATCAGTTGGGGGTTACCAACCCTCTAGAAGGGACTTAGAGATGTAGGGATGCATCAATCCGGTAAGCTTATCAGGCATACTTTTCTAATCCGGGCTGATGAGATGATGCTACTACTTAGGGGGAGTAGTCAACTATTTGATTTAGTATTTTTGGTTTGGTATGCATCCTTTATCATTGATGTCAATGGGGGAGAGATGGTATTCATGTGAAAAATAGTCAATCTTTTGGGAGAAGTTGTTAATCTAAGAGGGAGATATATATTTTAGATCAATTTTTGGAGATTGTTGGCATTCCTTGGCACTTGGATGTTTTGCACATTAAATGTTGCCATCAATTCCAAGGGGGGAGATTGTTGGAAATATGTTGGATTTGGTTAACCATTGTAATTGATGTCAACAAATTATCCTGATTGGAGGCTATCCCGATTGGACCTATCTTGGTTCGTCTTGGTGATCATCTTGGTTTTGCCTTCGATTCTGATCTACTATGATCAGATCTCTGGATTCGATTTAAGAATGCTTACGCTAGATGGTTATATTATTTCTATATTTTGTTGGTTCATGATTTGGATCTCTGGTTGCTATCGATTTTGTTCCAGGTTGATATTTCCTGGTAAAGGTTAGCTTTACCAATAAGTGATATTTGTTGATTTGGTCAGATGATTTTGATCTAACTTATGGGAACAGTTTCGATCATGTTGAAGGTGCTTGTTGATTGTTTTCTAATTGTTTGGTGGTTTTGCATTGGGTGGGATGTTGTTATGATGGTCTTCTTTGGATCTGGTTAGACTTTCTATTATTTCACTGAGGGTTTCTACCAGTTGGTGAAGCATGTTGGATTTTGGTCTTAGTGGAATTTCTAGCAAATGAAATTGTTTGGATACTTAAATTAGGTCCTTTCTATGTAATGTAAATTATAATATTGGTCCAGTGGTATCATATGATGTAATTTTTGTAATAATGGGTTTATGGGTTTAGGGTTTAGTTGACCTTGTCAATAAGGTTGATGATCTGTATTTATAGGTGACTTATTCATGTAATTGGAATTGATGCTTTTCTAGGATCGGTGGTTATGCCTACATTATTAGAGAAAGGATTATGTGCGAATAGAGTCATATCATTTTGGTGAAGGTTTTGTATTGCAAGGAAGACATTTGTTCTTAACCAAAACTATATCAAGCATTAGTAGATGCTACTTTCATAGTTCATTCTTTCTGGATTGCAGTCTAATGCTTTCTAATTCAATGAGACTTCCCTTTTGTGTTGAGCAGTGAGCTCTAGGTGGTTGGCCTGATTGCAAGTGCAATCTCCATTGTAATTATTTCACATACTATTATAGAAGTATTATCTGATTGTGGGTAGGGTTTTTCCCTTTATCTAGTTCTCCACATCAAAATATTGGTGTTGTGTGTATTGTACTTTCATATTTTATCTTTCATTGTGTTGGTTTCTTTATGCTCTGATTCAAAAGTTTTGATATGCAATAATTCTAATTTTTTATAGTAAACTGATTCACCCCCTCCTCCCAGTTTAGTCCTGATATCAGATTTGTTTAACAAAGTTATGGTATTTTTTGAAGTGCATATCTGAGTTTAAATTTTAAATGGAATCCTCTTCTTCTATTGCTACATTTTTAGTTGTTGAAGTTAAGGACATGACTCATCTCAAATTAAAAAAGCATCCATATAAATCTATGGTGGACAACCCCATTGGTTCATTTTCTTTCATTCCACATGGAGTTTTGCACGTAGATGATGTAAGAGTGTACATTTATTCTAAAATCAAGGAAACTGCCACAGAAGATATTTTGGATCTATACATTTGTTAGAATCCAATAATTTTGAGACGAGGGTGAATCAATGTTCTACTAGTGAATAAAAATTGAATTCCTTTACATACTTTTCTAATTAAAAACCAATAATCATATAAACAAAATATAATGAAGAACAAAGAAACCATAAGAAATAACACCATAACACCATAAATTTATACATGGAAAACCTCAAAGAGGAAAAACACGTTGGGATTTGTGACCCACAATATCTATCTACTAGCCATATGAATAAATATTACATGAAGGGGGCCTGCACATGTAGGAAGGAACACTGCCTAGAGAACACTTGTCATCACTAAGGAGCCTCACTGACTACAGATACAAAATTATAAATTACAATAAAAAACTAAACTCTGCGTGTACATGTGATATAATCGATGAGCTTCGATTTAAGCACAGACTGTATTGCTTAACACTGTGAACTTCCTTTACAAGTAACCTAATTTGCTTTCCAATATCATTGAAAAATAACCAAGACCAACTATAGATCATCACATTTGCATATTGTTGATCAAGATCTCACTCACAAAATTGCATATATACTATATATCAAAATAACCTAATAGGCTGACTTATATACCCTTACATACATGAATTCCTTATGTTGGCTTACAATCATATTACAAAAGATAAATGCATGTTGGCCCAAAATAAAATATAAACATTAATCTTTATGACCATTACCACTTGATCTTATACTGGAGCTTTCTTCTATGTCAGCCTCTAAATGTTGGTTCCTAGTTTGTTGGTTTCCCTTTCTTATTAATATGCTTGTTTCCTTAAATGCTGAATGTCAATTCTTAAATACCGGTGGATATCGAATAAATATCCAACCCAAAATGATGTGTGTTTCCATCAATGACAACACCATGAGCCCGAATGAGTGTCAATTTCCAACAATCTCCCCTTTAGCATTACTGGTAACACTCGTGAAAAATGAATCATTGAACTCTTGTTCTGGTTCCTATCCAAAATCTTCCCAAAAAATGATCTCAAAAAGCCACTCCCCTTGGGCTATACATTCCTTCTTATTTACATTCCTCCCCTAGAGCTACTTATTTCCCTAGAAGATATTTTTCACATGTTACACCTCTCCCCCTTTGACAACAATGCCAAAGCCAGGGAAAATAATAAGAAATAAATGAATCATTTTTTGTGATTACTGGATGTAGATGTACTGAAATATATCAGGGTAAGAACTCTTCAAAAATACCAAGTAAGTGTCCCAACTGGTTTTCAATGTTCCCTAAATTGATACAAACCCATTAAAAATGTAGGAATGCAATTCTTCTTCTATTAATATGTTCGGTGTGGGATTAATGTTGGTATTTTGGATGTGTTGCATTGGTTTTGTCATTGATGTCAACACTTGTCAACACCTATCAACACTTGGAGATCTTTGGTTATGTTCATGGGCATGATTCAGTGCCTTATGCATAGTCACCGGTATCTGGTTCACTGGAAGGTTATACTGTTCACCGGCACTAAGGATGATCTGTTATCATCTAGAGATTACTTGGTTATGTTGAAGAAATTGTTTGGATACTTTGTTTTGGTGATTTGATTATTGGTACAATCAAGTTTGCATATTTTCTGTTGCTGACAAATAGGTCTAGGTTATACACTACCAAGCATTATCCACTCTAGATCAGCACGACACATTATGGAAATGATTTGTTATTATTCTAAATGCATTGAGCCAACATAATGCATTGTATATTGATTTATTTATAATTGATTTTATTGTAATATCTTTAGTGAGCTGACCTACACATTTGGTCTTAGGTTTTGGTATATATTTAAGATCTCATTTATGAGATTGAATGAGGATGTAGAGGATGTGGAAAAAGGATTGTAATAAGGTATATGCGAATATAAGAAGAGCTATACATGCATATATCATTTGAAGATTCAAGGAAGCTATGAAGAAGACAAGCAAAGCTTAACCATTACTGAATCCAACATATGAAGATGCTATATTGTTCAGTACATTATCATTGGATTTAATCATCCAATTGTAGTTAGTGTGATTCTCATTTTGTGATTGAGCAGTGAGCTCTAGGCAGTTGGCCTTTCTGCATGTGAAGACCCCATATTGTACACACATACTATCTATAGTGGTATCATCTGATCGTGGGTAAGGTTTCCCACCATGGTTTTTTCCCTTATAGGGTTTCGACGTACAAGTAACCATGTTATGTGTTGTGTATGTTATTTGTCTTTCTGTTTCATGCATTAAACTTTACCGGTATAGTAATTAACTATTAAACTATCTATCGACATTAAAGTTTCGTTAAGTCTTATTTGGGTTGAAATTAATAGACAACTAATTCACACCCCCCCCCCCCTCTTAGTTGGCTCTAGGTCATAACAATTGGTATTAGAGCCTAGTCCTCTTTTTGCAAAAGTTAAATAGCTTGAGGAGATTCTATCACAACTAACTATTTCAAGAAGGATAGTCTGAAGCTTGATGGAACTAACTATGATATATGGAAGATCGGGATGGAGACACATCTGAATTGCATTGGAAGAGACATGGGTGTAAGGTAGGAAATGTGGAAATCATCAAAGAAAATCAATATTAGTCTAGCTCCATCACGAAAGCTAAAATACAATGATAACAATCCTAAAAACACTCAATAAAGACATGAAAACAAGACATCAATTCAAATGCAAACCATTGCAAACTTGAATGTCTCCTTCATGTGGCTCCATTGTCCTTCTTTCTCCTTCAAATAGCTTTGTTTTGTGGATCTCACCTACTAGTGCATAAGCATGATGTGAAAGCAAGTAGACAAGATGGCAGCGCAAGAATACTAGAAGCGTGATTGATTCGACCAGGGATCAGGGACCTTGATTAAAGAAATTCATCCAATTTATAGACAAATTGGAGAAAAGATCAAATTGGCATGAAGAAATTTGAATGGAAATTGCAAATCAAGAATGAAAAATATGACAAATTATGACAAATTTGCACTTTCTATGCAAGATTCATTGATTGATAATTTTGACAAAATTATGACAAATTTCTATGTCAAAATTGATTGATTATCAATTATGACAAATTATGACAACTTGAAATGTCATTCCCATGAAATTAGGAGAAAAATAGGAGAGAATTGAAAAATAGATGAAATAGAAATTAGGAAATTAGGAACTAGAAATTGGGAATTAGAAATTGATGAAAAATAGGAGATTAGGAATTAGGAGAAATTAAAAAATGAGGAAATTAGGAATTAAGTGAACTAATTAACAATTTTTCATTTATTAATCAATTCACAAAGAGGGAGGAATTAGTTAGCCAATTAAATAAACATTTAATTGTGACAAGAAGACTTAGGATAAATAAACTATTTAACCTAGAGGGAGAAATGACAAACAAGGTTAAATGAATAAATCATGAAACCCTAGAAGATAAATTAGAAATGCAAGGATGACAATTAGGTCCTGATTGAAGATAATTGATATCGATTCAATTTGATCATGATTCTAACTTGATAAATGACCAATTCTGATAAATGATTTGATTGAGAAATGTGCCAATTGATGAGGAACAATTAAAAATTGATCCAAATTGACATGATTGAGAAAGACGACGATGATCGATGACAAATCGATCACAAGATGACAAGATTGAAAACAAGAACGATCGTTGAAAAGTCGATCACATGATGATAAGATTGAAAATGAGAATGATCGATGACAAATCGATCACATGATGACAAGATTGATAAGAGGACAAAACCCTAATTAGGATTGATGATGTCCAAAATGATGACAAATGAATACGTACATTGATGCGATAGGATAAGATTGACCAAAATCATGACTGAAGATTGTTGTCGACAAGACCAAATTCGAAAGTGAGGCGAATGAAGAATGTAGAAGAATGTCTCAATGCTCACAAATGATAAAGACCAAGTGCGAATCATAGGAGAAATGTTAATGCGATGCAAAAACCCTAAAATAAGGCAATGCGCAAATGTTAAAGTATGACCCTGCAAGCATTGACCATTTTTAGACGTCTACATTTTGCCCCTCTTTGAGACAATGTGATTCTAAGCATTGTTTCAAAGAACAATACTGAAAATTCCCCAGACAACTGACAATGACATATGCATGCCCCCTCGAGGAATTAGCTTGAAACATGTGGAAAAGAGGCCAATTGATTGATAAAAGTGATAGAAAATGATAGGATCAAACGGTTTGAAAATCAGGGATTGGATACATGAAGGACAAGCAATTGAAGGTGCAAAAGACCGCGACTAGAATAAGATGGAGAGGGTGCATGTCCATCTATGCACTAACAAAGATCTATAAATGAGACAAAGAGAGGGAAAAGTGCTCATTTGCACTAGCTAAAGAGGAGAATTTGTTGCTCTGGAAAAGGACACTTGCAGAGAGATGGTGAACATTCCAATGGAAAATCACCTTGGAGAATGTGTACACACTTATAGATGATCGAACGACGTGGGAGCAATGGTATGCATCTCAAAAACCCATATTGTCAATTTTATGAATTTGAATTGCTTGCAGGACATTGCGGGGCCCATAGGGAATGCAGAAACTAACTTCTGTGCCTATGTGAGCGCATCCTGCACTTGTGTAGGGTATTCTGCACTTGTGTAGGGTACACAGGTGTAGTTCAATGCAACACAGGTGCAGGATATAGCACACAGGCCCAGTTGTTCACTGGGAACCCAATTTTGGTCAAAACTAGCACGTGAAGGGTCCGAAAAGGGGGATAAGGGTAGGATAGGTCAAAATAGATAAAGAACACCCTGATTTGGACATGAAACAAGGAAATGCAGCCCGTAGGAGCAAACCCTAAAACTAACAAAATGTGCCCCAATTGTGATACAGAGTCGACAGTATCTGTTGATCACGCGGGAGAACCGACCAGACTACTTCATGTTACGACATAGGCACAGGAGCACAGACAGAGATACATTAGTAGGACTTGGGATATACTATATCACATTCATGCCTAAGATTAGGGCAAACATAGGACTGCTTACTACATTGGTAGAGCGATGGCATTCAGAGACGTCCTCATTCCATCTGGCGACTGGAGAGGTGACTGTGACACTAGAGGATGTATGGCGTATCCTCCACATTCCAATTCATGGGGAGATGATAGAGTATGACCCAGTTACATGGAGAGATGTGTTGTGCAGATTATTTGAGTGTGACATAGATGATTTGGATATCATAGAGAGGGAGATCGACTAGGAGACCATGGCATCAGAGTACGATCGACGATATGTGGTGATAGCAGCGGTGATAGCATGCCTACTAGCAAGAGATAGATGAGGAAATGGATTCCATATTGGATGGGGAAGAGTGCTAGAGTGGATGGTGATAGAAGGTACGATGTATGCATGGGGACCATGTGTACTGGCTATGCTATATTTTCAGCTACATTAGATAGCATATCAGGGAGTTCAAACTTGGAGCTGTGGAGTCACACTGTTACAGGTATTGGCATTTGAGCACATAGCCATATGTCGACCGATTGCAAAGAGATAGTTATTACCACACCGACAATATGTGTATTGCTATGGGGGAGCACTGAGACAAGGTCCTTTTGGATACATACTGTATTGGCGACATGAGCTAGACAGATTGAGAGAGTTCACATGGAGGCCATATCTTGGTTTCCCTGGATGGTCAAATGATAGTGATGAGCTATTGTATTGCAAACAAGAGAGACATCTGATTGGGTGACCAGTGAATCATCAGAGAGTGATTGAGATGTACCTGCCAGAGAGGGTTAGATGATAGTTTGGAGAGAGGCAGGATGTACCTAGAAGGACTACACACTTTGCCCAATCTCACAGAGAGACAAGTCACTGGGGGAGGATGATTTAGCCACACATAGCATATGCCGACTTCACATAGCTATAGTAGAGACAGTGGGATTGGAGATCAGATGTGGTGGATGCCAGGACAACAGAGGTGTATGAGAGATGGTTTGCATGACGACGGCCAGTGCCATTGATAGATCCTGATATTCCAATACCAAGGAGACAAGAGGACTTCCTACTCATGGGAGAGGAGGGAGATGATGAGGATGAGGAGGATGAGGGTGGTGATGAGGATGAGAAGGATGACAAGGATGGAGATGATGAGGGGGATGATGATTATGAGCCAAACTCAACCGATCAGGAGTCATTGCAAGATATACCCATAGAGCCGGAGACAGCTAGCATAGAGGAGATGGAGATGTGCAGGGCTACCATAGCGAGTCAGCATGATCACATTGTGACATTCGAGAGAGAGAATGCTATCTTGAGGACAGAGAAGGATCAGTTTAGAGCGGAGATAGCCAAACTCACAACGGCTTGAGATATAGCAATAGCGCAGGCACAACGTGAAGAACAGAGAGTCACTGAGTACATTGGGTCTATTAGGGATGATAGTGCACGTGAGATGGCATAGATGGTAGTAGAGACTGGAGAGGAGATACGCCATTGGAGGACACTATATGAGAGTGCAGTTCCACCAGAGTAGAGAGTAGCTTCATATCAGGCACGATTGAGGACAGAGAGTAGGGCACGCTCTTAGAGGTCAGTGAGCAGCATAGGGGTGAGTGGACCTATGAGACCACCACAGCCAGGACCAGGAGGGACATCATCCATGAGACATGGTAGGGATGAGGAGGATAGAGGGAGCACCCAGTGATAGAGGCACATGCTCCTTAAGATAGAGACAGATGACATTATGTAGTGTGACATTATGTAGTCAGCTGGCGGGCCATACTAAGGACAGACAGTCCAATTTTCTACTTTGATATTATTTAGATATATGATATGATATGCATCGATATGATGGGATGCAGTGTGTTATGACTTATAGTTGTTTTCCATGTATGGATGACTTATGCACTGTTTATTATGGAACATGTATGGATATATTTTTTTGTGTTTTTGATGCATTTATAATGCGAAATGGATAAAATGCTTGATGTAATGCAAATGTACTAACCAAATGGATGCAGGATGCAACATATGTGTTTTTGTGTGGAGATCAGAGAACTAGACTAAACTGACTACCCAAACTGATGGAAGAAATGTTAGTATGAAGAAATGAAACAAAGGATAGTTAGAGATGAAGAAAAACTTTCTTTTACTAATGCACTTTGTTGGTGAGAACCTTTATTTAATGTAGCAAAACGGATGCGTAGTATCATGGCATTGAAGGCCAGAGCTGAAATGAAACCCTTTTTTGCAAGAGATAGACACATCACACACAAGGAATGAGTGAGGCATCCTAGGGTGCATACATCAAGGGTCGAGGTATGTGCAGCATTCACAAAGTTAACATACTTATCACAAACACCCAATGATATAGTTGCCCTAGTTTGCGACAAACATTCCACAAACAACAATCACAACAAAAAAAGGGACCATGAACCATCCCAATCACTCTAAATCACTCAGTGACATCATCGAGAAACATAGGAACATGATCGAAGATAAATTAGTAAATGATAAGACTCGCTAATTCCAACAAGTCAAACAAACATCTTGATCTTCATTGTCAAAAGTTGAAAGTGTTGATAGGATGATCATGCTGTCTGGTTTCAAAGAATGCGATACCCCATCTAAGACAGGACACAGTCTGGTTTCGAGTATACCACACCCTGTAGAAGACCCATGATAGTAGTGACAAGGACAAACGATATTGGTGGTAACGTTCGATTGATATGACAATTGTGATCAGTTTGAATGTCTGGTTTGATTGAAAAAGGTCATCCGTTTATGCATGATTTCATTAAAGCACAGTGTGTGATTGCGTGTCATTGGAGGTATGCTCAGTGATCTGTCTATGCAGAAAGGGGATAATGTTTTTGTTCATTTTTTTTTCAGGACTTTATTTGACTTTTAGGGATTTTTTCAAGACATTTTTTCAATTTTTTTTTATGATTTTTTTTTCAGGACATTTTTCAATTTTTTTGTTTGATTATTTTAGGACAATTTTCAATTTTTTTGGATTATTTCAGGACATTTTTCAATTTTTTTGGATTATTTCAGGACAGTTTTCATTTTTTTTGGATTTATTTCAGGACATTTTTCAAATTTTTTTGGATTATTTCAAGACATTTTTCAATTTTTTTGGATTATTTCAGGACATTTTTCAGTTTTTTTGGATTATTTCAAGACATTTTTCAATTTTTTTTGGATTATTTCAAGAGATTTTTCAATTTTTTGGATTTATTTCAGGACATTTTTCAATTTTTTTGGATTATTTCAGGACATTTTTCAATTTTTTTGGATTATTTCAGGAATTTTTTTGAGTTTTTGGATTATTTCAAGACATTTTTTAATTTTTTATGATTTTGCCCCCAGTGTCTAGCAAGGCAAGGAATATGACAGGTGAATAAATAGGCTTTTTGAAATGTTGGTGGATAGAGGGAAGACAAAAGCCTTTTATTATGGAGACAATATAGATGCAATTTTCAAGGGCTATTGCGTGATGGGACAAGAGACTAGATATGACAATGTAAAGCAGTGACATGGCATGAGGGATATGTCAAGAGGTGTTTGAAACTATGTTTTGCATTTCGTGTCCTTATGTCAGATCAAGATCAAGGAATGAAAAAGAGTGTATGGATAGTGATAAGATATAGATAGGATAAGCAAGACCAAGAATGGATAAGGGACATGGACTGAAGGTCAGGATTGGCTAAGGGATAGTGGCAAAAAGTTGCAATAAGCTAGGGAATATGGATGAAAGGTTATAAGAAGCAAATGGATAAATACCAAAAGCTATGATAGACTGAAAGCTGCAAACAAGATGCATGATGCTTATGAAGATCCTTAGCCTTGTCAAGATCAAAGGTGGAAAGAGGAAATGGACATGAGGGACAATAGGATATGAAGCGTAATAGGACATGAAGGAGTATGACATGGGTTCGATAGGATAATGGAACAATGAAGGACAAAAGGATATGATAGGATAAAACCTGCCCCCAAGTGTGGTGTGCAAGAAGTTCATAAATTGATGAAATTTAATTAAGGATGTGTGCCTTTGCTAACCTTGCATAGAGGACAAAGGAATATAAGGACCTAAGATGGATGGATGGGATGATGGGGAAGGGATATGTTTGGATTTTGATGGAGGGATACCAACATCTTGAGAGTGAGTTGTGTAGACACGACCCTTAAGATCTTCTTTGATATGGAGGGATTCTTTCTTATGGAGATCTATTCCTTTTCCTTTATGAATATCTTGACTTGTAGGATACTCTTTTCTTTGGGAAGAAGACGTGAGTCCATTATGAGGTGGATATGATATGAGAGAAATAATGAGATCTTGAAGTGGATCGGATTTCACCAAAGTGGAAGAACCCATTGTGCATGTCGAGGGTTCATGAACATCTTGCACTGGCACGTTAGAATCATGAGGGGGACTAGGATTGTGTAGTGGACATGGTTCAGTGACAAGCCCTTCAAGAGATGGAATGGGAGAAATAACAAGATCATCAAAAGAAATGCGATCTTGGAGTGTATATGGGGCATTAGGACAAGGAGATGGAGGAACAAGTGGATCTTGTGGAGGATCTGAAGGAATAATTTGATCTTGACAAGGAGGAAGATCATTGGAATCCTCTTTAAAGGTGCTTTTCTCTTGACTTTTAATAGGTTCATTGGAAGAGATGGAAGGGATATCTTGATCTTTCTTAGGAAGTGGAATGTCAATGGGATTTGAAAGGACATTGTGTTCTTGGATAGAATGGACAGGAATAATGGAATCATTGCGAGTGTCTAGGGAAATGGGATCTTGGTCAACAATTGGATGGGATGATAAGCTTTCAGGATCTTGATCTTGATTTTCATTAGGACTCATTTCTTCATGCTCTAAATTATTCTCTTGACACAAGGTTGGACTTTGGATATGCATGGAGGATTCTGACAAGGAATCAATGTTTTGGCATGAAGGAAATGCACTTTGAACATTTGTGATGGATTCTGGCAAGGAATCAATGCTTGAACATGAGGAAGAGGGACTTCGAATGGGGTCCTCTTAAATAGGTAATGGCAATAAAGTGCATGGTGGCATTGGGTCTTGTATTTCTGAAACATGACAAGGATGTGCATCATGAATTGGATTATCTTGGCAATCAATTATGGATAGTCCTTGGATAATTTCACCCTTGGGTGTATTGTTTGATGAGGACAATATAGAAGGTTGTTGTGAAACTTCTAGAGGTGTAGGGATAGATGCCACTAGAGAGTCAATTTGCTTGCGAGGGGATGAGGCATTGCTAGACATAAGTGTATTATTTTGATCTTCCTCAAAGAACTCACTTGGTAGTTTCCTTAAGATCATTGCAATAAAGCCACATTTCTTTCAAGGTTTTGACATGATTGGATCTGGAATTTGAAATTTTTTTTGGTTTGATGTCATGTTTTGATATTGGACTTGGTTCAATTGTTCTGACATGTTTGAAACTTGGCTTGGTGTGGGCTGCAACCTTTGTTTTTGAATGTTTGGTTGTAGTTGTTGACATTGATATGTTGATTGAACTTGTTGATATTCCACCATTGGTTGAACTATTTGTGGACATTGTATAGTTGGTTGGACATATTGTTGAAATTGGACCATTGGTTGTGTTGGTTGTATATGTTGGACCATTGGTTGTGTCTGTTGGAAATGTTGAACAATTAGTTGTGATGGTTGAAAATCTGATTGATAGTAAACACCTTGTTCTTGTTGTGAAGGCACATAATGTTGTTGTCTCTTTTCTTGAAATCATTTCATCATCTCTATTTGTGAGAGGAGAGCTAGTATGTCTGATCGTTCAATAAGAGATCTTACATCAATTGGCTCAATCTTTGGATTTCAACCTGGAAATTTTTGAAACATTTTGGACATTTGTGATCTATTCTTCTTAATGTTTTTCACTCTTTGTTCCAAAATCTCATTTTCTTGAGCTAGTTTCTCCTCTAGTTTTTGTATTTGGAGACTTGTTTCATCATAAAAAGTTTGATCGATATTGCCTTGTTGTTGGGTTGGATATAATTGTGATTGCCTTGGATTAAAATTCGATTGCATTGTTGGTTGATACGTCAAACTTTGTTGCATCATTGGTGCTTGGAACCTTGTTTCAATATACATGTCACTATGCAATGTTTTTGGGATTTTTTATTTTAAAAGGATGATGTATGATATGCAACTAAATGCAAACTAAATAGATGAAAATGCAATCTATGGCAAGAATGCAACCTATGTTTTTGTTGTTTTTAAAGATTTTGACAAACTTATGAATGAAATTCTAAAAATGAGACCCTTAGGAAATTGAAATGATGTCTAGACCTCAAAGGACAAAAGGACCAAGTGACAAAAGGACAAAATGACAATGTCTTCCCTATATGCTTGGATACTAAGCTAGGTTTGACCAAAAGATAGTGATGACAAAAAGACAAAGGTTTGATAAGGTCTAGACTTCCTAACAATAACTTAGGGTTTATCAAAGATTTGCATTACTCAAGTATGACAAAACCTAGTTTTGACACTATATGCAAAGGGACAATTACTATGCAAATGACCCTAATATGATATGATAATGAGCTAAGCTTAATGAAGAGACCTAGGGTATGCAAATGTAACCTAATGTTATGAGGACAAAGATGCACATGCAAATGTATGACAATGTCAACCTAAGACAAAACCTAAGGTTGAATTATGAAATGGTATTACTCTAATGCAAGAAGACACATGCAAATGGATGACCCTTATTGATATGCAAAGGAGTATGACCTAAGTGAAACTTAACCTTGGTAGTTGACAATGAATTTGCAAAATGCAAACCTAGGATGAACCTAAATCTAAGTGACATGAATGTTGAGACAAGATTTTGAAAAATGTTTGACAACCATGTTTGAAGGTGTTTTGAACTTTGCTGAATGAAATACTCTTGTTTTTAACCTTGTTTTGAATCAATTTGTCTTTTTTTTGAAATGAGACACAACTCAACTTTTGACAAGCAAAGAAGACAAGATATTTCAACTTAGACTCAAGACAATCATGCTCATTCACACATTTCTTATGGATGGCAAGGACAGTAGGTACTTGAGAGGTAGACTCATTATGAGATTCAAGGAGAATACATAGATGCTTGACCCCATGGGCTCCCCTCCATGACACTCACTTCTCAAGGTAGCCAAGCATCAGTCCCCATGGAAATCTCCCCATGGCAAACTTAGTATCTCTTCCAAATATCCGAAATTGTCCTTCTCAAGCAACTAGAAGGATTTTTGGCCTCTAAATACAAGGTGTTTAGTAAGGATTTTTGTTAAGCGTTACTCCTTGGTGTCACGCAAGCATGATTGAGACATTAAACTCACCAAGATACCAAATAAATGTAGTCACACAAGCACAATTTAGACCGTGAAGCCCTACTTAGATGCTGATATGAGAAAGAGTCCAAGGGTCATCACTTCCCAAGTAACTACAATTCCCACGTAACCCTTCCTTCAAAGCTTTCATCCATCAGGTATTTATTTATAGTGAGTTAGAATGCCCAGGTACTCTGGCTATGCTCACTTTGGGTCGTTCCCTTCTCATGATTGTCACTTGCTTGCAACAGAAAGCAAATGGTCGGGAAGGAAAGCCCTCTAAAGGTAACAAACAATTTGAACCAAGAGAATGGTATCGAAGATCTGGGTTTCTAATCACCTTAAGAAGGATGAGAGCATACTCTCCTACTCCAATGTCAAACTCAACAATCAAAGAAAACACACATTCATTCCATCCTATTTAGAAATCATACTAGTTGCCTAACTATGAATTACAAACATAAAGTTTAGTTGGAGTACAAGGCAAAATGCAAAACCACCAAGTCAGAAGTTTGATTTGTTTGATCTTTGACTAGCGAACCTACATAAAATTTGTTAGTAGTTTCATCTTTGTCTTTGCCATGCATAATGCCAAGGTGCTGCACAAAGAATCAGTACCAAAAAAAGCAAAAAGCAGAAACAAAATGCAAAACAAAACAATTTGCAAGCAAAAATACTGTTTTTTACCTCTATTTATGGCCTTACACAGGCATAGAATGTCTTACATAGGCACAGAATGATGCAACACAGGCACAGAATGATGTAACACAGGCACAAATCCCTTTGACAAAGGTGCAGAAGTCTTTGACACAGGCACAGAATGCTTGACACAGGCACAGATTTCTCCTACATAGGCGTATAAGTTCTCAGAAAACCCTGCATTACCCTATTTCTTGGGTTTTTGACATGCAAATCATCTCAAAAGAACTCAAAAGCATGGTTAGGGGGTTAGTTCATGTCAGGTTCACTAATTAATGTAAGGTAGGAAATGTGGAAATCATCAAAGCAAATCAATATTAGTCTAGCTCAATCACAAAAGCTAAAATGCAATGATAACAATCCTAAAAACACTTAATAAAGACATGAAAACAAGACATCAATTCAAATGCAAACCATTGCAAACTTGAATGTCTCCTCCATGTGGCTCCATTGTCCTTCTTTCTCGTTCAATTAGCGTTGTTTTGTGGATCTCACCTACTAGTGCATAAGCATGATGTGAAAGCAAGTAGACAAGATGGTAGCGCAAGAATACTAGAAGCGTGATTGATTCAACCAGGGATCAGGGACCTTGATTGAAGAAATTCATCCAATTTATAGACAAATTGGAGAAAAGATCAAATTAGCATGAAGAGATTTGAATGGAAATTGCAAATCAAGAATGACAAATTTGCACTTTCTATGCAAGATTGATTGATTGATAATTTTGACAAAATTATGACAAATTTCTATGTCAAAATTGATTGATTGTCAATTATGACAAATTATGACAACTTGAAATGTCATTCCTATGAAATTAGGAGAAAAATAGGAGAGAATTGAAAAATAGATGAAATAGAAATTAGGAAATTAGGAATTAGAAATTGGGAATTAGAAATTGATGAAAAATAGGAAATTAGGAATTAAGTGAATTAATTAACAATTTTTCATTTATTAATTAATTCACAAAGAGGGAGGAATTAGTTAGCCAATTAAATAAACATTTAATTGTGACAAGAAGACTTAGGATAAATAAACTATTTAACCTAGAGGGAGAAATGACAAACAAGGTTAAATGAATAAATCATGAAACCCTAGAAGATGAATTAGAAATGCAAGGATGACAATTAGGTCCTGATTGAAGATAATTGATATCGATTCAATTTGATCATGATTCTAACTTGATAAATGACCAATGCTGATAAATGATTTGATTGAGAAATGCGCCAATTGATGAGGAACAATTACAAATTGATCCAAATTGACATGATTGAGAAAGATGACGACGATCGATGACAAATCGATCGCAAAATGACAAAGTTGATAGGAGGACAAGGATCGATGACAAAATAGATTGCAAGATGACAAGAATGAAAATGAACACGATCGATAACAAGATTGAAAACAAGAACGATCGATGACAAATCGATCGCATGATGATAAGATTGAAAATGAGAATGATTGATGACAAATCGATCGCATGATGACAAGATTGATAAGAGGACAAAACCCTAATTAGGATTGACGATGTCCAAAATGATGACAAATGAATACGCACATTGATGTGACAGGATAAGATTGACCAAAATCATGACTGAAGATTGTTGTCGACAAGACCAAATTTGAAAGCGAGACGAATGAAGAATGTAGAAGAATGACTCAATGCTTGCAAATGATAAAGACCAAGTGCAAATCATAGGAGAAATGTTAATGCGATGTAAAAACCCTAAAATAAGGCAATGTGCAAATGTTAAAGTATGACCCCGCAAGCATTGACCATTTGTAGACTAGAGGTAATATCTTTCATTTGAATAACAATGATAAAGCATGCTTGATTGTACATATTGATGAAAGTTGGTTATGGCATAACAGACTTTGTCATGTAAATTTTGATTGCGTTATGAAAATTAGTACAACTAAGACAGTAAGGGATTTACTTAAGATTGTTAAACCTCACAATTCGGTATGTAAGGAATGTCAATATGGAAAGTAAGTTAGAGAAAATTTTAAGAGCATTCCAGAGAAATCTAATAATGTTCTTGATTTTTTTTACACTGATTTATGTGGTCCAGCAAGAACTAGAAGCTTACAAGGAGAGATATTTTATGCTAACCATTGATGATTATTCTAGAATGTGTTGGGTTACTTTTCTTAGGGAGAAATCAAAAGCTTTTGGGAAATTCAAACTATTCAAGGTCATGGTAGAAAATGAAACTGGTAAGAAAATTAAATGTTTGAGATCAGATCAAGGAGGTGAATTCACATATAAAGAATTTAATACATTCTCTGAAATGAATGGAATTAGAAGATAGTTATCAGCACCTCAAACACCCTAGAAGAATGGAGTTGTGGAAAAAAAGAACAGAACTATTTTGGATGCAGCTAGAAGCATGATATCTGAAGCAAACCTACCTCATGTGTATTGGAGAGAAGTAGTCAATACAACTATTTATACATTCAACAGAGCTCACATTAAAGGTGAAACCGGTAAGGCCCCTCATGAACTATGGTTTGGTAATACTCCTACTCTTAAATATTTTAGAATGTTTGGAAGAAAATGTTATATCAGGAGAGATGATTATATTGGCAAATTTGATCCTAGAAGTGATGAAAAAATATTTCTTGGTTACTAGCATCATTTGAGAATTCCATAGTGACTAAAGAACAACAACAACTAAATACACCTAGGCATGTAAGATTGAATCACTCTGAAAGTCAAATTATTGGGAACAAGTATCAAGGAGTTATGACTAGAGGAAGACTAGCAAATGAAGAGGTATGTCTAATCTCTCAAATTGAACCTACAATTGTTATTGAGGCATGTGTAGATAAACATTGGATTAAGGCTATGGAAGATGAATTGTAATAAATTAAAAAGAATGGCACGTGGACATTGGTTCCCTGGCCTAAAGACAAAAATGTAATTGGAAGTAAATGGGTATTCAGAAATAAACTTAATGAAGATCGTAAGGTAATAAGAAAGAAGGAAAGATTAGTGTCTAAGTGATATTCTCAAAAGGAAGGAATTGATTATAATGAAACCTTTGCACCGGTAGCTAGAATTGAGGTAGTCAAACTATTCTTATCTTTTGTAGCACACAAGAACTGTAAAGTATATCAAATGCATGTTAAATGTGCATTTTTGAATGGTGATCTTGAAGAGGAAGTTTATATTGAACAACCTAATGGATTTTCTTTAATAGATGAAAAAGATATGGTTTGTAGTTTAAGGAAAGCTTTATATGGATTGAAGCAAGCTCCTAGAGCTTGGTATGCTAGATTGGACAAATATCTTTTGAAGCTTGGTTACACTAAAGGTAATGTTGCCAACAACTTATATTACAAAGTAACTAATTATGACATCCTGGTTATTGAAGTTTTTGTTGATGATATTATTTTTCGAGGAGAAGATGGATTGTGTAAAGACTTTTCTAATAAGATGTAGGAAGAATTTGAAATGTCTATGATTGGGGAGATAAAATTCTTTTTAGGATTGCAGATTTCATAGACTGACAAAGGTATATTCATAAATCAATCAAAGTACTTGAAAGAATTACTAAAGAAATTTGGCATGAAAAACTCTAAACCAGTAAGCACACTTATGACTACAACTGATAAACTATCATTGAAAAATGAATCAACACCTATTAATCCAACAAGGTACAAATCTATGATAGGAGGTTTATTGTATTTGACACAAACAAGACTTGATATTATGAATGCAGTATGCATTGTTTCAATATTTCAGAGTAATCCTAAAGAAAATCATGAATCAGCAGTAAAAAGGATTTTCCGGTGTCTACAAGGCACAATAAATGTTGGTTTATGGTATCCTAAAGATAAAATTTTTGATTTATATGCATACATAGATGCTAATTGGGCAGGAGATGTAGATGAAAGAAAGAGCACCACCAGTGGAGCATTTTTACTTGGTAGCAGACTAATTTCATGGTTGAGCAAGAAATAGAGTTGTACATCTTTATCAATAGCAGAATTAGAATATGTTGCAGTAGCAACTAATTGTACATAGGTATTATGGATTAAGCAAATGTTGAAGGACATAAAGGTAAAATGCAAAGAACCTATAACCATTTACTATTATAATATGGCAGCAATTGATATATCTAAGAATCTTGTATTTCACTCTAAAAATAAACATGTTTCTATCAAATTCAATTTTCTAAAAGAGAATGTTGAAGCAAAAGAAATGAAATTAGTTTATGCGAATACTAAAGAGTAGATTGCAGATATTTTTAGTAAGCCTTTGCCTAAGGAAACTTTTGAATATCTCAGAGATCAGCTTGGAGTTATACCCTCACCAGTAGAGACTTAAACAGTTGATGCTTGGCATCAAACTGACAAAATTACAAAAGAAATCTTTTTCCGGCTTTGATGAGGAGAGCTACTTATCAGGGGGAGTAGTTGGATAAGTTTGTATTTTGTAATAAGTTCTGTGAACTATTTTATCTAGATTTTGTATTACTTTGGCATTTTATGTCAAAGGGGGAGAGATATCTATGGAAAAACACATTATCCTTTGGGGAGAGATTATTCCTAGGGGGAGGGATATTATGTATTATGATTTATGGTTAATGATCTCTTTGCGAGATTGTTGGTTTTTGGTTTTTGGCATTTCTACTTTGGCATTTAGATTGTTTTTCCATCATGTGCTGCCATCAATGCCAAAGGGGGAGGTTGTTGGTATTTTGGATGTGTCACATTGGTTCTGTCATTAATGTCAATACTTGTCAACACCTATCAGCACTTGAATATCTTTGGTTATGTTCATCGGCATGATTCAGTGACTTATGCATAGTCACTGGTATCTGGTTCACTGGCAGGTATTTGGTGATTTGATTATTGGTACAATCGAGTTTGCATATTTGTTGTTACTGACAAATAGGTCTAGGTTATGCACTAGCAAGCATTATCCACTCCAAATCAGCATGGCATGTTATGCAAATGATTTTTTAATATTGTAAATGCATTGACCCAACATAATGCATCATTTATTGATTCATTTATAATTGATTTTATTGTAATATCTTTAGTGAGCCGACCTACATATTTAGTCTTAGGTTTTCGTATATATGTAAGATCTCATTTTTGAGATTGAATGAGGATGTAGAGGAAGTGGAAAAAGGATTGTAATAAGATAAATGTGAATATAAGAAGAGCTATACATCTAGACATCATTTGAAGATTCAAGGAAGGTATGAAGAAGACAAGCAAAGCTTAACCAGTACTGAATCCAACATATGAAGATGCTATTTTTTGCAATACATTATCATTAGATTTAATCATCCAATTGTAGTCAATGTGACTCTCATTTTATGATTGAGCAGTGAGCTCTAGGTAGTTGCCCTTTCTGCATGTGCAGACCACAAATTGTACATACATACTATCTACAGTAGTATAATCTAATTGTGGGTAAGGTTTCCCACCATGGTTTTTCCCCTTATAGGGTTTCCACATACATTATAAGCTACTAGGACAGAAGAGAAAGAATCAATTGTGATGAGTTTTCCACTTTGCCAAACCAATTGAGATGAGGTATGAGTTGATGAAGGAGAACAAAATATTTTGTATCTATGGAAATGGACCCACTCTAGGATGTTGATGTCAACCAAAATGCAGATAGAGATTAGTGTCACTAATGTGTAGGAATATTTACTATCAAATGGTAAACATATCTATTGGTATGCTTGAAGATTAGATGGAGATTGATGTTGCCATGGTTGGACATAAAGTAAAGATTGTTGACATAGTGACCCTATGGATGTTACCGATATGCAAACATGAGTGTAGTCAACCGGTAAGTATGTCAACTGGTAAGAGAGAAAAAGAGACAAAGTGAAGAGCTCCTATCAGATGAACATCAATAATATGTTGGTCTATGACTAAGGTGGATATTGATAGAGAGAGAACACATAACATCTAGGTGGAAAACATGCAGTTGTCGGTGAAAATTATTTTTGGCGAGGTTGGTGATGAGTAGGTCAACATTAATTGTTGAATGCAAAAATCACAGGTTGGTTGCAGAAATTCATGACTCAAAGCAAAATGACAAAATAATATTGAGATTGGTGATGTAAGGATCAATGCTGGACATTGAGTATTAGATCAGATTTGGTAGAGAAAAAATATAGAGCATGGTCAACAAATAGTAAGAAGCAACACTCTGCCCTTCAGTAGCTCTTAACTATATATTTAGCTTGCATATTTATAGGCTAGTCTTCCTGCCAAAAGCCAATTCAAATTTCAGGCAGTTAGGGTTTCTCATCAACCTTGAGACAAACCAAATCCAATCAAATCTCATTCAATGTGATCTCCAAGATAGCTGTCTACACATCACTGCCATTAACGTGCCTTCCAATACATGTTTTCTAAGCATAGAAAAATGACCCTGTATCTCAACCTGCATATATCAAAACACCATAAATATCTCAATTTTTTCCTTCTCAAGGTCCTCCTATAATCTGATTTCCTTGCTTCGATTCAAGTGCCAACAATTCCCTAATCTTTCTTTGTTGTTTACTCTTCCTTGAGCCACAATCCTCTGATCTGATCCACAAATCATGGGGTCCATATAAAGTGCATACCTATAGATTCACCTATCCCTACATAGCACTTCACCAACCTCTACAAACTTGCTACTTCAACTCCATGTGGCATCCATGTCAATATCCACTTTAGCAAGGATTTTTGTGTCGGCTAGACTTAGTCACTAACAATCAACACATAACCAATTTTTCCTTTCTGTCAGTTTACTAACCCTATTGATATCTCACACTCTACTAGTTACCCTTCATGTATGCACTTAACTTCTCTTCTAGTGGAACACTCAATTGGTCAGCACTCTTGATATCCTACCTTATGCAATTCCTTGATTATATGCCCTTGAGGCATCCCTTTGATTCATTGGTAGATCCGGTGTGAGCCTTCAAACACCTCCCTTCTACTTCACTCTTATCTCATAGAACTAAGATGAATACATTGCATAATAGGATATAAGCTCCACTTATCAGTGGTAGTGGATCCTTGTCATCTGCATCTTGAAATGCACTCATGTGGCTTCCTTGTTTGTGTAGCATATCTTCAAACAAGCACATGGGATCCAGTGTGGGCACTTTCACTATCAATTATCTCTTCACATGGTGACTGCATCTTTATCTGGTGGGAGTCCTATTGTTTTGCATCCACACAACATATCGGTGACCTATACATCCTTGTCCTCCTATGTTGATGTGATTTAGGTAACATTTCACCTTTTCATCATAAACAACAACTCAAACACCTCGCTCATCCTTCTTGTTTATTGGTCATAAGCTTGCTGGTTGGCAACTACTCACTATCAATAGAACTCTTACCAATTGACATCCTTTCCTTACTAGTGTTAGACTGTATCAGTAACATGTGCATTTCATCCACACAAGTCAAATAATGACTTGTCTACTGGTGACTCCAATGGTCATTCTTCTGAATGACATTCTCCTCTTTACCGATGATCTGCAACACTTAGTTGGCATCAATGACTTCATGTCAACAATACTCTCATACTGGTTGTCCTTCTATACTAGTTGACACAAATGACAAGACAATGCCAACAATCCCCTCATTTGGCATTGATGTCAACTCACGTAGTATTTGACATACTACATAATCTTTCTCCCCCTTTCTATAATCCATGGATTCTCACACATCTAGTATGTTGTATACTACATAATCCTTCTTCCACTTTGACAACAATGGCAAAGGGAACTATTAGGGGCTCTCCCCTCCTTTTTTCTACAAAGCACTGACATAATTCTTTCTCCTCCTTTATCTTTATTAGATGCATATCCTCTTTTGATAGCACTTGTTATATCTTCTCAAGGAGCATCACTTGAGATGGAGGACTCAACCATCAACTGACACCAATTGAGTATGCAAATTTGATACCATTGTTAAAGCACTCAATTACAGAAGGATGTGTTAGTAAATACTACTTACCTACCTATCACACTACATTACCTCCCATTTGATCCCAATTTTTTTTAGAATCAAATGTGATTGTACTATGAATACAACCAACCAAATGACAAGTAGATACCCTTAACCATGAAATTTTTTTAGGTATTCCTACTGCAATTTCCATCATCTGTGGGTTGGGCAGTCAATACACTCACAAGTTCAACACTTGAAATCCCCCTGAGTCTTATATCTTAGGTTCTTATTGCTTGTCAAGCCCAACATCAAGGCTCTAATAAACTCCATATACCAGTTGAGTTGTGCATATGTGATCATCTAATGATCTTTCAGCCTCACTATATCTATCACAGCCTATGACATGATCCTAGATCTTCACAATGCCATACAATGACATCATCATGCCATAAATTAAACCAGTAACCCAAAAACATTCATGCCTGCATGATTAACAACTGGGCCAACATATGTCATTCAGGTCTTCATCAACACCACCTAAAACCTAACTTCCCATTCCATGTTATCGGGGCTAATGCAATGATCTCCAACCTCATTGTCTTACATAACCTGCAGGTACTTGTTAGCATTCATGTCGGTAACATCCTAAACATACTGATTTGTTGTACCGGTCCATCATCACTACTAGAGCACCTTCCTATGAATCCTGAACAGTTGTTAATCTCCAACTATTGACACTTGCAGTAGTGATCCAACATTGATATGTAGGTGTGTAGAAAAAGAAGCCACTACACACACTTATCTTCATATTTCTATCCTTCATACCGACAACATCTTGTTCCTCCATGTGTCCTCTTCTAGTGAGGGGGTGAATAATAAGGTCAGTGTACTACTCCCCTTGAGGTTTTGTATCTCTTTTAGGCCTTAGGAGATATCACATGTAAATTGAGTTCACAGTGTCGATCCATGGTCTTCTTCCTCCATACTTGCTTGGTCTCATTTTTCTTCCCATTTTTTCAGTCTTGGGAGTAGGTCTTACCATTTTCTATAGATGGGTCCTTTCATTTCCAGACTCTGTATCACAACTAGAAGTAGTTCTATAGAAGCACACAATATCCATCCCAACTTCATGATTGGGGAATCTCTTAACATATCGGTTAGACCATTTTCTTTTGGTCATCCCATTGTATCCTGCTACTTGAACTGGTTGACCACTTGATCTCATAGGAACAAAACCTCTTCTACATTTGTTCCATGTAGTATTTTGTCTCTCATATGCTCTATATCCATTTCTATGTTGAGCATAGCTACTACATTGGTAGTCATGTGACTGCAAGTTCATCCTTCTGTAGTTGTGACTTCTATGGCCAAGACCATTACACCTCTAGCAGATGACATTATTGTTTCTAGGAAGAACATATTGTCTATTACTAGATTTAATTTTGCATTCATCTACCCTATGCCCATAATCTTTGCATGCAAAACACTAACCAGAGAGAGGGGGAACATAACTTACAAATTTATTTCGCCATGCATGGGGAGATCTTATCAATTTAGCATCTCTATTTTTTCTTTTGCGAGGATGGATCCTGGGTTGTCCATTTTGTGCAGCTCTTCCATCTAATCTTTTCTTCTTCCACACTTGTCTTGACATGTGGGTGGTAGCTTTTCTTTTTCCTCTATCGGTAGGAGGTCTTCTTTGCTTCCTTCTCATTTTCTTACTTCCAGTGAAGCTATCTTCTCCCATTTTCCCTTTTTCTTTGGGATTTGCATTGTTCCTTCTTCTTGCAACACCGGTCTTCATTTTTGTCTGCAAGTCTTCACCAGTTGTATTTAGATCAACCTTCTTCCAGGGAGCATTTCTAACTGTGAAGGTCTGACCCTTGTTCTTGTCATGCCCAAAATTTAGGGCAAAAACGGAACAAATTTTTTTTTTAAAAGATACTAATTTAATTAACAAGTTCACTCTTGCGACAAATGTTAATGAATTTTTCCATTATTAAATTTGAGCTAATTCTGAAACGAACTAAGCATCGATAAATTGTTAAATTTTAATTGCGAAAAACCTACTGGTTAAAATCTATTTCCAAGAGATACTTAGACAATAGGTTTATTAAATTATTCAAACTAAAGAAAATAGGAGAGGTATTTTAATTTATCCTCCAATATGGCTATATAGTCTTTTCAATTCTTTTATATTTCTCTTTATAATTTATCCCAAACTAAAATTAGGGTTATATAAATATATACATATATACATATTTGGATATGCATATATTTATATATTTATAATTTAATTACTTATTCAAAATACTCAAAAATTCATATATATACATATATATATATATGGATACATATATATATTATATATTTTGCATAAATGTCAAATATTTTAATTCTAAATTTACAAACCATTATATCTTCCTAAATATTGTTTCATACTTCCCCCCAACCCTAATTAGGGTTCTAATCTCCCCACTTATATATTATCTAATCAAATTAACTTATTTTTTTTTAATAACAACTTGCCCTAGCCCCATTCGGCTAGGGTTTTAAACCATGTATATTTTTAACAGTCAATATTTTTGGCTGGGCCGAAACCCTTGGCGGCCATGAAACCATTTTATCGTAGGTCACGGAGGAAGGGAAGGCGAACTTGGCCATGCATGCCACTGTGTGAGCGCACAGTGGGCGCCGCGGCACCACTGTGTGCCCACACAGTGGGCGCCGCTGGCGGCTCCACTGTGTGGCCACACAGTGGCAGCCGTGGCCGTCCACTGTGTGTGCACACAGTGGGCGCCGCGCAGTCATCCACTATGCGTACACACAGTGGAGTCCGCGGGGACCCAAAGCATTTTTTTAAAAGAAAATATATAATATATAATATATAAATATATATATATATATATATATATATATATTTATATATATATATTGATATTTACATAACTTAAATAAGCATAGTTAAAAAGGATGAAATTTATTTCATTATAAATATATATAAATTTTTTAAAAAGAATTTACATGCAAAATTTTTAAGCTAATTTAATGAAGGGAAAAAACATTAAGTTAAATCAGATATATATATATATATATATATATAATAAGCTTTTAAACCAATGTTAACTAAAATACAATTTAAAATACTTTTAAAAAGATACAATATAATTTTCTAGAAATAAAGGAATTTTCATTGATTTTTCTCCTCTAATCTAATATTTACATAAAACTACTTTTTTCATTAAAAATACATAAAATCTTTCAACATCAATAAACTTCTATTTGCCACAAGTGAAATATAAATAAAATCTAAATGAAAACAATTCTTTTATTTCTTTCCATAATACAAGAAGCTTTTGCATGCAACACAAATTAACTTTTCTTTTTCAAGTAAACCAGAAGTAGAAATAACAAGCTTTTCTTTTTTTAAAACATCTCTAAGATATTCTTCCAATTTACAGATTGTTTTCTCTGAATAGTCACAACAATAAGACTTCAAGTCTACTTTCACAAATTACAACTTGCTTCTCTTTTCTATGAATGAGGCATATTTCTATAACAACTTTAAACAATCATCTGCAACTGAATTCAAGTATCTTCAATAACAATCTTCTGTATCTTTTTCATGGTTCCTATTCTGTTTTCTCAGAATTTCCTGCATAATAGAAAACACAAATATGACCACGGAGTGCTCACCTCCCACCCTAGGCTAATTGGTAGCCACCCCCGAGCTCGGAGAACCAATTCCTAGACGGGTAACAAACAGGCAAACACATAGAAAGCAATGCATACAGATATTCCAGACACATTCCCAACCTGGCTTTCACAGCACCACACTTTGGTGATGATCCTTTTCAAAGGGTGGTAGTGGACCAAATACCCTGAGGAGAACTGCAAGTATGAAATAAACAAAAAGCCACCTCATGGCACAATAATAATATCAAGAATCTCAACCCCTTAATCCTTATGCCCCCCAAAGGCATTCTAGCCTTATATCCCTCCTTATGACCCCCATTGCACAAACAGGCCATGCAGCAAGGGTCACACAAAGATCCCTTGTGATCGCTCTCAAAAGAGAGTCTCTCACTCAAGGGTTGTCACTGCTACCACCCTCAAGATCCTCTTCTCTCCCAAGAGTAAGAGATCTTGAGAAAAACTCCCAAAACAAAGCAATTCATAAACCAAAATACCAAAAGCTTTTCAAACATAAACTTTCAAGAATACATATTTCTTATTCAAACAATTTCCAAACATAAACAAGAAGAAGACATTAAAAATATTTGAAACCAACCTTAATCTGCCCAAAGGTTATTATGGTATTTGATGAAGAGCTGCCCAATCCACAAATCTTTTTTTTTCCTTCTACCCTTATTCAATTTCTCTATTCCATAACATTATTTTCCTTCTAAATTTTCTTCTGTCTCCAAAAATGGAGAGTGGGTGATTACCCTCCAATTCTCAAAAATCTTCCTTAAGAAGCTCACTCTCTGAGTTCTCACAGGATTCAAAAAAAAACAAAAAGAAGGAAAGAAAGAAAAAATGCAAAAAGACTCTCCTTCCAAGAGGAAAAATCTTGATTTGATTTTACTTCATTTTTCAATTTTCGCTCAACTCAAAAAAACCAATTTTTAAAGCATTAAAAAGATCATTATAAAGTAGAAACTTGCCTATAATTACCCCTAACCCCTAGGCATACCTTATGGGCTTTAGGAAACCCTATTAAACTACCCCTAGGTGTTCATTTAACCCATTTTAAACTCCTCTGAAGTTTATTTTCGGGTGAAACATAAGTTGACCACTCCAAATATTATATTCCCAAAATATTTTTGACAACACATTATTTTATTTAAGATTAATTATAATTAAACACTTTCCCACCAAGAGACAAAATAAAATATTTAAATGTAAATCCACACATGTGTCAAGTGACACTAATAAAATACTTTTACAAAAATAAAACATGAAATTGTCTCTTGAGGTTTTTACACATTAAAATTTAATTAACACTTAACACTCATGCAGCATATACTGTTACGAATAAAATACAACACAAACGGGGTGTTGTCTCTCCAAATAGACAAACCCTGGCTTTACGAACATACATAAGTCTAGGTTTGATTCTCCGTAATTTTCCATGGTCACATGGTAAATTTCCTGCACATCTCAATTTACACATTAGTACTTCCAAATATCCAAATATAATATAATTCAATAATATAACAATGCACGTCATCACTTGCATACAATTTTCATCTGCATAGATTGAATACATCTTTTACCAAACAATTTCACACAAGCAAATTTTCATCCCAATTCACATAAACTAAACATACATCATAGTTCTATATTTAGAGTAAAGTCCTGCAAATTCAATAACGACATCTATCATTGCAATATCATTCTATCTAATAATCATGTAGTGTTCTATCTCGTAAAGCATGTAAGTAAATCATCAAATCATAGCAATGTTAACCAAATCCTGAAATCATATAAGTTCTAAGTCTCAAAATGCATCAAAATAAAGTATCTATAATAGTCTAAAACATAAAATCCACTGAATGTCAGACTGAGTCGAGGTGAGACCTCACAGTTCTCTCCATTTGAGGAGACAAAAATAATGTCATTGTGAGGGACATTCTTGTTGGTGGATCATTCACCAACACCACTTCCTAAACCTTCAGTGTCCTTGGTATTCTTTTGATTCTTCAACATCTTGTCCAAGGCATTACTGCTACCCTCAAACAAAATTCTTACCTTTAGCTCATCTTGACACTTCTCAAGGTCACTTCAGAGAATCTCCATTTCTCCAAGCAGATGTTGATATTCTTTATCTTTTACTTCTATCTCAGAGGCTAGATCACTGCATTGACACTTCTTTGTGTGGCTTCAACTCTAAGATACATTTCTCAGACTCTTCAAGGAATTTCATCAACTGGTTCTACTCCACTATAGAAACATTCTTGAATAGCTTGTATTCCTTTCTTACTCTAGTGATTTCTTCAAGTGCATTCACAAGCTCACTTTCAAGATTAACTTATTCTTCATCTTCTTCTTCATCTTCTTCATCACTGCCAAACACATCTTGTTGGTAGGAGTGATCTACATGATCATTCTCAGATGTGTGCCTCTCATCTTCTGATTCTTGAGCCATGAAGAGAAGGGTTCGTTATTCATCAATGTTGCGACTACTAGTGGATCTGCCTTCATCATCTTTAGATATATAAGATGCATTTATCATCCTATCATCACAAGTTGGTTCTGTAGTAGTGGGCTCATTTCCATAGAGCTTCTTCAATCTCTCCTATAAAATTTTTGCCGATCTACATTTGTCCATCTATGAGGAGACATCATATGATAACTCACAGAGTATAGCCTTCATTGCTATATCATTACATTGGTTTCTTCTTTCTGCATCTGAATCAGTGGGAGGACTGACTTTGCTAAGGCAACCATTTACAATAGACATCCACACATCAAACCTTAGAGAGTATAGGTAGACTTCTATTCTACAACTCCAAATAGAATTATTTAAACCATTAAATACTAGAGCAAGGATTGACAATAAAAAATCCATTGTTTCCTTGAGCCAAAATCTACCCAAGTTGGAGAAATCTTGTCTAAATAGGGACCTATGCTATGATACCAATTTTTAGACACAATGCACCACTAAGAGGGGGTCAATCACTGGTTCTCAAACCTTTCTTTTTAACAATTCTATGTGAGTATAATGGTTAACAAATCTAACTCAATGCAGGCTTACTAGTTAGTGAGGAGACTAAACACAAATGCATTCACACAAGAGGGACATCACATTACACTAGCATATACAAGGAAAAACCAAGATGGAAAAAACCTCAGTGAGAAATGTTGTTGGAGACTACTACTCCAATCTAGCCTCACAAAGAATCTCTAATTATAGTTTAGGGTACCAACCCAAGGAGCACCAACCCCTAATTTAGGACACCAAACCAAGGAGCTACAATCCCTAATTTTAGGGTACCAACCCAAGGAGCTACAACCCCTGCATCAAGCCTCAACTCAGTCAATACAAAAACATAATCATTTACAAATTAATAAACTTGTTACAAATGGATTTTGTAACTCTTTTGCAAATCTCTCTGCTAGATCTTCTATCGAGTTAACTATCAGTTCTTTACCTCACCCACTCATGACTACAATCTTATCTCTTGCTGCAACCTTAATGGTTCAACCTCTTCTCCTCTTCTATTGGTTCTCTCTCTATCGGTTCTCTCTTCTTTCAACTGCATTTTTGCCCCCCACCAGTACTATCTTTTGTTGTTTCCATCTTGCCTACTTTGCACTCTTCTACAACTCTTCTCTACTAGTTTGGTCACCATTGATTATCTCACTATTGCTAGTTGAAATCTCCAACCATAGCCTCTCACTCACACAAACACTTAGTTTCTTTTCAGATACTCATTAGGTACTTGACTAATTTTCTCTTACATGCAGAAGAAACACTCTCCCCTTTAGCAGTTCATAACAATATCTTTGGCTTGCATATTTATAGCCTAGTCTTCATGCCAAAAGCCAATTCAAATTTCAAGTAGTTAGGTTTTTCTCATCAACCTCAAGATAAACCAAATCCAAGCAGATCTCATTCAATTTGATCTCCAAGAAATTTGTCTACACATCACCACCATTAACATGTCTTCCAATACATGTTTTCTAAACTTAGAAAACACAGCCTTGTATCTCGACCTGCATATGTCAAAATTCCATAAATATCTCAGTTGTTTCCTTCTCGAGGTCGTCCTACAATCTAATTTCTTTTCTTTGATTCGAGTGCGAACAACTCCTTGATCTTTCTTTGTCGTTCACCCTTCCTCAATTTACAATCCTCTGATCCAATCCACAAATCATGGGCTCCATATTAAATGGATACCTATAGAAACACCTATCCCTACATGACACTTCACTAACCTCTATGAGCTTGCCACTTCAACTCCACATGGTGTCAATGTTGATATCCACTTTAGCAAGGATATTTGTGTTGGCTAGACTCGGTCACCAGCAATCAACACACAACCGGTCCTTCCTTTTTGTCAGTTCACTAACCCTATGGGTATCTCACACTCTATTGGTTACCCTTTATGTCTGCACTTAACTTCTCTTCCAATGGAACACTCAACCATTCTACACTCTTACTAACCTACCTTATGCACATCCCTAATTCTTTGCACTTGAGGCATCCCTTTGATTCACCAATACATTTGGTGTGAGCCTTCAAACATCTACCTTCTACTTTTGTCTTATCTCACAGAGCTAAGATGCATACTCTGCATAATAGGAGATTAGCTCCACTTACTGATGGTAGTGGATCCTTGTCATCTACATCCTACAATGTAGTCATGTGGCTTCCTTGTTTGTGCAGCATATCTTCAAACTGGCACATATGATCCGGTGTGGGCACTTTCACTGTCAGTCATCTCTTCACATGGTGACTACATCTTTATCTAGTGGGAGTCCTATTGTTTTGGATCCACACAGTATATCGGTGACTTGTACATCCTTCTCCTCCCATGTTGATGTGATTTAGGTAACATTCTACCTCTTCATCACAAACAACAACTCAAGCACCTCACTCATCTTGCTTGTATATTGGACATAAATTTTCCAGTTTGCAACTACTCACTATCAACACAACTCTTACCAGTTCACATCCTTTCCTTACCAGTGTTAGACTATATTGGTAACCTATATTTTTCATCCACACAAGTCAAACAGTGAATTGTCTACAAGTGACTCCCATGGTCATTTTTCTGAATGGCATTCTCTTCTTTATCAGTGATCTCCAACACTTAGTTGAAATTAATGAATTTATGTCAACAATACTCCCATACCAGTTTTCCTTCTATACTGGTTGACATCAATGACAATACAATGCCAACAGAAATCACCAAAGATGGTATGTTGAAAAATATACAACACTATTATGAGCAATTAGATGATGATGAGCAGAAAGAAATTGAGGAGGCAGTTTTGTTATACTTGGACATATTTAAGAAGGATTTTTTATAAATTGAGAAGCAAATAGCGACACAACTATATGATAATTTATATGCTAGGAGACTATCCGTTGTGGAGGACAAGCACATAAAAATTCAAGAGTTATTATCTACTTCTCATTCAATTACTCCAAATGAGTCGGATATCACCATTGAAGTTGTAGACAAAACAATTTTTTTGTAGCAAGCATAGGATAATTAGCCTTATGGTAGGCAGGGTTAATGAAATTATCACTGAAACTTACAAGGCATGGGTTTAATTCTTTATGGACAACCTTGGTTTCTTCTCTTCACTGAAAGCTAAGACTAAGACTAGTGACATCTTGGCTGAAGGGAAAGGCAAAGGTTTGATGGGTGCCTCACATACAATTTTGAAAGATACTAAGGCATTGGATGTAGAGCCCCTGATAGGATCAATTATATAGGGAAAAGAGGAGATATTGGCAGAAGTAGATAATGTACATATACCAGTAGATACACAAGATGTACAGGTTATAGATGTTGAGGACAATAGTTCTTCGGATTAGAATGTATAGGTTGAGGGTACAGTTAATGTGGAACCGACAGTAACTGATACTAGACCAAGTGGTGAAGCCACTGATGCAAAAGTGGATGTTATTAAAGGTAATAAACCATCAAAGGAAAAGAGAGAGGAATCCAGCAGGGAATTGGTAGCCACCACATCTTTGTTGTTAATTGACACCTCCTAGGTAGAGTAGAAGAGCATAACTGAGATGAGTTTTACTGAGCTCGTGATGATAGATGCTCAAAAGATGATGAAGGAAGGATCAATGGACAAAGGAATAATTGATCAGTCAATCCCAATTTTGCACAGACTTGTCCCGGAGTGCCAGTTTGACAAAGGATCAAGCCCATCTGGCAAGCTCAAAATAATTACTAAGAATATTTCTAAGGATTTTCAATCACTGCAACAAATATCTAACTGACAGACATTGGAAAGATTCACTCAAGCTAAGAGAGCCACTTTTGATTAGTTGATTGAATCAAAGAAGAAAGGATTAGTGAGAAATTGAAGTTAATTTATAGTGCTTTAAGGTAATGTACAAATATATACCGAGTATGATGTAACACCGGATTACTTATTTTAGATATAGTTAAAGGCATTAGAGACTCTCAAGATAAAATTGTAGGTATAGTCAATTCTTTTGATAGTTCCAATTCTTTGACTACATCTATTGATGGGTAGATTTTGGTTTTAGAAGCTCAAATTTCAGCTCTTGAAAGGGAAAGAGACAAAATTATAAGGAGAGATAAAGGTCTCAGAGGATTGGTGAGTCCCTAGTTGGACTCCTTGAGTGTACATAAAAAGGAAAGCATTGATATGGTTAGCAAGACCACACTAGTAGAGATTAAGGAGAAAGAGTCCCATGCTCATATGCTTAATGGACTTGTATCGGTATCTAGCACATTAAAATCTGGCTGGGACACTTATCTAGAGCTTTTGAAGAAAGCGTATCAAAAAAATTTCAAGTATATTCAGCTCCAGTAAGGTGTTTTGGGACATAATCTTTGTACAAAATTTCATTTTTGGTCCCAATATTTTATGCTTTTTGGCATTGATGTCAAAGGGGGAGGTATAGGTTAAAAATATATCCTTGACATCAAGAGATTAGGATTATTTGTATAGATTAGGATCATAGATAAATATTCAGCTCAAGGGGACCAGTCTCAGGGTGAATCCGATAAATGGAAACTATTATCATTTTTCACATGAGTGTTGCCATCAATGCCAAAGAGAGATATTGTTGGCAATTGACACTCATTTTATTAGTTTCATATGTTGTTATTGATGGCAACATGTTTTTGTTTCATTCTTTGGGTTGATACTTCACTGACAGACACTTCACCGACACCAACATGTATCTTCACTGATAGGAGGGATTCTATGAATATCGGCATTGGAGACCAACATGATTTACACACAGGGTATCGACATTGGAGGCCAACATCATTGGGAGATCTGACAATTAGCAATTCATTTTGTTATTTATGTATATATGTAGTAAGATGTCATGTATAATCATTTTGTAATATCTATGCAAGTCAACATGAGTCATGAAGGACTGTAAGGGCATATAGGTTAGTTGTTAAATCACTTTTAATAGATGTGAGTATGTGATGTTGTTAGTAATGCAAAGAGCATGTATATGAGGTCCATAGATGATTTTGGATGTGCTCATAGAGAAAAGGTTATTCCAGTAAGGGTTTAGGGTTTTAGAACCGGAATAGTCAGAGCTTCAACTCAAACTCAATCAGGCATAGTCAGAGTAAATGTAGTCAGTGAGACTCCTTTGTGTTGAGCAATGTGCTCTAGGTGGTAAGCCTTCTTACATGTGCAGGCCCCTATATTATGTAATATCTTTTCATATGGCCAGTGGACTGATATTGTGGGTCACAAATCCCACTGTGGTTTTTCCTCTTTGAGATTTTCCACGTATAAACTCTTTGTATTATGGTATTCATTTGTATTCTGGAAGAACACTGATTCACCCCCATGTTAATATTAATTGTTGACTAAGAAGGGGGGTGAATCAACACTATACCAGTTTATTACAAATTTAACCTTAATCAAAACTCTTATTCAAAATTTAACACTTATCAGTATAAGAAGCATTAATAAGAAACATGCATACACACAATTAAACACACATGACAATCAAGATTTATCACATGGAAACCCAAATGGGAGAAAACCACGGTGTGAGTAGAAACTCACAAAATCTGCACTATTCTTAAGTACGCCTGGTGAGGAGCCATCCCTATTAGGAGATTACAAAGACACTATTAGGTTCCACCCGATTAAGGGATTTTCTTAAAGTCCTATTAGAACCTTTACCTTTTTAGAGGTAGCCTTGTTAAACGACTTCTTAGGATCATCATTTAGGATGTCACCCGATTAAGGGATTTTGCAAAGGGACCCATTAAAGTTCACCCAGTTAAGGGATTTTACTGTGCTACAATTATTAAAGAGCAACAAGTCATTGATCTGATGATGACACTTTTTTGTCCTATAGATTCATTCTATATCTGCTTCAATCTCTGCTCGGTGATGGCTTCACCAATTCATGAGAAACCCTTCTGCACTTCGCTTATTATGTACCTTTTCTCTATCTTACAACCTCAATCCACTCACAACTCCATCAACATGCAAATTCAAGATGAAAAACATGTATATAGTTGTCTTCAATCTTGGCGCTTACTTTCCCTCCAAAACATGACCTCTAAAAATCATTCTATGTGCCAATCTATTAGTTCCTCAAATCTCGCTGATTATAGCTGTTCATGCCACAAATCTCGCCGATTCTCTAACAAGCACTCTGACTTCAACTGGCACTTTATAATTTGAACAAATCTAGATTTCACCATTGTGATCTGCTACCAGTTATTTTCTTTATATTGGTGAACCTACTTTACTCAGCTTAATCTACTGGTTGCTTCCTATAAATTGGTCTCTGCTCACCGATGGAAGTATTTAGTCCCCTATTCCTTACAAATCCACTATAACCCTTTTACGATTGGTTATGATGACATCTAAACTAGTATTTCCATCAATGACAACTTCTTAAGTACTCCAAACTTCATGATGCCAACAATTTTCCCCTTTAGTATTGGTGGAAAAATGTCTAACTGTCTTGAAATGAATCTCCCCTTGTTCTCTTCCTTCTCTGTGTTTTGTTTTGGTTCTCCCCCTTGTATCTTTGCCTTCTCTTCCTCTACCGATACTATTCTACCTCTATCAGTGGATCTCTGCCTTCTCATATGTACAATCAACTGCACATTCATTCTCCCCCTTTTGTAACAATGATAAAGAATAAAGGAATCAAAGTATACAAAATAATTTATGAGAGTAAGTAAAAAATTTCTTTGAAATTGACCTTAGCAGCCTCCAAAGAATATTCCCACATAGACTTTACTTGTTTCTTAATGATAATTTGTCCATGAAAGTGTATGACCAAATCCTCCATGTCATCCACTATCTTGCAGTTAGGTCTACTGATGAGGCCTTCTACTTGTTTTGCATTGCCTTGCAATAAATCAATGAAAGTATCTAGCAGATTTAGAGCTCGTTTATCTTGTTCCTCTTTTAGCTGGTTGATTTCATGAGTCAATTGTTTGACTTTTCCACTAAATGTTACTACTGAGCTTATAAGAGGATCAAAGGAACCTAGCAGATCTTGAATTTCATGTTGAGTCTTTACTCTTTTGACTTCAAGATCTTTGATGAAATCGGGGAGGTTTGAGAATTTGACCAATAATTGGCCAACTTCCTTTAAGATTGATTTCACCTCTTCAGTGATGGTAGAAAGAGAAACCTTTTCAACTAATATTTTTTCCATTAAGTGCTCACCTCTTCTGGTTTCATACTGCCTTGCTGCAACCGTCTCTAGATCAGTTGCCTCTATACCAATTGCTTTGACAAGAGTGCCCAATTGATCGATGATAGGTGCATTCTCACCAACAACAATAACTAGAATTAGATCACATCAGATTATCTTCACAGTATTAAGAATTCTTGCCTTCTTCTTCTTTTCTTTAAGTTTGGCCTTTTCAGCTTGAATTCTCAATTTTTCAAAAACTTTTATTAACTGTTTAGGGGTCTTCTTCTTGATATCAATTACTGAGTCTTCACCTTTGTCCTCCCCTATTTCTTCTTTTTCTTCTTCAACTTCTACCTCGGAGCTGGCTGAGATGGGAAGCTTAGTTTTATTTTTCTCAGTTTCCTTTTCTATAACTAACTTCCTCTTTACCAGAGGAGTGTCCGCCACTATTTTCTGATGACCTTTAGGTTGACTAGATGAAGAATATTCTATCTTCTTCTCTTGTTCTAATTCCTTGGTCTCTCCTAGACTTATACCAGTTGTTCATGTTTCCTTCAACTCTTCATTCTTCTTTTCTGCTTCTTTTATTGTTCCTTATCCTCTATTTCATCAATAGATGGTATTGATGAGTTTATCATCTTGGGGTTTTCTTCTTCTGCACCTTTTTCTGGCAAATGAGGTTCATTTCCAATAGAGTATGTTGTGGGAATATTTATTGTCACCGGATGCCTTTGAGGTTTTTCCTCATAAGGGATGTCCTCAATTGTAACTTCATCATCTCCAGGATGCTTGGTTTGATAAGTTCCCTTTGGTGGTGTATCATCAATATCAATAGTTTCAACAGTTGATTGTTGCTCAAGTGATGGCTCTGCATCCTTTTTCAGATTAGGAATATCTGACACAACATCACCTATGATATCTTCAACTGAAAATTCATCAAACCCATTAGGGGAAAGGACCCAGTAGTTGAGCATGTACTAATTGTTGTGAGGTTTGTTGATACCTTTTGTTCCAAAAATTGAACAAATAAAACCTATTGTTTGAAACAAAAAATATCAATTTTTGTTAGGAAATGCACCAATAGTTGTTAGGAAATGTACCAATAGTTGTTAAGAAATGTACTAATATTGTAAAAAGTAACCAATCAGGTGATGCTATGTCAACTGCACAACTATTGGGGTCTCTTTTGTATGCCTATTGGTCTCACTTTTTTGGGGGGCTATTCTGGACACCTTGGCAAAAAGCATGCTGATGTGGCACTGAAACCTTAGTCATAAGTAGGGGACTTGCCAAGTAAGCTATTGTAAAAAAATCAAAGTGATTTGAAATTTCCAAGTGAGATTTTGAGAAGCCCAAAGTTAGGGTGCACAACTACTGGGTCCTTTCCCCTAGTGGTGTCCTTTTCTTTTCCTTTTATCTTATCTTGAGCAGTTGTATATTGTCCTTGTTTCACTTCTTTTTCAATTTCCTCCTCAGCTTCCTTTTCCTGGCTCAAAATTGTTTTCCACATGTCAATGCCCTCATCATGCACATCTTGAATGTCTCCTATGGCCACTCTCCCTATCTAGTTCCTTATTTTCAAACATTGTGCACATGCTTCAGCCACTAAAGTTTCTTGATTGTAATCCAATTCATGTTGTACTTCGATGGGTGCCTTTATTTTGTGTTACTTCTCAATTGCCAAGGCAGTTTTTATCACCCTTCAATGAGATTTTGTAAATCTGATGGAATTAATCCATGTAGTTCACTGGGGGTTCTGTAGAAATTATGTAAGTTCCAGATGAGTGCATCTTCGATTTTTCTTTTGTCTTCCCCATTGCAGAGGGGATACTTTCTCCCAATGCCAGCTAAACCTCCATATTCTTTGATCTCATGGACCGATTCATCAATAGTTGGAGCTACATTCCTACCACTTCAAATTGGGTGTCAGAGTTATCATCCTCATTTTTGTCTTTCTTGGGCTTCTTCTTAGCCTTTGTGTCAATTGACCTTTCACTCTTTTTCTTTCTTGCATATGCGACTCCTACTGGTCCACTTCTACCTTGGCAGGATGTAGGATCATCTGAGTCCTTTCCTTTCATATATGCTGGTGGTTTGCTGGATGCAACACCCTTGGATCTTGTCTTGGACATTTTCTTCTTTTCATCTATTTGCTCTTCATTTTTTCTTGATTTTACCCCTGTTTTCTCACTTGTACCGATGGAAGTAGTGGCACCGGATGCTTCACCTCCATATTGCTTGTATAAGGTGTCAATCATTTTCCTAACTTTCTTTTGAATGATAGGCTCTTTGAGTTCCTCCTTAATTTTGGAGCTTGCCTCCTCGTAAGTTCCAAATCTCTTAGCTTTTTTGTATACCGGTTTAGGCAGTAACATGTTTGCATATATTTTGGCAATGTCTACCCCAATCTCATAACCCATAGTGGGTACCTAGAAAGTTCTAGGTTCAACAGCTTGAATGATGCAACAATCAGTATCAACAAGAAAGTAAATAGTGACCTCGTATTTTTGAACTATACCGGTCGAGATTCTTTCTCTTTGATGCATTCTAGTTTAGAATTCCACATTGTTTCTCCAAACGTATCACCTAAGTATCTAATCATTTCACCTATTTCAACTGAGATAGGTTTATCTGTAGACCACACTACATTTCCCTTACCAGGAAAAAAATTTGCACATAGAAGAAGATACATACCAGTATTGAACCATACTTGAATGATTGATTTTTGTTCTTCTTAAATAGGTCCATGTTCACTAGGAATTGACTCCTTATCATCTCAGAAATGCCATATGTTGCATCCTCTTTGATGATTTGATGAGCTACATGGATAGCACTGCTCGACACACTGTTCATGCGGCTTGATTGGTACACTCTATAAGCTATTACTGTAGATGAAAATCTTATTTTTGCATCCTCAATGTGAGTGACTATCATTTCTCTCTTGTCATATTAGGATTGAGTCAACTAAGTGATTCATTGGATGATATTGTCCTTAGGGTTAGTGCTTCGCCTGTTTCCTTGAACCTTGTTACTCTTCGGATCACACCCTTTGTGATTTTGATTGGAGCTTCAACTTCCAATCATAGAAACTAGTCATATACTCTACTTAGCACATACCTGATCCAATCAGCATGGAACTAGTTTGGAATATCAACAACATACGACAAACCCTTGGTCTCTAGATGTATATGTTCTGTCTTCAATAGACCATTGTCGCAGAACCCTTTGAATTCATCTTGAATGAATTTGTCTCCAAGATCTTCAAGCTTACAATGGATGAAGGAATGAACATCTTCAATCAGTAACACACCAGAGGGCATAGATGATAGGGTACCGATTTTATCGACTTCTCCAAAATTCATAGGATGCAACTTAACCTCAGGTTGTGGTTCCTTAACAAACTCAACCAACACAGGGGTCAACATGGAAGCTACCATGATGAATTAGAACAAAATTCATAGATTAGTTACCTCTACCATTTCTGCTAGAGCTTCCTATCACCAAAGCTTCACCACTTGATCTCCAATATAACTTTGCACATAATGCACTTAACAGATTTAAAAAGCCTTTGATTGCACTAGGAGCTCTCAAATGCACAAATGAAATAAAGGTAAACAAAATGAGATTTCATTTCCTTATTCATTAGTTAAGTTGTTTGATATGATTTTACAATTGTTAAGTTGTACAACCTCAAACGATAACATTTTATAATTTACCGGTGTAACTTCCCTGCTAGTAACAATACAACCTTGAATACTTAAACTCTTAACAATTCACCAATGAAGAATTACAAACAATATGTCAACTCATCTAGTTAATGCAAATAAGAATTACCTCACTTTTGTTACGGGGGATCAACCATGATTTTTCAATAAGTGCTCCCCTTAAGCATTGGTTTGCTTAGTTTGAAGAACTGACATCACCGATGGATGATGACTTAGTTTCAAACTGATTCTCTTCTTCTTTGCTTTCTTCCTTTTTATTTCACATCCTTTTCATTTCATTCTTCACCTCTTCAACTGTCTTCTTTCCTTTCAAACCATTTGTCCCTTTCTTCTTGCTAAACTGGTTTCTATCTTCAGACTGGTTGTAGGATCAATTCCTACGCTCTCTGGCCAAATGACCAATCTTATGGTAGTTGAAACATGTCATACCAGTTGTGTTCCATGGTCTTGCATTATTTCTCTGACCCATTCTCATCTTGCAATTTGTTATAACATGACCAAAGTTGCCACAAGTAGAACATGTGGCATTGAGCTGATTACCCTTTATGTTAGGGCTACTCAGTTTGGATGGAGATCTTGATGTATTTTTCTTGAACATGCATTCTTCAAATTTGTGTCCATATTTATTACACATGAAGTAATATCCATTAAAGCTTCTTCTACTAGACATGCTACATGGTCAAGGTCTACACTCATTAGTAGTGTGTCCATACTTGTGATAGTTATAGAAATAACCATCAAAAGTGAATGACATCTTGTGATTGATTGGCCAATTTCTACAAACATCAGACTTATGACTCCGTTTACCACAATATTTGCAAGAGGATTTAGAAAAACTCATACCTTTCATTCCTAATTTGTTCCTTTTATCATCCTTCATACTCTTGGGATTAGATGATTCTCCAATTTCCATTGGACCTGTACTAGAGTAGCCAAGACTAGTTGTCTCCTTTGTTCCCCTATGAGATTTTAATTGATCATCTATCTTCTCGAAGATTTCATTAAATTTTCTCAGCTTTTCATTTCTCATCTGTAGCTTTCAACTCATTTTTGAGTTGTTCAATCTCCTTCATCATCTTCTCATTTTCCTTGTTTTACCATGCAGATGCTCATACATAATTGTATTCTCTTGTGTAAGAAATAGAATTTATTCATCCTTTTCAATGATGATTACATTATTCTCTCTTAGGGATTCTTCAACTAGCCTTTTGACTCTTTTAGCTTTTGACAGTGCTTCATCTGCATTTCTCTTTCTTTCTTTGGCTATCCTACTAGCTTCTAGTATTTCAGTCATTCTCAAGGCCTAACTTTCATGCTCTCTTTTTAGATTTGTGATTTCTTCAGCCAACTTCTTGTTCTTTTCCATCACCTCTGACACTTCCTCTTCTACTTCTTCAGAGCCACTTTGATCAGAGAGTTGATCTATGATATCTTGACTCTCATTAAGTTGTAGAGCAAGTTCCTTCCTTTTAGCAAGTGATTTTTTGAGTCTCTCCTTCAGCTGAGCAATCATCTCATTAGCTTCAACAAGCTACTTCTGATACCAATATTCTTCCATAATCTTTTCCTCAAGCTATTAAAATTTTCTTCAGAGGACCTCTTCTCAGATACCAATTGTTAATTTTAACTGGTGACTAAGAGGGGGGATGAATCAACACTATACTGGTTTATTATAGATTTAACCTTAATCAAAACTCTTATTCAAACTTTAACAATTATCAGTATACAAAGCATTAATAAGAAACATGCACACACAAAATTAAACACACATGACAGTCAATATTTATCATGTGGAAAGACAAATGGGAGAAAACAACGGTGTGAGTAGAAACTCACAAAATATGCACTATTCTTAAGTACGCCCAGTGAGGAGCCATCCATGTTAGGAGATTACAAAGACACTGTTAGCTGCCACTTGGTTAAGGTATTTTCTTCAAGGCCTATTAGAACCTTTACCATGTTAGAGGTAGCCTTGTTAAAGGACTTAGGATCATCATTTAGGATGTCACCCAGTTAAGGGATTTTACAAAGGGACTTGTTAAAGTCCACCTGATCAAGAGATTTTATTGTGCTCCAATTATTAAAGAGAAACAAGTCATTGATCTGATGATGACACTTTTTTGTCATATAGATCCATTATATATCTGCTTCAATCTCTACTCAGTGATGGCTTCACCGATTCATGAGGAACCCTTCTACACTTCACTTATTCTGCACCTTTGCTCTAACTTACAACCTCAATCCACTCATAGCTCCATCAACACACAAATTCAAGATGAAAAACATGTATATAGGTGTCTTCAATCTTGGTGCTTACTTTCCCTCCAAAACAAAAACTCAAAAATTCATTATATGCACCAATCTATTCATTCCTGAAATCTTGCCGATTATGCCGATGGGACTAGCCGTTCATGCAACAAATATCATCGATTCTCTAACAAGCACTTTGACTTCAACTAGCACTTTCTAATTTGAATAGATCTACATTTCATCATTGTGATCCATTGTTAGTTGTTTTCTTTATATTGGTAAACTGGTCTCATCTCACCGGTGGAAGTCTTTAGTCCCCTATTCCTTACCAATCCATTATAACCCTTTTTGGATTGGTTATGATGACATCTGAACTAGTATTGCCATCAATGAAAACTTCTTAAGTACTCCAAACTTCATGATGCCAACACCCCCCTCTTAGTGTTCTTGGATTCCAACAATTTCTATATTAGAAAGAAAAATTTGACCATCAACAGTGTTGGTTAAGGACTGAGTACCATCAAAATTATTTACAATCTGCTCTATCCTATCCTTAGCTACCTTAATTTTATTTTCCAATTCTGTAGTTATTTTTGCATGTTAGTGAAAGAATGGTATTTGTTGTTGCATTGATGAAGGGCTTCATCATTCCTTTTGTGAACTTGACCTTATTAGATGTGATCATGTTATCACAAGGAACTTTCCTTGCTACATTATACCTTTCTACCAACTTCTAGTTTGACACTTGTTGTAGAGTTTTCAGCTCCTTGTAAATGTGCTCTGTCAAACCCTTTAGCTTATCGGAAGGGCTAGCTACCTAACTGATCTGGCATTCCAGTACAGGATGCTGTAAGATTGGAATTTCCTACTCTATTACTTGTTTTTCCTCTACTCCTTTCTTCGTTAGCTTTTATGTTGCAACCAACATTGACTCTGAATGGCTCAACTGTTCTATATTCTTCTTCCAAAAATGACTGAAGTCCACTTGACCGGATGTGTCAAGTGCCAACAATGAGGAACCTACATTATGTAGTTCCTTCCCCTTTTCATCCTAGGCCTATCTTACTGGTGATTGTGCTGGTACTCTAATTTTAATTTGCTATTCTCCTTTTTCCTTCTCCTCTTCCTTCTCTTCCTCCTTTTCTAGCTCCTTGGTACTAGTGGCTTTGCCACTTGGTGTAGTTATTTCTTCTACTAACTCAATATCATGAATCTCTATTGTATCTACATCAATAACTGGAGGAGAATTGTCCTCAATATTATCTATTGGTTTATTTTCCTCTACATCCTATACAATTTGAGTTTCCAGAGGTTTTTCTTTAGCTTCCTTCTCTTTGACCAAAATTGCAAGTGATTCACCTATCTTCCCTTTACCTTTCTCATGTGTCGGTATATCAGGGATATCTTTCTTAGGAGGAGGTGTTAAAGGCTCTCTCTAAGTCTTCAAAATTTTACTCTAGGATTTAGCTATCTCCTTTTTCACCTCATTTATTATACCCAACATTAGATTGTTGACTCAGTATTTACTCTAGAATTCAATCTTATTGGCTTTCTCAATCATTTTGTCCATTTCCTCCTAGCGCAGGGACTCACATAGATTTAGAAAAAGTTCTATTTTCATCTCACTATCCATTTCCATTTTTGATAACCTCCTTGCATCAATCTTATTGTACAATTCTATTGGTATCTATTTCTCTAACTCCAAAAGTAATTTATTATACATGTCAAGGTGCAAAATTATTGTATTTTTAGTCTGTAACTACTCATAATCATCCATATGTACTTAGTAGTGTTCAAATTACTCAAGTTACCTTCTATAGTTATCTGTTCAACTAAGGCTTCTACAAATAAAGGTGGAATTACCTTAACACTCTTACCGGATTCAAGTGCTATGTCTAAATCTGATTTCTTCTTCTTATCAAATGTGGGAGCTACGTCTCTGACCAATATCCTTTTCTCTATAGGCTTCATTTACTGGCCTTTCCCTTTTGGCTAGTTATTCTTTGGTTGTTGGAGGGGTTCCTTTTGCTTGTTGTTGCTTCCCTTCCTTAGGTTTCTTCTATTGGACTCTGAGATAAGTCTTAGGGATTTTGGGTGTCTCTTCTTCAATCTGTGAGCCTGATACAACTAGACCAGTAAAAGTTTATGCTTGTTTCCTCTTTAGTACTCCTTTCCCTGATGTCAGTGAGGCTTGAACTACTACCGGTGTGGAAGATTGGCCTATCTTTTTCTCAATAGTATTGGTGATCTTTTCAACAATTTTTCCAAGTCTTTAAATTTGACTCTTCTTCCAATTAAATCTTATTTGGACTTCCAATTCCTTTTGCTTAGCTATGCCGAAATTCTTTTCTCTTTCATCTATAGGGGAATCTATAAGCATCTTTGCATATAACTCCAAGATATGTGCATCTACTTCATATCCCATCTCAATCACCCATACCTTTCTAGGATGAACTATTTCCATTAGTGTTTCATCCTTTTTGACCATAAAGCATATCTCAATGGAGTACTTATCAATAATATGTTCTGGTACCCTTTCTCTTTGCTTCATTGCCTTCTGAAAAGCCTTAAATTATCCCCACAAGGTGAATTCTCTACTCTATCCCAAATCATTTATGGCATCCTAGATCTACTTACCTATAGGGATATCAAAGGCTCATTGCAAGATACCCTTGTTTTCCCATTTTATCTTTCCAAGATTAACATTTAATTCATTATGCATCCATTCACATAGATCATAATTTTCATCTTCTTTCACCATTTGATATGTACACAATGTATGCAAGTACTAGAAACTGAGTTTAACTGGTTAGACTATATTACCTTGTAACCAATTATCATGCTTGCAATTTCATGTCCAACTCCTTGATGGTGTTGATCCTCATAGATAAGCTATCATATGTAGCACTTCTTAACTTATTGATCTTAGTGTTGGATATCTTCTTCTTCTCTGGCTTCATTTTGGTATAGGGAAAATAGGTTATTGCCCAGATGGCCTCCTTAGTTATTTTATATGGGTAGTGTTATCATTGTTTAAAAAATAGGTTTTCCTTTCCCATAATCGGCTAAGTTTTTGAATTTTGGAATTGGACACGCTATCGATTGCTTTAGCTCTGTGTTAGGTCCTAGGGGTTTATGGTTTTAACCTTAAAATTTTCAATGTTTTATCAAAAACCCTCTGGTTTCTATTCCTTCGTTACTTTATCCACTTAAGTAATGGGTCTTGGGGTTGTAGGAAGTGTCCCCCCTTGTGATTTGCCTAGGCGGTTGTCGAATTAATTGAAAAATTTATGCCTTATGTCTCTTCTTCCTAATGTTGTCAAGCCCAATAAATTGTGTGTAGTTCTAAGGAAGATCTATGATTTTTGCTATTTCGTTAGGCGAAGTTGCACGTGGTTTAAGACTCATGAAATGGCAAAAGGGAGAAATGTTCTAAATGACACTTTTGATCTAGTTTAAAGAGGCTTCATCTCGACCAAGATCCAACGGCTGGTGTTATTTCGCAGCCTGAACTTGCAAGTGAAATACCTTTCGCAAAATGGTGAAAGTGTCTAGTGGGACCTTGCATGTGGAGACTTTCTAAGTGACTAAAAGGTGATCAAGTCCAATCTGATCCAACGGTTTGCATTGTTTCACAGGATGAAGATGCTTGACAGTTAGCTTTCACAAACAAGCGAAATGACATGGCACTCCAAGTAGATGGTCCAACTGGTCGAGAGGGCGAGTAAGATGATGGCACATGGCAGAGGCCACAATAGTTAGCAAGGTTAGTCTAAGGGTTAAAAGGTGGGTCCTAGAGGTGAGTCATGCCACGGGATAAGAAGTGACCTGGTAGATACAGGTGGTAAGGATGTGGTGGAATCTAGTGTTTTCTCCTAGCGAATGAAAAGTTGACATGTCCACTTTGAAAGTGACTAGATGCTAGGTGTTTGAAGTTGAGTCAGAGGGCCCACATCTGCCAAATTTAGTTAAGATTGTTAAGCATCGAGCAAGTCAAAAATAATCTAATGGCCCACATGAATTCGCAAAGGTAAAGTGCTCATGTTTTGTGCCTTGCAAAATGGTGAAAAGAAGAAAGGGTATCTAGGTGTCAAGTTAGATGGTGACATGTCCATGGACACGTGGTTTCAGAAGAAATTGAGGGCTTGCCAAGGTGTAACCAGTGGTTATAAGGGAAGGACACATGGCTGACATTGAAACTAAATGCGAAGAGTTCTCCAAGGCCAGTGGTTGATTGCCATGTGGTAGCCAGTAACCAATGAAAAGGTGGTGTAAGTAAAGTAAGCATAAAGGTTTCCCTTAAAGGATGGTCATCTCCAATCTGATCCAATGCTTCGCATTGTTTCATGGCCCAAAGTTGAAAGCTATTTAAGCTTCACAAAATAGCGAAAGACTGCAAGCAGTCAAGGTAAAGGCATGGTTAATGAAGATGTCAATGGTTTTAGTAAGAGTTAAATGCCGAGCAGTTAGAGTTCCATCCAACGCCTAGCACAACTTTGTGAAGGAGAAGTGCTCGAAGGATAAAGCCCACAAAATGGTGAAAAGGAGGTGGGGCCCAGCACGAAGGCAAGACTGTTAAGTCAGTGTAATGGTCGAGCAAGTTTCTTTTGATTAGATGGTTGGCATGATTTCATTTAACGAAATTGCCTGAAGGTTATGCTTCGCAAAATAGTGAAAGAGCGAAAGGAAAGAATGTGCAGGAATGTTGTGACCTGTTGGAGTGAAAATTTGAATTCTCTCAGGAATTCAATTCTGAAAGGATGGCCAAAGCATGCAGTATCAATGTTGTAGTTAAGACCCTGGGTACCATATATGATCTCCTATCGATTGAGTAAAGGTATCATTCAAAAGAATTGTTGTAGAAGAGCAGATACAGAGCGAGTCAATTCAGTTGCAGAGCGGATTCCTTCAAGCTAAAAATAGGTTTTCTTGTACTCTTGTGTGGCAATTTCTTTGTGGTGTTTTAATTAAGGTCTTGATTTGTCGCTGAACCATTTGGGGGTAGTATTTTAATTGCTTGTATTTTTGAAATGGCAACTAAGAGAGAGTTTTTTGGGAAAGTTAATTATTAGGAGAGGGCCATTTGTGATTATTTTCTTGAGCAATTGATGTTGTCAACTAATTAGGCTTCAAAAGTAAAAGAATTAGTGCCAAGAGCTCCTCGTTTGAAAATAGGAGAAGGGCTATATGATAAGGGCAACTGGTTGAGAGATCCATAGGTTGGGTTGTCTGGGTTGGGGTTATTCAAAGTTGGATTTGGAATGAGAAATTCTCCAGCCCCACATAATAGCATCTGGGAGTTAGATGTAAGGAAGTTGGTAGTTCCAGGACTATTTATGGATATGGATCTATTGACTCAGATTGCACATAATTATGATCTAGTCACAAGGAGCATTAGGGACATAAATGGAAAAGCCCTTATTGAAATCAATAATGAAGAATTCAGAAGTCCTTTTTGGCTTAATGACCAATTTTTTGGAACCCATTAATTTTAAATCATTAGCTCAAGTATACAATGCACAGAGAAACCACCTTAGAAATGGGCCTCTTAAGGAATTTTTTGTGAAGATAGGTGGGTTGACAGTTGTATGACAAAACACTGAAGATCCCTTCTCATTGAATCTATTCACCCTTAGGGCTAAGGGAATGTATTGGTCACTCTGCCAGATTTTAGGAGATGATGCTGAGGCAAATATACCCAATCACTACTTACTAATGATTGCTCAGATTTTGAATCCTTCTCTTGCAGTAACCTTTGATTATGCTTCTTTCATTACTGATGCTATCCATGGAGGGTTGATAGGAATAAAAAATAGGAAGGTGGATAGGCCTTTCGAATGCTATTCACTCCTTATGCATCTGTTTTTGTTCAAAGGTGGTGATTATTTTGCAAGTGGACTGGACCTCATAAAAGAAAAGGAGGGAGAAAAGATGCGAGTGCAATTATGGAGCACTGTGTTGTCATGGGATAGAGATGATGCCAGTTTCTTAAAATTTGATAAATATTTTGCATCAAAGATTAGGACTCTCATCTGCTTAGAAAACCCAAGAATCCCCAAGGTTCTTTTGGAATTTGTTAGACCAAATGAATTTGCAGAAAGTATAAAGATTGTTCATAATTGGGGTGATATTTTCTTCTACCCAGTCTCAATAGTTTTCAGAGTTTTTGGTTTCCAAGGCACTCCATTTTTGTTGCCCTATCAGGTCCCTCTCAAAGTGGGAATTGCAGAAGTCCTCAAATAGATTGGTAGTGTACAAGAGGTAGAGCTGATAGGCAGGGGTAAAGGGACTATTTTCCCTACAGTTACCATATCCCATCGATTTATAATAACCAAGGGAGGTTGGAATCATTTTGAAGATTTTCTCAAACCTTATCATTTGCCAACAGCAATATCTAGCTGTGCCAATCTAGAAGACTTCTTCAATGGCATGTTTAGAAAGAGAGCAGTGTGCAGAAGTAGACCCCATCAATTTTAGTTTCCTGAAGACCTCATTAGAAATGAGTTTGATTTAGATGAGTAGGAGCTGAGGAAGGAAAAATCAGTGGCTTATAAGAAAGCCTTAGACTTTGTACATCAGTTTGATGCCAGCTATAACCCATTGTCTAGTTTTTTCCCTTTTGAGGAGAAAATAAAGTTCCTGATTGTTTGCTTTGAGGATGTAATGCAAACTCTAAAATAAAAGAGGGAGGCTATGATTAAAAGGAACACTAAAAAGGAAAGAATGGTTCTAAGTAGGTCTGCATCCACCAAAGCAATCCCTCCTGGTGACTATACATTGCACTAGAAATCTAGTTATAGTGTGCTGATGCCTACAAAAGGGGAGCCCTCTACCTCCAAAGGAAAGAGGAAGATACAAGATGTCATTGACATCCAAGAGAGCCCAAAGAAGTAGAGAGTAGGAAAAGAAGTACAATCTGATACACCCTTGAACTCTCCATCCCAATCCCCTATTCATATAGGAGATGAACAGGTAGCAGCTGAGCAGCTGATACAGTTAGGTAGTATAGGAGGAATTGCCTATACATATGATGAAGTAGAGGAAGGAATGCCATAAGAACCCCTTGCTGCTGAGATGAACCTCACTACCAATGAGTTCAAGGGCCAGGAGTGGGATCCCGAGATCAAGTAGGCCAATGATGACTTTTTGGCTGACAACAATTTTTTTACATCAGGAGCATTTATGTAATTTGTATGGAAGCAAAATATAGACAAATATAATGCAAGATGTGAGAAGAGAAAAGGTGAGGAGTCTCACAAAGATCTAGCTCTAGTGGAGGAGGAAATAAAGCAATAAATGATGGATGAATTTAAAACCATCACTCCTGAGCAAGGAAGAGATATGGTGGCACAAGCTGGAGTAGTGGGATATAGTAGATGCCCTAGTACTGGAGGTGGTGAGAAAAGAAACCAAGCCCATGGAGGGAATTACTTTCAACAAAGATAATGTTGCTTTTGTCATGTGGTCTCTCAAGACAAATGAGAATAAGAGAAGTAAAGATACCCTAGGGTCAAGATACCTTGGTGGAATGATAGTGAAGAGAGTGCAGAACACAAGGGTGGTAGAAGCTACTAGCATTGTACTAGAAACTCCAAAATTTAGTGTTGTAGTAGCAGAAAGGGAAGCTAAGTAAAAGCCAGACCTCCAAGTCAATTTGGAGACAATTTTTAAGGCTTATAACAGTGTTAAGGAGGAGGTAAGAGGTAAGGATAGCATCATTGCTAAGTTGCAAAGCCAGTTGACAGGACAGTACCATTAAGATGAGTCTTCAACACTGATGATCTCCTCTTCTCCAGCAAGACCTCCACCTAGTAGCCCCATCATTGAGTTCCCACCATCTCCAACACCTTCTAGCTCCCAAACGATTGAGATCACTCCTCAAGAGTTAGAGAATTTAAAACAGGCTCAAGCCTTATATGCGAAGAAGTATGAGGAAAGAGTAAGGACTACTATTTCAAGTTTTGTAGATACAATGAGTGCCTCACTACTATATAATAATATAAGAAAGATTTTGGATATGTGGAATGAGCTTAATGGAGATAAGGCCATTTTGACACCTATTTTTGACAAGTGGATGCCTAGAGAGTAGGACTTGGAGCTTATTTGTGTATCTTATGATGAAGTAGGGGCCAATCCTATCATCAAATCCACTTGTGACACCACCAAGGACTTAGTAAAATTAGCAGAAGGGGTGGACAATGCTGACAGGAAAATCAACTTGTACAAAAAGGAGTATGCAGATCAAGTTTTTGAATTGCTCCTAGGATTTTTTGTTAGCCCAGATCAACTGAAGGACAAAGAAGTGTGGTTTAGGAATTAGAGGCCAAACTGTCAACCAGAATAAAAGGAATTGTTGATTTAGATTATGCTTCCTTCTTTGTTGAGACAATTCAGGAGATAGAGAAAATCAAATCTCATTATGGTTTTCTCAATTCAGAAGTCAACAAGATGAAAAATTCCTAGAAAAGGTTGACCAAGGCTAAGGCAAAGGTGATTAACTTTGTGTGGCCAACTGATGATGTGTACAATGAATGGACAAGAAAATATGCCATCTAGGATGTAGAGCAGTTAGAGGTTGCTCCTGAACAGTTAGAAGATGTTGCAACCAAATAGCAAGTAGAAGAAGCTGCAGAGGTCAAAAAGGACTTGTAACTATTTTTGTAAAAGGTTTTGTAACTTCTTCTAGAAAAGAAATGATTGTAACAAATTCTACTAGGAAAGTCTGAAGCTATGTGCATCCATATGGTTATAAATGGATACCAGGACTAATAGAAAGAGGATCACAAAAGAATTGTAAGAAAACACTACATAAATTTATCTGAGCTTTTCTAAGTTTAATGGAGAATATTAAGAAAAATTTGTAATACTTTCTTGAAGAATATATCAATATACAGGCCATCAGTTTTGAGTAAAACTTTGTGTCATCTTCAAATGTGTTTGCAATTGTTTACTGTTTCATTCTGAATAATCCAGGGTTATTTTGTTTGAATAGGGTTGTAAGGCAACTTTCAGTCGATGTGTTTGCTAGCTTTTCTCTTTAGGAGGGAAATTAAATATGCAGGGATCACTTCTACCAGTAAATTCTCTGTAGGATACTTTGAATCTTGATGAACATAGTTTAATTTGGTAAGCATAAATTCTTATGTGTGTTAGGCATATATAAGGATTGACAGAAGCCGAGCCAATGGGATGTGCAAAGATATTTTGTTTGGGGAGTATTGTTTGAATTTAGATGACTCTGTGACCTTGGATAAGGCACTGGTATAGATCAAAGTTGTCTATTACATGTTTTGTAGGTCAAAATACTAAATATGAGTATAATTTTCATTCCTTTGTTTTAGTTAGTTTCAAGGTGATTAGATCCACTGGTTTTCTGGACTGGTTTGCTATGGATTTATCTTTTGAAAGTGTGAATTTAGTTCACAAAGGTATACCCACCTGGACTCTGAGTAGGTCTGAATTATAGAAGGTTAAATCAAACCTTGTCATATGTTGTCCTAAGAGTTTCCTTCCCTTTAATATCTCTACTACACAGAGTTTAGTCATTTTATTATAAGGATGTTGAAGTGAATCAGATTTTGAAGACAACAGGCAATCCAAACACTTGAATTCACCATGAATTATATTGAGAAAATATCAAACCATATCCTCATCAAACTCGACCAGTTCTAGTATGTCAGTAAACCCCTTATTCTTCAGATGTTCAAATTCTTGTTTGACTACTCTGTTCTGGTCCAGCATCTTGGATGAAAACTGGAGTTTGATTTTAGATGAGCCTAACACCTCCAAGGTATAGTTGATGTATGCTCTAACATCCTCAACATATAAGACTCCATTGGGAACCCTAGAAAATACTCAAACTGAATCATCAACCTTAGCAATTTGAGGGTATTTCTTAAATACTAGGCAAGAATGATCCTTATTATCAATGATAGTAGAGGTAGCAATGTCTGCCAAGTTAGGAGCAGATGTAGGTTTGCATTGAAAATGTGAAAAGATATCTTAGAGACTTGAAAAATACCTTAAAAACTTTGCTGGTGAAAAACCCTTGAAAATTTGCTTTGAATGCACTTGAATTTGCTTGGAAATTCTTAGGATCACTCTGAATCACCTTGGTTTGCATTTAAATCTCTCTGTCTCACTTTGAATGCTTGGTGGAGATAAATGAGTCACTTTTTGCCTTTAAACATACAAAACCCTAATTCCTCATTGACATAAATGCTTGCCAACATATCATATCGGATCCAAGATCCATCATATCTGCATCGGTAAACCTTCAGACCGACTTCACCAATTTCTGAAATAGTCTTTTAGACCACTACCAAGGGTCATGCAAGATTTATCATCAATTTGCCTCCACCTAAGGCTAATGCCTTAGTTACTAGATTCATTTCATGTTGCTGGTGTAGGAATACCTTGTTCTATCGAATGAACATCTAGGGTATTTGATTCTGCTGGTTGATCCTCAGAATTTCTAACCCACTTCTTTGCATGAGATTTCTAGATATCATCAACCTTTTTCTTTCCCTTCTCATTGGATTTGTCATTTCTTATCAGTAGGTTCTTGCTTCTATAAAATTTAGCAACGTGTCCTACTTTGTTGCATGCATAACAAGTGACATTGTTCTTTTGAATTGCCTTGCTATAACCTTAATCATTTCTTGACCTACATTGATTAGCCATATGTCCAAACTTTCCACATGCATGACATCTTACATTCATTCTACAATCTTTTGTCCTCTAATCATACTTTTTGCAATTGAAACACTGACTAGTAAACAAATTATAGTTTTGATTGACTCTATTTCTACATTGACTTGCCATATGACCAAACTTAGTACAAACAAAGAATATACCATTAAATTTATGTCCATTGGGTTGTCTTACCAATGACCTCTGATTCTGGTTGACTGGTGGATTCTCCTGACTGTTCTTCTGACCAGATGCATCATCCTAATTTGTAGTACTAGAGCTTTCTCCATGGTCAAATCCAAGACCTCTAGTTTCTCCATTGTCCCTTTGATTCTTCAATATTTCATCAAGCTTTACAGAACTAACCTTGAACTTGTCTTTGTACTCATTTGCAGTATGTAGATCACTTCTTAGGACTGTCATCATTCTTTCCAACACTTTCTCATTATTATGAGATTGTACTAATTCAGTTCTCAACATATCATTCTCATGTGCCAACCTAATGCATTCTTCAGATCTATCTTTCAGAGATTTGGCAGTATTTTCTTCATTCTTCTTCTAGTCTTCAACCTCCTTGGACATCCTCATGGTTAGAGCTTGCATTTCATTCTTCATTACAACATTTTCTTGACTCAACTTCTAGCATAATTCCCTTAGAGAATTCTTTTCTTCATCATCCTGATTTTGTAATTGACCATAAAGTTCTTTCCTTTTGGATTGTATGGATGACAACTTCTCTTACAAAGTAAGGATGAATTCCTTTGCAGAACTCAACTCAACTTTTGTAGAATTCATCTCATCTTGCATCTTCATGTTCTTCAATCTTTTAGCATCAAAGTCTTCAAGTGCTACTTCAAGTTATTTTCTCAAACTCATCTCCATGGATTTTGGATTCAAGATCTTCCTCAAGCTATTGGACTTATTCCAAGGCACCAAGCTCCGATACCAATTGTTGGAATCCAAGAACACTAAGAGAGGGGTGAATCAATATTATAGTAGTGAATAAGAATTCAATTCCTTTAGATACTTTTCCAAATAACAATAGGTAAGCATATAAATAAAATATAATGAAGAACAAAGCAACCACAAGAAATAAGACCGTAACATCACATATTTGTACGTGGAAAACCTCAAAGAGGGAAAACCCCATTGGTATTTATGACCCACAATATATATCCACTAGCCAGATGAATAAATATTACATGAAGGGGGCCTGCACATGCAGGAAGGCACATTGTCCAAAGTGAACTATTCATCATTAAGGTGTTAGACAGTTCAATAATTGGAAGACAACTGAGAGGGGGGCATGAATCAATTGTCACATATTACCGAAACTATTAGCAATTTAAATCTTTAATATCAAAACCCAAAACATTAATACCAGAATAGTAGTTAAACCAATTAAGCATCAACAATAATCACAAAATAAAAACCATCCACATGACATCAAGAATTATATGTGGAAAGCTTGGTAAAGGGAAAAACCATAGTGGGAAGCCTACCCATAGTCATATAATACTTTTGCATTAAGTATGTGAATTACAATTGAGGGGTATGCACTTGCAAGAAGACCAATAGCCTAGAGCACACTACTCATCATAAAAGGAGCCTCACTGACTACATAGAAATCCAAACTACAATCTAGAGAAGAGTTGAACTACAAAAGATAACATCTCCTATGCCTAAGTACAGTTTCAGTTAAGCTCAATACCAGAGGACTAAATCCTCTTACATAAACCCAATTCAATCTCCAATGATCGACCAAATCCTTTTCTTGAATGATATTACATTATCCGCACATTATATTTCTCGACCATGACCTTTTTCCTAAGCATGATGATCTACAATGAGATCTTACTGTAGACACCTAAAAATGGTCAACGCTTGCAGAGTCATACTTTAACATTGGCGCATTGCCTTATTTTAGGTTTTTTTGCATCACATTAACATTTCTTCTATGTTGCGCACTTGGTCTTTATCATTTGCGAGCATCAAGTCCTTCTTCTGCATTCTTCATTTATCTCACTCTTGAATTTGGTCTTGTCGACAACAATCTTCAGTCATGATTTTGGTCAATCTTATCCTGTCGCATCAATGTGCATGCTCATTTGTCATCATTTTGGACATCGTCAATCCTAATTAGGGTTTTGTCCTCTTATCAATCTTATCGTTTTGTGATCGATTTGTCATCGATCGTTGTCCTCTTATCAATCTTGTCATTTTGCGATCAATTTGTCATTGATCATTGTCATTTTCAATCTTGTTGACTTGTGATCGATTTGTTATTATATTCAATCTTGTCATTTTGCGATCGATTTGTCATTGATCGTTGTCATTTTCAATCTTGTCGACTTGCAATCGATTTGTCATCGATCATTGTTATTTTCAATCTTGTCATCTTGCGATCCATTTGTCATCAATCATCGTCTTTCTCAATCATGTCAATTTGGATCAATTTGTCATTGTTCCTCGGTGCATTTATCAATCAAATCATTTATCAATTCAAAATCATGATCAAATTGAATCGACATCAAATCAATCTTACATCAGGACCTAATTGTCGTCCTTACATTTCTAATTTATCTTCTAGGGTTTCATGATTTATTCATTTAACCTTGTTTGTCATTTTCTCTCCATTTTCTCTTTAGGATAAATGATTTATTTATTTATCCTAAGTCTTCTTGTCACAATTAAATGTTTATTTAATTGGCTAATTAATTCCTCCTATTTTTGTAAATTAATTAATGAATGAGAAATTATTAATTAATTTACCTAATTTTCATCAATTTCCTAATTTCCAAGTCATTATTTCTAACTTAATTTTCTAATTTCTCCTAAATTCCTAAATGTCTATTTCTATTTCAAAATCTTGTCATAAATTCTTGCATAGCAATTTGTCATAAATTGTCATAAATTGTCATAAATCCTTGCATAGCAATTTGTCATACACTTGTCATAATTTTGCTATTCTTGATTTGAATTTCCATTCAAATCACTTTCATGCTAATCTGATCTTTTCTCTAATTTGTCTATAAATTGGATGAATTTCTTCAATCAAAGCCCCTGGTCGAATCAATCATGCTTCTAGTACCCTTATTCTGTCATGCTATCTTGTCAATCTTGCTTTCATCTCATGCATATGCACTTGTAGGTGAGATCCACAAAACAAAGCAATTTGAAGGAGAAAGAAGGACAATGGAGAATTCTAGAGGAGACATTCACGTTTGCAATGTTTGCATTTGATTTGAATTTTTTATTTCCATATCTTTATTGAATGTTTGTAGGTTTTGTTATCATTGCAATCTGGTTTTGTGATTGAACTAGTTTAATATCTATTTGCTTTGATGATTTCCGAATTCCTAGCTACATTAATTGGTGAACCTATCATGAACTAACCCCTTAACCATGCTTTTGAGTTGATTTGCAGATGAAAAACCCAAGAAACAGGGTAATTCAGGGCTTTCTGGGCACTTCTGTGCCTGTGTAGGAGAGTTTTGCGCCTATGTCAAGCAATCTGTGCCTGTGTCAAGAACTTCTATGTCTGTGTAAGGTGTTCTACACCTATGTAAGGTACACAGGTGTATCTTGATGCAACACAAGCACAACTTGATGGGTTTTGTGCCTGTGTTAAGGCAATTTGCGCTTGTGTAAAAAAAAAAAAAAAATTCATTCTCTTTCTTGCATTCTGCTTTTCTTTGGTACTGATTCTTTGTGCAACACCTTGGCATTATGCATGGTGAAGACAAAAATGAAACTACTAACAAATCTTATGCAGGTTTGCTAGTCAAAGACCAAACAAATCAAACTTTTAACTTGGTGATTTTGTAGGTTGCCTTGTATTTCAACCGAACTTTTGTGTTTGTGGTTCATAATTAGGCACCTAGTATGATTGCTAAGTAGGATGGAATGAACGTGTGTTTTCTTTGATTGTCGAGTTTGACATTGGAGTAGGAGAGTATGCTCTCATCCTTCTTAGGGTGATAAAAAATCTAGATCTTCGATACCATTCTCATGTCTTGGATTGTTTGTTACCTTTAGAGGGCCTGCCTTCCCAACCATTTGCTTTCTTTTGCAAGCAAGTGACAATCGTGAGAAGGGAACGAACCAAGTGAGCACAGCTAGAGTACCTTGGCATTCTAACTCACTATAAATAAATACCTGATGGGCAAAAGCTTTGAAGGAAGGGTTACGTGGGAATTGTAGTTACTTGGGAAGTGATGACCCTTGAACTCTTTCTCATATCAACATCTAAGTAGGGCCTCACGGTCTAAATCATGCTTGTGCAACTACATTTGTTTGGTATCTTGGTGGGCTTAATGTCTCAATCATGCTTGCATGACACCAAGGAGTAATGCTTAACAGAAATCCTTACTAAACACCTTGTATTTAGAGGCCAAAAATCCTTCTAGCTACTTGAGAAGGACAAGTTCGGATACTTGGAAGAGATACTAAGTTTGCCATGGGGAGATTTCCATGGGGACTGATGCTTGGCTGCCTTGAGAAGTGAGTGTCGTGGAGGGGAGCCCGTGGGGTCAAGCATCTATGTATTCTCCTTGAATCTCATAACGAGTCTACGTCTCAAGTACCTACCGTCCTTACCTACCATAAGAAATGTGTGAATGAGCATGATTGTTTTGAGTCTAAGTTAAAATATCTTGTCTTCTTTGCTTGTCAAAATTTGAGTTGTGTCTCATTTCAAAAACAAGACAAATTGATTCAAAACAAGGTTAAACACAAGAGTATTTCATCAAACAAAGTTCAAAACACCTTCAAACATGGTTGTCAAACATTTTTTCAAAATCTTGTCTCAACATTCATGTCACTTAGATTTTGGTTCATCCTAGGTTTGCATTTTGCAAATTCATTGTCAATTACCAAGGTTAAGTTTCACCTAGGTCATACTCCTTTCCATATCAATAAGGGTCATCCATTTTGCATGTGTCCTCTTGCATTAGAGTAATACCATTTCATAATTCAAACTTAGGTTGACATTGTCATACATTTGCATTTGCATACCCTAGGTTTCTTCATTAAGCTTAGGTCATTATCATATCATATTAGGGTCACTTGCATAGTACTTGTCCCTTAGCATATAGTGTCAAAACTAGGTTTTGTCATACTTGAGTAATCCAAATATTTGATAAACCCTAAGTCATTATTAGGAGGTCTAGACCTTATAAAACCTTTTCTCTTTTTGTCATCAATGTCATTTGGTCAAACCTAGCTTAGTATCCAAGCATATAGGGGAGACATTTTCATTTTGTCCTTTTGTCACTTGGTCCTTTTGTCTTTTGAGGTCTAGACATCATTTCAATTTCCTAAGGGTCTCATTTTTAGAATTGCATTCATAAGTTTGTCAAAATCTTGAAAAAAGAACAAAAACATAGGTTGTATTCTTGCCATAGATTGCATTTCCATCTATTTAGTTTGCATTTAGTTGCATATCATACATCATCCTTGAAAAAAAAAAAATTCCAAAAATATTGCATTGCATAGTGACATGTTTGTTGAAATGAGGTCTCAACCTTCTTACGAAGACATGTCATCACAATTGAGCAATCAATCATGTCAATCCCATCTCTACATGTCTTAGAACTTGGATAAAACTTTTTAGGATGAAACAAGTCTCCAAATACAAAAACTAGAGGAGAAACTAGCTCAAGAAAATGAGATTTTGGAACAAAGAGTGAAAAACATTGAGAAGAATAGATCACAAATGTTCAAAATGTTTCAAAAATTTCCAGGTTGAAATCCAAAGATTGAGACAATTGATGTAAGATCTCTTCTTGAATGATCAGACATACCAATTCTCCTCTCACAAATAGAGATGATGAAATAATTTCAAGAAAAGAGACAACAACAATTTCAACATTATGTGCCTCCACAACAAGAACAAGAAGGTGTTTACTATCAATCAGATTTTCAACCATCACAACCAATTGTTCAATAGATTTGTTCAATAGTTTGAACATTTCCAACAAACACAACCAATGGTCCAACATATACAACCAACACAACCAATGGTCCAATTTCAACAATATGTCCAACCAACTATACAATGTCAACAAATAGTTCAACCAATGGTGGAATATCAACAAGTTCAACCAACATATCAATGTCAACAACCACAACCAAACATTCAAAAACAAAGGTTGCAGCACACACCAACCCAAGTTTCAAACATGTTAGAACAATTGAACCAAGTCCAATATCAAAACATGACATCAGATCAGAACCAACTCCTCACCAAACAAGTTCAAATTCTAGATACAACTATGTCAAAACCTTGAAAGAAAGGTGGCTTTATTGCAATTCTCTTAAGGAACCTACCAAGTGAGTTCTTTGAAGAAGATCAAGATAATATACTTATGTCTAGCAATGCCTCATCTCCCCACAAACAAATTGACTCTCCAGTGGCATCTATCCCTACACCTTTAGAAGTTTCACAAGAACCTTCCATATTGTCCTCATCAAACAATACACCCAAGGATGAAATTATCCAAGGGCTATCCATAATTGATTGCCAAGATAATCCAATTCATGATGCACATCCTTGTCATGTTTCAGAAATACAAGACCCAATGCCACCATGCACTTTATTGCCATTACCTGTTTTAGAGGACCCCATTCGAAGTCCCTCTTGCTCATGTTCAAGCATTGATTCCTTGCCAGAATCCATCACAAATGTTCAAAGTTCATTTCCTTCATGCCAAAACATTGATCCCTTGTTAGAATCCGACATGCATATCCAAAGTCCAACCTCATGTCAAGAGGATAATTTAGAGCATGAAGAAACATGTCTTGTTATAGATGAAGATCAAGATCCTAAAACCTTATCATCCCATCCAATTATTGACCAGGATCCAATTTCCCCAGACACTCGCAATGATTCACTTATTCCTGTCAATTCTATCCAAGAACACAACACCCTTTCAAATCCCATTGACATTCCACTTCCTAAGAAAGATCAAGATATTCCTTCCATCCTTTCCGATGATCCCATTGAAAGTCAACAGAAAAGCACCTTTAAAGAGGAATCCAATGATGTTCCTCCTTGTCAAGATCAAAGTGTCCTTCCAAATTCATTTCCAACACAAGACCCTATCATTCCTTCAGATCCTCCACAAGGTCCACTTGATCCTCCATCTCCACGTCTAAACTAGCATATCCACCCCAAGGTCTCATTTCTTTTGATGATCCTGTTATTTCTCCCATTCCATCTCTTGAAGAGCCTGTCATTGAACCATGTCCACTACACAATCCTAGTCCCCCTCATGATCCTAATCCCCCTCATGATTCTAATGTGTCAGTGCAAGATGTTCATGAACCCTCAACATGCATAATGGGTTCTTCCACTTTGGTGCAATCCGATCCACTTCAAGATCTCATTATTTCTCTCATATCATATCCACCTCATAATGGACTTGCGTCTTCGTCCCAAAGAAAAGAGTATCCTACAAGTCAAGATATTCATAAAGGCAAAGGATTAGATCTCCATAAGCAAGCATCCCTTCATGTTAAAGAAAATATTAAGGGTCATGTCTACACAACTCACTCTCAAGATGTTGGTACCCCTACTAAATCCAACATCCCTTCAAAATTGAAACATATCCCTTCCCCATCATACTTTCCATCCATCTTAGGTCCTTATATTCCTTCGTCCTCTATGCAAGGTCAACAAAGGCACACATCCTTGAGTAAATTTCATCCATCCATGCATTCCTTTCCCCCTCCAAGCAATTTGGATGCCAAGTGTAAAAGTCATAAGTCTAAAAATCCACATGTATTCAAGGATCAACATGTCCAATATAATCAACATGTCAAAACAAAGAACAATATGATCTATAAAGAAAAAGAAATATCCAAAAGGCCACAAAGGCCCATGAGAAAAATAAAGAAAAGTCAAAAAATATATGGGTTCCTAAATCCCTTGTGCAAGCAATGCACTCCAAGGAACCACAAAAGCATGAAAAATCAAAAACCATGTGGATCCCTAAGCAGCTCCTTGAAGCACAAAAGCCTAAAGAAACATCAAAATTGGCATCTAAAACTGCTATTACTCCATCCAAACCTCTCAAATCTATTCCTCCATCACCTTCTTTATCCATTTTGGGCCCTTATGTCCCAAAATCCATAGCCTTTCCTTCGTTAAAATCTCAATATCCAAAATACGTCTTTCCTCCATCAGTCCATCACCCCTCAAGGTGTGTGCCAATGTCAATCTTGCCTTCATTTCCATCCACTGAAGCCCAATTCTTCCAATACCCTACCTATTATCCAATGCATATTTTCCATCCTTCCATCCCTTTGATCCAATCCTTTGCATAAATCCTCGCCTTAGTTTCATCTTATTTTCCATGTCCTTATCCTACCAACATCTTTGAGAATGCTTTTAAAGGTCATGGTCCATTTTTCTCAAGGCTACTATCCAAACAAAAAGATGTTTGAGTCCTTCTTTCATCCCCTATCATGTGTCCATTTTTGACTAAAATGTCAAAATACAAAAAAAAATTGAAAAAAAAAAAGTTTGAAAAAAAAGAAAAAAAAAAGAAAGAAAAAAGTAAAGCAAAAATAATTCACCCTCTAGTGAAAACCTGGTAAACAGGTGCCTTGGGCAAGTACTGTGATGAAAACTTGGCAAACAGGTGTCATGCATAATCTATGAACTTCTTGCATATCGTACGTGGGGGCAGGTTTCCTCCTTCATATCTTATTGCCCTTCACTATCCTATCGAACCCCTATCATTACCCTTCATATCCTATTGTCCCTCATGTCCATTTCCTCTTTCCACCTTTGATCTTGACAAGGCTGATGATCTTCATGAGCATCATGCATCTTGTTTTCAACTTTCAATCTATCACAGCTTTTGGTCTTTATCCATTTGCTTATTATAACCTTTCATCCATATTCCCAGCTTATTGCAACTTTCTGCCACTATCCTGTATCCTATCCCGACCTTCAGTCCATGTCCCTTATCCATTATTGGTCTTGCTTATCCTATCCATATCTTATCACTATCCATACACTCTTTTTCATTCCTTGATCTTTATCTAACATAAGGACGCAAAATTTAAACATGGTTTCAAAAACCTCTTGACACCTCATGCCATGTTCTTGCTTTACATTGTCATATCCAGTCTCTTGTCCCATCACGCAATAGCCCTTGAAAATTGCATCCATATTGTCTCCATGATAAAAGGCCTTTGTCTTCCCTCTATCCACCAACATTTCAGCAAGCCTATTTATTCACCTGTCATATTCCTTGCCTTGCTAGACACTAGGGGCAAAATCATAAAAATTGAAAAATGTCCTGAAAAAATCATAAAAATTGAATAAAGACCTGAAAAAATGAACTCAAAAAGTTTCAAAACATTAAAATCCAAAAACAAGCATTTTGCAATAAATGATCCCTTTATGCATAGACAGATCACTGAGCATACACCCAATGGCAATCAATCCAACATTGTACTTTAACTGAAATCATGCATTCACAGATGAACTTTTTCAATCAAACCGGACATTCAAACTGATCACAATTGTCTTCTCAATCGAATGTCAACATCAATATCACTCGTCCTTGGCACACTATCATGGGTCTTATACAGGGTGTGGTATACTCAAAACTAGACTGTGTCCTATCTTAGACGAGGTATTGCATGTCCTGAAACCAGACAACATGACCGTCCTATCAACACTTTCAACTTTTGACAATGAAGATCAAGATGTTTGTTTGACTTGTTGGAATTAGCGAGTCTTATCATTTATTGATTTATCTTCGATCATGTTCCTATGTTGCTCGATGATGTCACTGAGTGATTTAGAGTGACCGGGATGGTTCATGGTCCCTTTCTTTTTTGTTGTGATTGTTGTTTGTGGAATGTTTGTCACAAACTAGGGCAACTATATCATTGGGTGTCTATGATAAGTACATTCACTTTGTGAATGCCGCACATACCTCAACCCTTGATGTATGTACCCTAGGATGCTTCACTCATTCCTTGTGTGCGATGTGTCTATTTTTTGCAAAAAAGGGTTGTGTTCCAACTATGGCCTTCAATGCCATGATGCTCTGCATCCACTTTGCTACATTAAATAAAAGTTCTCACCTAATTATGTGCATTTGTGAAAGCAAGTTTTCCTTCATCTCTAATTGTCATTTGTCTAATTTCTTCTTACTAACATTTCTTCCATCAGTCTTGGCAATCCATTTGATCCATTCCAACCTATCGTCTTTTGTCATTCTTATCGATCAATTGGCCTCTTTTCTGGATGTTTCTGGCCAATTCCTTGAGGGGGTATGCATATGTCATTGTTATTGTCTGGGGCATTTCTATTATTGTTCTTTGAAACAACGCTTAAAACCGCATTGTCTCAAAGAGGGGCAAAATGTAGACACCTAAAAATGGTCAACGCTTGCAGAGTCATACTTTAACATTGGCGCATTGCCTTATTTTAGGTTTTTTTGCGTCACATTAACATTTATTCTATGTTGCGCACTTGGTCTTTATCATTTGCGGGAATCGAGTCCTTCTTCTACACTCTTCATTTATCTCTCTCTCGAATTTGGTCTTGTTGACAATAATCTTCAGTCATGATTTTGGTCAATCTTCTCCTGTCGCATCAATGTGCGTGCTCATTTGTCATCATTTTGGACATCATCAATCCTAATTAGGGTTTTGTCCTCTTATCAATCTTGTCATTTTGCGATCGATTTGTCATCGATCGTTGTCCTCTTATCAATCTTGTCATTTTGTGATCAATTTGTCATTGATCATTGTCATTTTCAATCTTGTCGACTTGCGATCGATTTGTCATCGATCATTGTTATTTTCAATCTTGTCATTTTGTGATCGATTTGTCGTTGATCATTGTCATTTTCAATCTTGTCGACTTACAATCGATTTGTCATCGATTGTTGTTATTTTCAATCTTGTCGTCTTGCGATCAATTTGTCATCAATTGTCGTCTTTCTCAATCATGTCAATTTGGATCAATTTGTCATTGTTCCTCGATGCATTTATCAATCAAATCATTTATCAATTCAAAATCAGGATCAAATCGAATCGACATCAAATCAATCTTACATCAAGACCTAATTGTCCTCCTTGCATTTCTAATTTATCTTCTAGGGTTTCATGATTTATTCATTTAACCTTGTTTGTCATTTTCTCTCCATTTTCTCTTTAGGATAAATGATTTATTTATTTATCCTAAGTCTTCTTGTCACAATTAAATGTTTATTTAATTGGCTAATTAATTCCTCCTATTTTTGTAAATTAATTAATGAATGAGAAATTATTAATTAATTTACCTAATTTTCATCAATTTCCTAATTTCCAAGTCATTATTTCTAACTTAATTTTCTAAGTTCTCCTAAATGCCTAAATGTCTATTTCTATTTCAAAATCTTGTCATAAATTCTTGCATAGCAATTTGTCATAAATTGTCATAAATTGTCATAAATCCTTGCATAGCAATTTGTCATACACTTGTCATAATTTTGTTATTCTTGATTTGAATTTCCATTCGAATCACTTTCATGCTAATCTGATCTTTTCTCCAATTTGTCTATAAATTGGATGAATTTCTTCAATCAAAGCCCCTGGTCGAATCAATCACGCTTCTAGTACCCTTATGCTGTCATGCTATCTTGTCAATCATGATTTCATCTCATGCGTATGCACTTGTAGGTGAGATCCACAAAACAAAGCAATTTGAAGGAGAAAGAAGGACAATGGAGAATTCTAGAGGAGACATTCACATTTGCGATGGTTTGCATTTGATTTGAATGTTTTATTTCCATACCTTTATTGAATGTTTGTAGGTTTTGTTATCATTGCAATCTGGTTTTGTGATTGAACTAGTTTAATATCTATTTGCTTTGATGATTTCCAGATTCCTATCTACACTTACATCTATATATATAAACCCTCGACCATAAACAATTAGGTCGGCCACCAGATAATAAACCAATTACATAATTACAAGCCATGTCGGCCTTAGATCAAAAAAATAATATTTGACACAAGACATCCCAGAAACACATTGAGAGGTCCAATTCACATGTTACATTAGAGTCGGTCCATAACCTAGATCAATCGGGACCCAGTATAGGTCTACACTACAACAATGATCTCCATCTGCCAAGTCTCGAACATGATCAGCAATAGGATCCTTAAACTCTACCAGAAGCTGCACCAACACCACTTATGCAATTCAACAAAGATCTTCATCAAAAGCTCTATTGGTGAAACCATCATCGGAATGAGAAACCAAGCTTCCAAGAAAATAGGATAGAATTCAATCACCAGACCAAAACCAACTTATTGAATATGAGAATGAGTATCATGAACAAGCCAATTCCATAACCAAATCATACTGATGCCTATTGGATCATGTTAGATCCAAATCAACTAGAAACCACTCAACCTACCCAAACCAAAATGGTGCCTATAAATCATCCAAACAACTAGTGTTGGCATCAATGACAAAACATAAATGAAACAGATAATTAATTCCACCAAATGGCCAACAATCTTCCCTTTTGGTATTGATGGCAACACTAGATGTGAAAACCATCTAACTACCAAGAAATGACAAACAAGTCTCCCCCAAAGGAACACAGCCAGCAATCTCCCACATACAGCTTTGAATCTCAAATCTCTCCCTTTTTCACTTTTTAATTTTTCTTTCTTTCTCTTTTTCACATCAATGCTAGAAATCTGACAAAAATATCAAAGGAAAAACATAAACCACCAAATCACAAAGTTGAGTACTCCCCTTGAGCAGTAGCATCCCACATCAGTGACAAAATGAATAGTATCTCTAATAATGCATGTTGGAGTGATGCCAATCCACATCAAGCAAGTCTCTACCAGAGGGGTAGAAACTCCCAATTTGTCTCTAAGGAACTCAAATGATTCCTTGGGCAAAGGTTTAGTAAAAATATCTGCAATTTGTTCTCTAGTGTTCACATAAACTAGTCTAACTTCATTTGCTTCCACATTTTCCTTAAAGAAGTTATACTTGATAGATATGTGCTTTGTTTTAGAATGAAATACCTGACTCTTTGATATATCAATAGAAGTAGAGTTATCATAGTGAATAACTACTAGTGCATCACAATCCACCTTTATATCCTTCAACATTTGCTTCATCCATAAAACTTGTGTACACTTAGTAGCACCAAAAACATACTCAGCTTCAACAGTAGATAAAGAAGTACATGACTGTTTCTTGCTGATCCATGACACCAACTTCTTTCCAAGAAATAAAGCTCCACCAGAAGTAATTTTTTAGTCATCAACATCTCCAACACAATCAACATTTGTATATGCACATAAAGTAAAGTTATCATCCTTAAGGTACCACAAGCCATATTCTGATGTACCTTGCAAGTATCTAAAAATCCTTTTCACCACAATCTCATGATTTTCTCTACGATCACTTTGAAATTTTGAAACAATACAAATAGAATTCATAATGTCAGGCCTAGTCTGAGTCAAGTAAAGTAGACCTCCAATCATATATTTGTATCTTGTAGGATTTACTGGTGCAGAAACATCTTTTCTTGTCAATTTCTCACTTGTAACCATAGGAGTACTTACCGGTTTAGAATCCCCCATCCCAAATTTCTTCAACATTTCCTTAGCATATTTAATTTGACAGCTGAAAATATCTTTGTTAGTCTGAGCAATTAAGAAAAATTTCATCTCACCAATGATAGACATCACAAATCCTTAGAAAATTCTATGCATAACTTATCTTCACCTCCAAAATTAATGTCATCAAAAAATACTTCAATAATCAGTATATCATCATTAGTGATCTTATAAAATATAAATTACTGTCAGTACTGCCCTTAGTAAAACCAAACTTCAAAAGATATTTATCCAACCTTGCATTCCAAGTTCTAGGTGCTTGTTTCAATCCATATAAATCTTCCCTTAACCTGCAAACCATATTTTTATCATTTGATAGTGAAAAACCATTATGTTTCTCAATATAAACCTCCTCATCAAGATCCTTATTAAAAAATGCACATTTAACATCCATTTGATAAACCTTGTAGTTTTTACAAGCAGCATAGGCAAGAAATAATCTTCCAACTTCAATCCTAGCTACAGGTGCAAAAGTCTCTCCATAATCAATTCCTTCCTTTTGAGAATATCCTTTACAAACCAATCTATCCTTATTCCTTATAACTTTACCATCCTAGTTCAATTTATTCCTAAAACACCATTTAGTTTCAATTACAATTTTATTTTTAGGCCAAGGAACCAAGGTCATGTTGAACACAGAGTACCATTGAGAGGGGGGGTGAATAAGTCATTCCTAAACTTTTTGACTTTTCAAAGAAACTTCAAAATAACAGTTATTAACTTAAGCATTAAAAAATCAAACTGGTAAAGCAAAAAGGAAAACCAAAGAGATCAATCACACAAATGTAACCTACAACACTAGATATATGAGGAAAACCCAATATGGGAAAAACATCGGTGAGAAATATTGCTAGAGACTACTGCTAGAATCCAGCCTCACAAGTAAAACACTAGATTACAAATATTTAGGGCACCAACCCCTGCACCAGGCTTCAACTTGGCGATGTATATTGAAATACAATTTAGATACAGTTAAGGCTTCTTGTTGCAAATGAATTCTTCAACTCTTGATCAAATATCTTACTATCGGTTGACTGTCTTTTCTCCTCCACTGAATCTCACACTATTGGTTGTGAGATTACTCTCTCTAATTCTTGGCCTCTATTATCTCTCTCTCTCATAGTCTCACAACACAGTGTGTCACACTTGGATGTTGTCTTTCTCTACCACACCGCACCGGTTTGCTTAAATATTGTACTACAGTTATACCAATACTCAATCACTTTCGGTTAAACCCTTTCACTAGTTTGCTTGTTCCCTCACTCTGCAACTTTCTTAGAATAAAATTCTAAGGCAAAAATGATACTTTTCTTCACTTAAAATCTCTTCTCTCTTTTTCTTCTCTTCAACATCACCTTGCTCTAATTTGAGCTCATATATTTATCACCATGGTTTCTCGCCAAGAATGCATTCAAACATTGATCAATTAGGGTTTCCTTTACTTGACACAATATACATGAGATTTGATCTAGTTTGTCTTGGATCAATCACTTGTACTCCAGGAATGCATTTGTACACATTTTTCATTATCCTATGCATGCTTGTTAAAGATAGAAATCTCGTACATGATTTTCTACCTTGAAATCTGTCAACTCATAAAGCGCTCAACTGTTTCCTTTTTGAGGTCTTCTTGTAATCTGATTCCCTTTGCATTGTTCCAAGAGACAACTACTCCCTGATCTTCCTTTGTTGTTATTTCTTCCTTGAGCCACATCATTTAGTTACAATCTAGTGATTTGTGGTTGTTTCATTAATATCGACTACTTGTTTCAACAACCATATCGATGGAGGCTTCATCGACCTCTGCATGTTTGCCACCTCATCTCCACATGGCATCACAACAGTCAATCACTTAGCTCATCGACACATAGTTGGTTCATACCTAAAAAATCAACAAACTCATACCGATACATGCCTTTATCTATGAGACCTAATCCTTCTGCTAACTAGTTGTGCACACTACACCAATAGCACATATTCACCTCTAGTAGATTGTGATTACTTTAACATTCTGCCTCTTCATCATAAACAAGAGGCCAACCTCTAGACCGACTTATTTCTCTACCGGTCACCACTCAACATGCTAACACACACGCAACCTTCATCCTGATTTATGCCTTACCAATAAGCCTTCCTTATGTTTTCTCACTCTCATGTGGATTTCCATCATATCGGTCACCCCTTTTTACTTACAGTGACCTTGCCAAACCGATTGACATCAATGACAACTTAATGCCAAAATGCCAACAATCTCCCCCTTTGGTATTGATGTCAACTTATCACAAGACACTTCATCCCGGTACATTTCTTCCCCTAAGACACAATGACAAAGGGTACGGTACACTCCCCATTTGATCCATACTGAGCTCCCCCTTTGATTGCTATGAACTCCCTTGAGCCACACAAATCCTTCCTAGGTAGATGAAACAACTCCCAACTTGTGTCAGAGGTACTCAAAAGTGCTTACCGGTAATGGTTTGATGAAAATGTCTACTAGTTCTACGGTAGTGACATAATCCATCCTCACCTCCTATCCTTCAACCGTGTCTCTGAGAAAATGATACTTGATAGCAAATTGCTTTAATCTGGAATGCATCATCAGATTCTTTGCTATGTTGATTGCACTCGAATTGTCACACCCGATGAGAACAGGATCAGTGATATCCACCTGTATGTCTTTGAGGGTCTGCTTCATCCAAAGAACCTAAGAGTAGCATGTAACAACAACAATGTATTCAACTTCAATAGTAGATAGAGAGATAAAGTCCTGCTTCTTGCTATGCCATGAGACCAATCGGTCACCTAGAAAGAATGCACCACCACTTGTGCTCTTGCAATCATCAATGCAACCTGCCCAATCAGCATCAGTGTATGCTTCCAAGATAAAATATCCTTGTTTAGGATACCACAATCCATAACTAAGTGTCCCTTGTAGGTACCTAAAAATTCTACTTACATCATTCATATGTGACTACTTAGGTGCAGCTTGGAATCTAGCCACCATGCATACTGCCTGTACTATATTCGGTCTAGAAGTAGCTAGATACAATAGACTACCTATCATGGATCTATATAGAGTCTGATCGACCACCGGTGATTCATCATTCTTGCTCAATTAATTGTCGGTCACCATGGGGGTACTTACTGGTTTACAGTCCTCTAGTTGGAATTTTTTTAACATTTCCTTTGCATACTTGATTTGTGAGATAAAGATTCCCTTCTCTTGTTGTAGTATCTGCAAACCAAGGAAGTATGTCAACTCACCAAGCATTGACATCTCAAATTTTGACTACATTTGATTAGCAAATTCTTTGCAAAGGGTGTCCTTGTTGCCTCCAAAGATAATGTCATCTACATACACAACCACAATGATCATGTGGTTCCCATCTTTCTTTATGTACAAATTGTTGTCAACAATCCCCTTATTGAATCCCTGCTCCTTCAAGTACTGATATAATCTTGAATACCATGCTCTAGGAGCTTGCTTTAGACTATATATGGCCTTCTTCAATTGACCCACAAATGTTTCATCTTCATGCAACATAAACCCTTCCTTTTGCTCCATGTACACTTCTTCCAAATTTCCATTTAGGAAGGTAAATTTTACATCCATGTGATATACTTTATAAGAGAGAAGGCTAGAAACATTATAATTGCTTCTAATCTAGCTACCAGGGAAAATGTTTCTTCAAAGGAAATCCCTTCTACCTGAGAGTATCCTTTGCACACTAGTCTATCTTTATGCCTAACAATTACCTTCATTCATCTTATTATGGTATTTTCTTCATTCATCTTATTCTGGTAGACCCTTTTTGTGCCAATGATGTTCTTGTCTTCCGGTCTAGGGACTAACTCCCAAGTCTTGTTCTTCTCAATCTATTGTTCTTCTTCCATGGAATCCATCCATTCTTGTCTTTTGCTGGCCTCATTGAATGTTTTGGGTTCAACTTCAGTCATGAGGCAGAGGTTGACTTGTTCATCATTCCAGGAAAGTCTTCTTCTAGTCTACACACCATCACTCTTATTTCCTAGAATTTTCTCTTATGTGTGATCCAGTTGTACATACCAGTTGGGAGCCTTCTTGGATGCTTCTTTTAGTTCATTGTCTAACTGAGCTTCATCATCTTCATCACTGAAATCATCATACTAGTTAACCTATGGTTGACAGCCTTTGTGCATATCCTCCTCAACTTTTACATGCACACTCTCAATGACTCTTCTTAGTCTTTTGTTGTAGCATTTGTAGGCCTTGCTATTAGATGAGTAACCAAAGAAGATTCCTTCATCACTCCTGGAGTCAAAACTTCCTAGACCATCCATATCTTTCTTGATAAAGCACTTGCTTCCAAATACTTTGAAGTATTTGATTGATGGCTTCTGGTTATACCAAAACTCATAAGGTGTCATTCTATTGTTTGTTCTTAATTGAACCCAGTTCAAAGTATATGTAGCAGTATGAACAACTTCCTTCCAATATGTGTCTGGCTGACTAGCCTCATTTAACATGGTTCTGGATATCTCCTTAACTGTCATGTTCTTCCTTTCTACCACACCATTTTTTTGTGGTGTCCTAAGAGCTAAGTATTGCCTTCTAATTCCATATTTTTCACAATAATATTCAAATTCATTTGATGTAAAATCTCCACCCCGGTCTAATCTTAGGCATTTTAACCTATACCCATTTTCTTTCTCCACCATCTTCCTAAAGATCTTGAATCTTTCAAATGCTTGTGACTTATCTTGCAGGAAGGTGACCCATGCCATTCTTGAATAGTCATCAATAAAGAGCATAAAGTATCTTTCACCTGCAAGTTCTCTTGTCCTAGTTGGACCACACAGATTTGTATGCACAATTTCAAGTGGTCTTGAGGTGTTGTTCTCTTTTGTCTTGAAGCTCACTTTAGTTTTCTTACCTTTCACATATTTATCACAAAACGTGCTTGCCGGTTTGATGATGGGTGGAATTTTCCTCATGCACCCCTTTCTACTTACAACAACTAGGTTATCAAAGTTTATGTGGACTAATCTTCGGTGCCATAACCAACTTTCATCAACCTGTCCTAACATGTACTGGGACTCATAGCATTCCTTTAGATTATAAACATTGCCATCCCTTCTCTTTCCTTCTACCACAACTTGACCAGTACTGTCTTTCTTTATGTTGGGACTCATAAAATTTGAGGAATTTGAGAGGCCCAATTCAAAATTTTGCATTTGCACTCTCAAATCACTACCTAATGAATCAACTTGAATGACCTAGCTTGAAGAAGTGTAAAATGGAGCCAGTTGATTATCAAGAGGTAAGGCTTTGGAAACTTTTTGTACACCTTTCATTTGGCCTATGTACTATGTTACAACTTTTAGAATTCATTTTAGACCAGTTTATAAAGTACCCATTTCAAGGGGTGAGTTGAAAGTCCATCATAGGTACAAATTCATATTTTACCAAGTGGCTTACTTTGAGGCTTTGCATTTTATGACCAATTGATCGTCATGTCGAACTTAAAAGTGCATTGAATTGTATGCATATAGGTGAGTCAACATGCCAAATTTCAAGTCCCTATGAATCCATTTGCTCAGATTGGGAAGCGTAATCCTTTTGCATTTTGTGTTGTTTGCATAAGTCCCTGTTTTAACAACTAGTCAGAGCACCACTTTGCATATGTGTAATAAATGCCCTGATAAGTGTCATATCAAGATATTTATTCCAGGGTACTACTAGTATGAAAGACAAGCTATGTTTCTAGTTTGAAGCTCCTACCAATTTGTTTGATCAGTTTTCCAAGATGGTTTCTTGAGCCATTTTGTTTAGTTTTCTGCACTTTCATTGTTGCATCTGTTAAAGTGGCTTTTTTCATGAGCTCACCATTTGCACACTATCAGCTTATAGGTTGAACTCAACATTCCATGGTCTTCTCTATACTTCAAGGTATCTATGCCCTAGATTTGGAGATCTTCGGAGATCATTTGATATTTATAATGTGTGCACTTTGAGGTCCCTGCACTTGGATTTTATCTGGTTCAAATGTTGATAGAGACATTTAATCAACTTCAACAATTAATATCTCATCTCCCCAGATTCATCATGAGCAATGGTTTTGCAGAGTGAATGCCAGTATATCAGACAACATGTCTTCCAATTGGCAAGGTACAAAAAGGTGTTTTGATTAGTTTTTGAAATGCTTTTTGAGGGTTATTTATGTGTTTTGGGCACAGTTGCCAGTGAGTTGCAAAAATCAGTTTAATGATCGGATAATGGTTCAAGTCAACTCCAGAGGCATGTCCAAGATTCCTAAAAGCATTTCAAGGGTTAGTGGAATGAAAACAAAATTTATTTTAGCCGGGCCCACTTTGGGGCCCGACCTGACTTGTAACTTCATGTGTCTTTTAAGCAAGGTTTAAATTGTTATTTTGAATCATACGTTTATATGATTTAAGTATAAAGGAGTGCATTTAACCAAAACTCCAGATAAATCCAATGATGCATGGATGATTGTGTGAGCTATAAACTCAATCAAAGAAGACCCTTTACAGATTGAAGGCATGGGCATTAAAAAAGTTTTCAAAATTCAATTGGCATGTGTAAAGCATCCTCCCTATGTGGAATTAAAGGTGGGGCTATGTGGAGTTAGAATATGGTGAAGAGGCCATTAAACATCCAAGCAAATGCATTGGCAGGTGCATGGCCAAGTCTTCCCTGTCTGCGTGTGAGGTGCATGGTATGGTGAAGAGGTCATTTTTAATTTCCAAACAAATAAAGTTGGTAGGCCCAAAGCCAATCTCCCCCTGCATGGCGTGGTTACCATAAAACGTTCAGACATATACAATTGGCAGGCTTAAATCCCTGCCCTCCCATGCATGAGTTAAAGACATCAAAAAATTTCAGCAAATGAAATGACAGGTGAAGCCAAATCCAACGTAGTGGGTAGTGTGAGGTTTTCAAAAAGTTTCTAACAAATACAATAGGGAGGTGTAGAACCAACATCCTCCATGCATGAGGTAAAGGCTATTGAAACTATAAAAAATTTCAATTGGCAGTTGTAAGGCTTAACTCCATGACCCTTGCTAGTATCTACTTTGTGTGGGAATGGCATTTGAGCAGACATTATAAATTTTCAAGAAAATGCAATCACCAAGCATAAAGTATTTATCCCACATTGGTTGTGGGGAGAGAATATTTTGTATTTAATTACAAACCACACACATATATAGTGTCAAGAGATTGAAGGCTTTTGGCAAGTGGAAGTTCGGCACCCAGTGGACCCCATGCATGTGTATGCATCTCGAGGCACCCAAATTTTGCACCAAAATGGAGATTAAAGGTCGAGAAGGTTGGAGTTGATCCAACGGTGGTCGCTAGACCACAAACAAAAGATGCTCATTGGTTACCCATTGCAGATCAGCTACAAAGAAGAGCCAAGGTCTAGTGGTGGGCCCGGCGGTGCTGAAGTGGGGGATGAGGTGGTGAATAGGTGGATCTGTGAGAAAATCATAGAATGACACGTGACAGGGCCCTGTCTGCAGAGAAAGGAAAAAATCAAATAAAAATCAAAATTAAATGTATAATTCCAACTATAGTGAAAATTGCAAAAATTCAAATCACTGTTGTGGAGAGAGAGAGATTAATGGTTGAGGGGTTATTTTTTGCCCAAATATACAAGTCTTGTATGTCATTGGAAAACTCTCAAAATGAGAAGTTCATTTTTGCAATCAGTTTTAACAGATGTCAAATATTTTGAGAGCAATTTCCATAGGAATTATGCAAAGAAAAATTCAGTTGGGGAAAGAGGACACTCAGCAATTTGTGGCACAAATCTGATCTTTTCCCTCTTCTTCATATTATTAGTTCTTCTCATTTTGTAAGGGTTCCATAATTTTTGCGAGAAAGCTTCATTATTCTATGTTTCCAGCTCTAAATTTCTTTTCCAAGTTTGTAAAATTTTATGGATCTTTTCAGGGTATATATTTGCATTTCGGTATGGCAGATTGTTTCCTAGGTGCATGTTTTACTTGTGTAAGTCATGAGTAGATTCCACACAAAACTGTCTCTAAGTATTTCTTTGTTACAAACTAAATCCTCAAGGAGGCTGGAATTTGTCATCTCAAGAAGATTGTTGTGATTTTTTATAGGCATTCTTTAGTGAAGAGTTTAAATTCTATAATCAATCATAAATAATGGAATATGTATCCAAGATCTGATGATTTTGTGAATGAGTTGAGTAATGCATTGGTATAAGGTATTGATGTAGGAATATTTTATAATGAAAATAGATTTGCAACTGAGATTTGCATTTGTAGTTCCGTGTGTGACTCCATACCCAATAAACAAGGCACTGGTCTTGCAGATTCTAGGGATTCTCAGAGATTTTTAAAATCAAATTAGAATATTTTTTTCTTTCTGCTCTGTGGTAATGTTCCACCTATCTCATGCTCCAATTTAGTTGAGATGTCAATGTAGATCTAGCCCATCTGCAGTAACCTCCTTGTTGTTGAGCCTTTTGGAATTCATATGCTTTCTGTTGATGTTGTCATATGCGTGTAATGGGTCCGATTCTATGCATCAAAGGTACACCCGCCTAGGTTTTGCAAAGCCTGAAGAGTAGAAGGATTTATATCCTTGTCATGTTGTCCAAGTCTTGAAGTTCTTCATTGTTTATGTTGGGACTCATTAAATTTGAGTCAAATTTTATAGGCCCATTTTAAAATTTTGCTTTGTATGTCAGAAAGGCACCTAAATGAGTTAGTTTGAATGGCCTAGTTAGAGAGGGGGTGAAATGGAGCCAGTTGATTTTCAGAGGGTAAGGCTTGGGATTCATGTCCTACACCTTTCACTTGGCCTATTCAGTGATGTGCAACTTTTAGAATTCAATTTGGATAAGTTTATGAGGTACCCATTCGATGGGTGAGCTGAAAGTGCATTTTAGGCACAAATGCAGATTTTATTGAGTAGCCTACTTTGAGCAATTATATCTTTTTCCTTGTTGATCATCATGAATAAATTAAAAGTGGATTAGATTCTATGCATAAATTTGAGTCACCCTACAAAATTTCAAGTCCTAACGAATCCATTTGCTTAGTTTTTTAAGATCAATCCGTTTGCAATTTCTATGTTTTGGCAAGTCCCTATTTCGACAGCTAGTCAGAGCCCTGTTTTGCATAAGTGTAAAATTTGCCTCAGTAAGCATCATGCCATAATGTTTTATCTAGGTTATTATTGGTATAAATGATGAGCTACGTTTTAAATTTCAAGCCTCTATCAATCCGTTTGATTGGTTTTCAAAAGGGTTCATTTAGCTATCATTTTCAGTTATCGGCAGTTCCATTGTTATATCAGTTAATGTAGCCATTTTTGTGAGCGTGCCATTTTCATCCTATCAGTCTGGTGATCAAAATGAGAATTCTAAGTTTTAATATGTACTTAAAGGTACATGTGTTTCAAATTTGAGGGCCTACGGAGGTCGTTTGGTATTTTTGAGAAAGGCATCATGTGTTGCCAGGACATTGACTTCGTCAGGTCCGCGGTGTTGACAAAGCCAGTTTGTCATTTTCACTGATTAATATCTCTTCGCTCAGGACTCATCTTGAGAAACCATTTGGTAGAAGTCATCCTTTTATATCAGAGTACACACCTATCAGATGGCGAGCTCCAGAAAAGTGTTTTGACAGGTTTGAAAAATACATCTTCGCGATTAAATGCGAAAATGTGGCATAATTGCCTAAAAGTTGTAAAATGCGGATTAATGATCCGAAAATGATGTCGATCATTTCCAGAGGTATGTTTGAGGTCCTTGAAGCTTTTCAGAGGTCAGTTGTAGGGAAACAAATTTTTTTTTAGTCGGACCCGCTTTGGGGCCCGACTTGGCTCGATTGTAATTCACCAGTTGGATAGTGAGAGAGCAGAGAAAGTTCAAAACCAAGTGCAAATTGGTAAGTGGAAAATGTGAGAAGACATTTAAGTTTCTAGACAATTAAAAAAAAAGATCCTCTGCAGTTAATGAAGGTATTAACATGGCAAAATAGATATGTGTGTCAAGAGATGTAGCTGAGAGGATACCCTTGAGAAGGCCATGGGTAATGATCAGTGTTAATGATGACATAGATATTCACTTCCGTAAAGCTCAATTTGATCCAAAATATTGTCCAATTGATTGTTCAAGACCATGTGAAAGAGTTTGCCCTATTGATGCAATTAAATTTGAAAGCTCAATTCATTACAATGATGTGCCTCTTAATGATAGCTCCATTGCCAAGTTTCCGGTTTTTCCCAAGGCAGGAGTAATTAGTGAACGTTGCTATGGCTATGACCGTTGCCTCCCAGTTTGTCCATATAACAAAATTAGAGAAAATACATACATTAGAACCAATGCTGCTATTACAGAGCTTCTCAGGAGAAGCGATGTAGATGCCATAGAGATACACACAAGTGCAGGGTATATCTTACCTATTTCAGGTTTTGAATATATTATGGTTATAGGCATCTTGATTCATTCAAGGAATTATGGAATAATCTATCAAATTTTGTGGAGCAACTGAAGCTTATTGTAGGACATATCATATTTAGTCTAGATTGACTAGTAAGGGGCACTCTGGGTTTAAGTCTTGTGTTCAATTCTCAGTGGGCTCACTCTGCATGTTCTATTGAAGTTCGTTCACCTGATTTAGGCGATTCAACAATTGAAACTTTGAATGCCATGTATTTAATCATGAAGCCATTTCTACGATCTTACAATCTTTGGTAGTTGGATGGACGTCCAATGAATGGAGGCATTGGGAAAGGTGCTACAAGGGAATCTATAGCTTTTGCTACTCGCATGGCTGAGAACAAAAACCGTCCTCCAGGTTTTCTTCAACTAGCTGGTGGTATGACCTCTTACACTATTGAGGCCTTAAAAAGAATTGGCCTTTTCCAGACTACCTCAATTCTAGATTGTACGATGGAGAGTGCAAACATAACTATGCCCTTTGAAGCTGGAAAGAAAATTTACACGGATGCCCTTATTCCAGGGGTGGCTTATGGTGGATATGCATGGAAGGTTGTTGGCAGGGTTCTCCATAAAATTAATTTTAAACTTCAAGCAAATGCATGTGAAGTGATGAGGCAAATGTATTGCCTAATTTCTCTCTGCATGACATGGAGAATGCCAACAACAATCAAAACCACTAAAGCAGATATAGCATCTCCCTTCCCCTATGCATGGTATGTAGAAGGGGGGGTGGAAGTTTTCAGGTTCAACCCCTCTGTGTGTGTGGTAAGGTGAGGATAAACAGCAGCATAAATTGTTTCCAATTAATGTGAATGGAAAGTGTAAAGTATTAAATCCACAATCTTTTCCCAATTCTTCCTACATGGCATTAAAAGAGAAGGTTAAATCAAATGAAATCCAAGCAATTGCAGAAAATCGCCATTAAAACCCAGGAAGAAAGCTTCAAAATGTAGCTACAAGCAAAACACAATATCCCACATTTACTGGGAAGTGGTATTTTTTAATGTTTATAACCAAATCCACACACATCTATAATGTCAAAGCCATCTGGGCTTTTGACAGATGGTGCCATTGGGCACCCAAGGTGGGCATGGATCCCGAGGCGACGGAGGATGTGATTGAGTGGCGACCAGGTGGACCCCACGTGGGCATGCTTCCCAAGGCAAACGGGTGAATTTTACAGAGAAGGGTCGGCTTAACCAGTGAGCAGGTTGCAGAGGATTCGACGAAGCATGTGATTTCGCGGGCCGAAGATGCACGCGAGTTACACCCTGCGAAATGGCAAAAAGGGTAAAGATCATGCATGTTTCGGGAGATCGGACGGTCTGTGCTGTTTTGTGAAGGAAAGTTTCTCGCCGGTTAAGGTCCATGAAATGGTGAAAGCCAGGTGGTGCACAAGTGGCAGGTCCAGTCAGCGGTCCAGCAGGCGGGTCCCAGTGAGGTGGTGATGATGTGGCGCAAAGGTGGCACCTAGGTGGACGACAAGCAAGCAGCCCAGTGGCGGTGACATGGCTGACAAGTGGAAAAAGATGAGGTGTCATGCTAGGTGGCGCCCATTGGATCCCATTGACCAATCAGAGGCCACCACGTGGCAAAGCGTCAGGACCAAATGGGAGAAAAAATCAAAATTAAAATCAGTAAAAGATATAGTTTAAACTATATTAAAATTCAAAAAATTTAAATGATGTGCACATGTTGAGGATTAATTCACCCAGGGTCTCAATTTTGGCCAAAATATGAAGTGCTATATATCGTCGGAAAGCTCTTCGAATGAGGAATCTGGTCAAGTGGTTAGTTTTGACAAGTGTGGGATATTTTGGGAGAAATTTCCATGGGAGTGAAATTTAGTTAGAGAGGAGATACTTGGCAATTTCAGTTGCAGATTTGATTTTCTTCCCTCCTCTTCTTATTCCCGATTCTTCTCAATTGCAAGGGTTCCAGAATTTTGGAGGAAGTGCTCCAGTTTTCATGGTTTCCATTTTCTGAATGTCTTGACACAAATGTGTACAATTCTATGGATCTTTTCAGGGTATAGAGGCTACATTGCAGGATAACAAATGTTTTCTTAGATGCAGGTCTTACTTGTGTCAAGCATGAGTAAAATTCCCACAGTATTGTCTCTGTGTAAGTATTTCATTATTATGAATTTAATTCTCAAGGAGGATGAAATTTCTCAATTTCAAGGAGGTTGTGTGATTGCTTGTGGGTATCCTTCAATGAAGGTTTTAAACTCTGTAATCAATCATGAATAAATGAAATATGTATCCCAGATCTGATAATTTTGTGAATAAATTGAGTAATGCATTAGTATAAGGTGTTAATGCAGGAATATAATTTAAGGAGAACTAATTTGTGACTAGGATGCACATTTACAATTCTAGGTGTGACTCTATTGCCCAATGAACAAGGCACTGGTCTTGCAGATTTGGGGATAGTTTCATATTAATTCAAATTAAAGACAAATCTATTTCCCTTTATGTTTAGGGGTGTGTTCTTCTCATTCCAAGCTCTATTTTCATTTATGATTTATATAGATGTAGCCAATATGTAGTGTGTTTCTAGATTTGGTGAGCTTGTGAAATGATCTATCTGCTTAGTGTTGATGCAGTTATGTGTTTGTAATTGTTGTATTCAAAGCATCAAAGGGTGTCCCCCCTATGTCTAGCAGAACTTGAAGTGCAGGAGGATCAATTAGGATCCTATGTTATGTTGTCCAAGCCCTATTGTGTTTTGTAGACTGAAATTGGCCATTTCATAGAAGGGTTGTAGGTGTTCTTGGGTTATCACTTTTGGTGAACAGCAGTTTGAAACTGGCTATTTCATAGATCAATTGCAGGTGAACTTGGGTTACTCATTTTTTAAAACAACAAAATTGGCAACTCTGTTGGGGAAGAATGAACTATTGGGAACCTCGGGTTAAGAAAAAATTGCTTAGTATAAAGTTGGGATTATCCCATCCGAGTCACCAACAAAAATGATGACTCTACTGGGGAACTAAATAGTAAGTGCATTGTTTCATTCAATTAGTTAGTCCATTGAGATTGCACAAAATTGAAAATGTCTTTTACGGTTGAGGGATTTAGTATTATATTTTGAGGTTATAATGGTGTTGCTTGTTATTAGAGAAAGTTTCTTGTGAAGAATTGAAAACTATATATTGCTAAGAGATGTAAGAAGTCCTTGTAGTTGTTTATAAAATTTTTCCCAATGTCATAATTGGGTGGCGACTCTAGTCTCTGCACCAGTGCTTGCAGGAAGTTTTTGTTCCAAGATTTTCCCAAGATTAGTAGATGATTCGATGAATCATATTAAGATGCAGATAACTAAATTGGTTGCATGCTCAGACATGGTGCTCTCATCATAAAATCTTGCAAAGAAAAGTGCAATAAAAGATTATAGTTCACACATATGTCTGATGCATTTTCCAAACTTATGTTAAATAGCTTGGAGTGAATTTTTTGCAGCAAGATTGAAGGAGAAGTAAAGAATTAAATATGTTTTGAATGGCATTTTTCTATTCAAAATGTCATCTATGCAAGAGGTGGTGACTCTGAGGTAAAAGACCAAGCTAAAAATGTGAATAAATGTTCAGATCTACAAGTCTTATAGCTGCAAATATCCGGGTACTTTCAGAAGTTTCAATGCAAAATATTTTCTTCTGAAAATTTGAATGAGTAAAATAGTTTTCCCATTAAGTGAACAACACTAGTAAAGAGGGAAAAAGAGGAATTACAAGTCTATTTGCATAACTATTTCGTTGTAGTTTTCAACATATATGTTCTATTGTAGTATGCAAATTTGAAGAAACTATGTGTCGAGCAATGTTATGAATAGATCTGAATGATGATATGTGATTGACGTGTTTCATTGTTCTATACAAGGTTGTGTAATTACTTGCAGAAGCAAGTAGAAGTGTGTAGTGAAGTTTTTCAGCCTGGTATATTTCTGCATATAGCCATGCCTAGTGAAATGTCACAACCATGTTATAAGAGAAGTTTTAAAATGAACTATTATTCTACTCTAAATTTCAAAGATATTCCAGGTTACCCAAATCTTATACCCATAGAAATTTGAAAGCATTTGCCAATATTTAGTGGGAAGAAATTAGAATCGGCACATCTACATTTGAAAAGATTTTTAGACTTGATGGGATATTTTGAAGTTTGTCAAGAAGATGTGTGCATGAAATTATTTGTCCAGTCACTGAAAGAGGATGCAAGAGATTGGTTCTCTTTTTTGCTAGCAAATTGTATTTCCTTATGGGATGAACTAACAACTGACTTTATAGCCCAATTTACTAAAAAGGTGGGTGATTATGATATGCTATGAGGATTCATGTACATACAAATCAGGGAGGATGAATTGGTACCGACATTTAATATCAGGTTTTCACAAACATTGTCTAAAATTTCCAGCAAGTATAAGTTTAGTGATGGAGCATGCTTGGAGATTTATATGAGTGCTTTTGATGAGAAGATGGGTTTCTTATTAAGAGACAAGGAACCCAAAACTTTGTATAAATCTTTTAACACAACTAGGGACATTGAAAACAATTTTAAATTTGGGGTCTCAAAGAGAATTTCATCTGCTGTTGCTTCTTGTCAAAATATATTCAATGGTGAAAGGAAATGTGAAGCTAGGCAAAACATTCCTTCTCAAGGTGTGTCAAGCTTTGTTGGTCAAAATGGTCTTGCTAATATATGTGATTCAAAGTTAAATGAGAGTCAAGATTCTCTGATGTCAATGCTGGTTGTCTCTTATAGTAGTGATGGAATGATCAGTGGAAAATTTTATGATAATGCTGTTACAGAGATAGATATATATAAAGGATATGCACCATTTGATTTATATGCCGATCATGTTGATTATATGGCTAAAAATGATGAAGTTAATCATGCATCTCCCAAGGATAATGATAATGAAAACAATGATGGTGACGATCATCGGTCTTTACATGCTGGTAATGTATTTCATGTTGAAGTACCAAATATTGAAGTATCACCAAGTATTGCTGATTATGTGAATCGTGATGATGGCACAATGTGTGCAAACAAAGAAGTTATTAATTAGCCCATGATTTTGTCACAAAATGATATGCAATATGATGTAAATTGGGATTTGATTAAGTTGAATGAAGTTGAAAGTGAAATTGTGAATGATGCTAGTGGTGTTCTCAATACAAGCATACCAAGTGATGAATGTGTTTTGGAATGGAGTGATGTTGTTGATTATGAGGACAGTGAGTTCGATTTTCAACACTTTGAAGATATACAAGTGAACAATGAAGATCGATTTCAGAATAAGAGTGATCTTGACACAATATATTCATTTTCTTATGATCAGAGAATGAATGCCTATCATGCAATTGAGGATACCTATGAGAATCCTTATTATTCATCTTGTGAAGATGATATAAGAGGAGATCAAGTCATATATCTTAGTCATGAATCTGAAAAATGGAAGTAATTTTGAAGATAAAAACATAAGTGAAAGTGTAGATAATGTTTCATTTTCAGATTTAAATGAACCTATATTTGAATGTTTTCAAGGTTTGACATACTATGAAGAGGATGTGAATGTTGATGGTATGCTTGAACCAGATATGGAGTTCTTTACCTTTGATATAAATGTTCATAGTGTTGATGTCATTGATGAAAATGCTGAAGTTTCCCCTTGCGTTGAACAAATTTTTGATATTGATGAAGTTCCCAATAGCAGTAGCATGTGTTGTGAAAAATTATTTCATGATGGAGATAAGAGGCATGGGTTGTGTGATGATTATTTTAGACCACAAAATGGAAGTTTTTTAGGTGGACGTAAGTCTGAATGAGAAAGACTTAGCTGAGGATTTTCTTCACCCAGAAGTATGCATTCTTTTCCGTGATTGGGATATTGAGTATGCTGATGTATTGAGTTTGATGAACAAGGATAATATAAAGTGTGATGAGCATAGTGAAGTACCACATCTAGACCAAAATGTTTATGTTCCTTGTTTGTATCAGTCGGTTATTAATGTCCCTCATTTTATGAATTTAAATGATAACGAAGTGAGCACTGATGAGAACTACAATATTGAAAATGAATGTTTTATTTTTGAAATTCAGCATGATGATACTCTTGCAAGGGATAGAGTTGATTGGGATAGTGTAATGTATGGTAGCTTGTGGGAATGCCTTTATAGTGATTTGTCTCATAATTTTACTTTTGTTGAAGTAGTGTGTGGCTAAAAAGTTCAAAATCAGGCAAAAGGTGAGCACACCAGCTATTGTAGTAATGAGATGAAAGGGGTTGATTATAAGGATTATGCTTAATTGTTGTTAAAAGGTGCCTTTGTTTGGATCATGATATCAGATGATGAGAATCAAACTTTTGACAAAGGTAAATGCTGAGATTTTTTGGAGCAAGTTTATAATCAGTTGTAAGTATGTTTGTACAATTTGTATAGTCTCTTTGGTTTTAGTTGTGTTGCTATCAATAAAGTACCCTATTGTTTGGGTAGAATAAGGAACCCCTATTTTTGAGAAGAAGAGAAGTGATTTGTTTTTCGGTGGTCTGCTCTATTGAAGAATCTAGATTTTTGTGTTGATCATGCAATCAACCATCCCCAGTCAGAGCCACTGTTGGAACTCATAAAATTTGAGGAATTTGAGAGGCCCAATTCAAAATTTTGCATCTGCACTCTCAAATCACTACCTAATGAATCAAATTGAATGGCCTAGTTTGAAGAAGCGTAAAATGGAGCTAGTTGATTATCAAGAGGTAAGGCTTTGGAAACTTCTTGTACACCTTTCATTTTGCCTATGCAGTGTGTTACAACTTTCAGAATTCATTTTAGATCAGTTTATCAAGTACCCATTTCAAGGGGTGAGTTGAAAGTCCATCATAGGTACAAATTCAGATTTTACCAAGTGGCTTACTTTGAGACTTTGCATTTTATGACTAGTTGATTGTCATGTTGAAATTCAAAGTGCATTAAATTGTATACATATAGGTGAGTCCACATGCCAAATTTCAAGTCCCTATGAATCCGTTTGCTCAGTTTGGCAAGACCAATCCTTTTGCAATTTGTGTTGTTTGCATAGGTCCATGTTTTAACAGCTAGTCAGAGCACCACTTTGAATATGTGTAATAAATGCCCCGATGAGTGTCATATTAGGATATTTATTCTAGGGTACTTCTAGTATGAAATACAAGCTATGTTTCCAGTTTGAAGCCTCTACCAATTAGTTTGATCAGTTTTCCAAGATGGTTTCTTGAGCCATTTTGTTCAGTTTTTTGCACTTTCATTGTTGCATCTATTAAACTGGCTTTTTTCATGAGCTTACCATTTGCACCCTATCAACTTCCTATTCAAGCTGAATATTCCATGGTCTTCTCTGTACTTCAAGGTATCTATGCCCCAGATTTGGAGATCTTTGGAGATCATTTGATATTTTTAATGTGTGCACTTTGAGGTCCCTACACTTGGATTTTATTAGGTTCAAATGTTGACAAAGACATTTACTCAACTTCAACAATTAATATCTCATCATCCGCGATTTGTCATGAGGAATGGTTATGCAAAGTGAATGCCAATATATCAGACAATATGTCTTCTAGTGAGCGAGGTACAAAAAGGTATTTTGATTAGTTTTTGAAATGTTTTTTTAGGGTTATTTATGTGTTTTGGGCATAGTTGCCAGTGAGTTGCAAAACTCAGTTTAATGATAGGATAATGGTGCAAGTCAACTCTAGAGGCATTTTCAAGATGCCTAAAAGTATTTCAAGAGTCAGTCGAATGAAAACAATTTTTTTTTTTGCCAGGCCCACTTTGGGGCTTGACCTAACTTATAACTTCATGTGTCTTTTAAGCAAGGTTTAAATTGTTATTCTGAATCATATGTCTATATGATCTACATATAAAGGAGTGCATTAAACTAGAACTCTAGAGAAAACCAATGATGCATGGATGATTGTGTGAAGTATAAGCTCAATTAAAGAATGCCTTTTATAGATTCAAGGCATGACCATTAAAAAAGTTTTCAAAATTCAATTGGCATGTGTAAAGCATCCTCCCTACGTGGAATTAAAGGTGGGGTTGCATGGAGTTAGAATGTGGTGAAGAGGCCATTAAACTTCTTATTGTTCACAAAAAGTGATAACCCAAGAACACCTGCAATCCTTCTATGAAATGGCCAAATTCAATCTACAAAACACATCAGGGCTTAGACAACATAACATAGGACCCTAATTGATCCTTTTGCACTTTAGGTTCTTCTAGAGCTAGGGGGGTGACACCCTTTTATGCTTTGAATTAAACCTATTACACACCTATGACAGCATCAACATAAACACATAGATCTCACCAGGGCTCCAAAACAAGTAGTTTATTGCAGATGGGCTAGATCTACACATAAAACTCAACTATGCTTGAGCATGAGATAAATGAAACATTTCAAAACATAACATAAAATAAAGATATTCTGATTGGATTTTAAATTGGTTTGAGAACTCCCTTAATTGCAAGATCAGTGCCTTATCCAAGGGCAATAGAGTCATACATCAAACTATAAATGAAAGCTTCGATTGCAAATCCATCTTCATTATTAAATATTCATGTGTTAATGCCTTGCATAAATGCATTACTAAGATCATTCACAAAATCATCAGATCTTGAAACTATATTCCATTTTTTATGATTTATTATAGAATTTAAATCCTTCCTTGAAGAATCCCTCCAAACAATCATAACTATCTCCTTGAGGTAACAAATTTCATCCTCCTTGAGGATCTAATTTGATAAAATGGAAATACAAATCTAGAGACATCCTATGTGAATTTATGTATGCCTTACATACACAAGAACCTACAACTAAGAACATCTATAGCAAGAATTGAACTCCATTACTAAAGGAAAAGTCCTGTGCTGTACAATCTTGAAGAAAACTCAGAATTGGAAACCATGAAAATATGGAGCCATTCTCCAAATTTTTGGAACCCTTACAACTAATAAGAATTGGGAATAAGAAGGAGAGGGAAGAAAATCAAATCTGCAACTCAAATTGCCAAGTGTCTCCTCTCTAATTGAATTCCATTCCCATCAAAACTACTCCCAAACTATCTAATCTTTGTCAATATTGACTACATAATTGGATTCCTCACTCTGAGAGCTTTTCGGAAACATATAATACTTCATATTTTTGGCAAAAAATTAAGCCCTGAGCGAATTAATCCTTCCAAAGTGCACAATTATTTAAATTTTTGAATTTTCTCTATAGACATAACTATATATTTAACTGATTTTAATTTTGATTTTTTCCTCCCTTTTGGCCCTAACGCTTTGCCACATGGTAGCCTCTGATTGGTCGATGGGGTTGACTGGACGCCACCTAGGATGACACCTCATCACCGCAATGTCATCTTCTTTGTCACTGCCACTTGGCCACCATGTGTACACCACCTCAATGCCACATCATCACCACCTAGGCGCCACCTTTGAGCCACATCATCACCACTGGGACGAGACCTACCTACTAGACATCTGACTATACCTGCCATGCCATCACCACCTGGACTTCACCATTTTGAATTTTGCCTTTCGCCATTTCGCAGCCTCTAAAGGGTGAGAATCTTCAAGCTCTGAAATCGTGCAGACCATCGGATCAACTCAAACTTGCTTGATCTTTACCACTGCTACATTTTCACCAAACCATTTCACCATTTTGCGGCCTCTAACATTCATGCATCTTCGGCCTACGAATCAACACACTTCGTTGGATCATCTTGAACCTGCTCACTGGTTAAGTCGACCCTTCTCTGCAAAATTCACCTGTTTGCCTCGAGAAGCATGACTACGTGGGGTCCACCTAGTCACCACTTAGTCATCACCTCTAGTCACCTTGCGATCCGTGCCCGCACGTGGGCCCAACTTGGGTGCCCAACAACACCATCCGTCAAAAGCCTAGAGGCTTTGACATATTACATTAGTGTGTTCTTGCATATAAATATCAAAATACCCCACTTCCCAGTGAATGTGGGATAATTCATTTTGTCTGGGACTGCATGTTGGAGCTTTGTTTGAGACTTTTAATGGTGCATCTTAGACATTTGCATGAAGTTTATAACACCTTCCACTTGCCGATTGATATTTATGAAAGCCACAAGAATTTGGATCAACTTTAATCGATATCATATTGGTTTCTTTTAATTTTAATGCCCTTTTATATGTCACACAGGAAAGAGGATGTTGGCAATCATTGAATTTGGGGGAAACACCCATTTGCTTCTATTTGACTACAACCCCTCCATCACCACGTGATCTGCCATGCTCCTCCTCCAATCTCCACGTGTCATTGGAGGTCCTTTGCATACCACGTGAACTACACATGGGGGAGGGTTATGGCTTTATACTAGCCAATTGCATTTTCTTGTGTTTTAACATGGCCTCCAAACACCCACATGAGGAATAAGAGATTGTAGCATTTGCCATTTACTTGATGTTTTCAACCATTGTTGCTGCTGTAACCAGAGGCAGAGCACGTAATGGAGGATGTTGTTGCCAGCAAAAACATTTGTTTAAAGACCTTTTAAATGCCTCCTCCACCATCCATGCATTTTCTTTTGTTCATTGTTTGGAAGATTTCACTAGTGTCTTTTACCATGCCATGCACAACAAGGAGAGAATGGGAGGGGAGGGTGTTGATTACATTTGATTTCTCTGTAGTTTTCATTTGCTGAATATCTGCTTCCAACACCACATGAGGGAGGAAAGCGAGCTACGCTAGACTCCTCCACCATAATAACCAATGGTCATGATTTCATCATAAGTCAATTGAAATCGTTACCCTTTTAAATCTCCAATTTCAGTCTTTCACCATCAATGTGCATCCTGCTGATTGCATCGCTAGAGAATTTCAACAATGTCTTCTTTCATTTGCTATAGCTGATACCAGAAGGAGACCACGCGATGGAGGAGGTTAATTGGAATTTACTTGCTTTGCTAAATTTCCTCACTCTTTAAACTCCAATTCCTAACCTTATGTTACCAATGCAATTGCTGAAGGTTTTAACAATCTTCTCCATTAGACTACTGCATTGGATTTGGGGGGACACCCACAGTTTGCATTTGCCATTGTCTTGTTGACCATGTCGATCTCTTCCATACCATGCCTAGAACACTCAACAAGAATTTATAATAACATTTCTATGAAATCCCATATCTTTATGCATCATGAAGTCATGCACTAAGAGCATTTTCGCCATAAAAAATTAATGCATGGGCATGAGCCAAGTCGGGCCCCAAAGTGGGTCTGACTAAAAAAAAATTCATTTTCATGCAACTGACCTCTGAAATGCTTCAGGAACCTTATCCATACCTCTAGAAATGATCGGCATCATTTTCGGATCATCAGACTGAATTTTGCAACCTTCAAGCAATTACACCACATTTTCGTATTTAATTGCGAAGATGTATTTTTCAAGCCTGTTAAAACACCTTTTTGGAGCTCGCCATTTGACAGGCATGCACTCTGATGTACAAGCATGAACACTGCCAAGCGGTTTCTCAAGACAAGTCCCGAGTGAAGAGATATTAAGTGGCAAAAATGACAAACTGGCTTTGTCGACACTGCGGACCTGATGAAGTCAATGTTTTGGCAACACATGATACCTTTCTCAAAAATATCAAACAACCTTTGTAGACCCTCAAATTTGAAACACAGGTACCTTGAAGTACATATTAAAACTTTGGATTCTCAGTTTGACCAAAATTCTGACTGGGTGCAAATGGCGCGCTCATGAAAATGGCTACTTTAACTGATATAGCACTGAAAGTACAGATAACTGAAAATGATGGCTAAATGAACCCTTTTGAAAACAGACTAAACGGATTGGTAGGAGCTTGAAACTGGAAACATAGCTCATCATTTATATCAGCATTAACCTGGAAGAAACATTTTGGCATGACACCCACTGAGGCAACTTTTACACTTGTGCGAAACAAGGCTCTGACTAGCTATCAAAATAGGGACTAGTCAAACCACACAAACTGCAAACGGATTTGGCTTTGAAAAATGAGCAAATGGATTCATCAAGACTTGACATTTTGTAGGCTAACTCACATTTATGCATAGAATCCAATCCGCTTTGAATTTATTCATTACAATCAATAGGGAAAAAGATACAAACACTCAAAGTAGGCTACTCAATAAAATCTGCATTTGTGCCTAAAATGCACTTTCAACTCACCCCTCGAAATGGGTACGTCATAAACTTATCTAAATTGAATTTTGAAAGTTGCACATCACTGAATAGGCCAAATGAAAGGTGTAGGACATGAATCCCGAGCCTTACCCTCTGAAAATCGACTGGCTCCATTTTGACCTCTCACAAACTAGGTCGTTCAAACTGACTTATTTGGAAATGCAAAGAAAAAATTTGAATTGGGCCTCAAAAATTGACTCAAATTTAATGAGTCCCAACAGTGGCTCTAATAGGGGATGGTTGATTGCAAGATCAACACAAGAATCTAGAATCTATGGTTAAGCAGACCACCCCAAAAGACAGATCATTCTTCTCTTCTCATCTCAAAAATAGGGCTTTCTTATTCTACCCAAACATCAAGGCAATTTATTGAAAACCACACAACTGAAGCAAAGCAACTATACAAAATATATAACTTATAAATGGCCTCGGGTCATCAAAATTGAAATCAACTTTTACCTCTGTCGAAGACATGATTCTCTTTTCCACAAACCGGAGGTAAGTTGAGATCATCATTCCAATCTGCCTGATTAGAAACACTTCCACTTATGAGCAGTTGGGCATGTAAAACATAATCAGCAGCATGTTCATAGTCATGATATGTCGGAAAATCAAACACATGCTGAGAGGATTGGTCACTAGGTGACCAAAGAGTGCCATATTTTTTACCATTACTTCTCTGCTAAAATGAGAAGTAATCTGACTCCCTTTGAAAGTTGGGAATATCAGACAGATCCTTATTGCTAGTTTGCTAAAATAATAAACACTCTTTCGCAATAATATCCTACAAACTAGAGAGGAAAAATTCCTCATAACATGACTGCACTTCAACTTATTGATCACAATTTCTATCAGCTCTTTGCATACATGAAAATACATGATTTTTACTTGCCAATGGTTCATTTCCTCCTTGCAAATCTGAGAAAAACACCTCAGATATGTCATGTCTTTTAAGAGGTAGATCCACATAATGCATATCAAAGCCAGAGTTCATATCAACATATGAATTTACATCACCATACCTATCAACCATATATGCATTATCATTTTGTCTATCAAACATAGGAAGAGAATCAACATCATATGTATCATTTTTTACACCCTCAAAACCATCATCAGTATCAAAACATATACTGAATGGGTATGAAAGATTGGGCACATTTTTGAATCCACATCTTTGAAAATCAGCAGCTAAGAGTTCTGAAATTTGCTCACTACATAGTGAACCTCCTTCATTTTCATTTTCATTTTCCTTGGCTTCATCCTCTGAGCTGTAAACATTGTCCCAATCTGATAAGGGTATTGGATCTGCAGTGCTCATGTCTCTATGCACATTTATTTCATCATCACAACAACTTGCATCTGCATCATATCCTTTATCACGCTGCTCATAATGTGTTGCTAGATGTTGCAACATAGTTTCACAACTTTGTTTGCCAATATTTTGTGGATTGAAATCAACAACAAGGTGATCTACATCATTACCATCTGAAACCTCAATGGACTCATGATTAGTTGAACAATTACTATTCTCACAAATTTCTTCTCATGCTGAATACACATCTAAACTATCATACTAAGAATAATCACATTCAGCATCATAGGAGGTACATCCACTTAGGGGCTTATCTCCTTCATTATTTTTAATCTTGTGTATATTTTCATATTGAATTCCTTCAATCATACCTATCCATTCTTTAATACATTCAACACATTCTTCTCTAAAGGTAGTAGACCAATTAACTAAGTCAGACTCATAAAGCTCTAAGAATAACTCAATCAAAACAGACTCATGGGGTCTAGCATTAACTGAAAGCTCATTTGATGCAGCTAAAAATCTTCCATAGAAAACATATGATGATTCTTGTTTATTTATTGTCCCTACTTTCCCTTTTAACAACCAGACAAATCTCTCTTGGATCATTTAAAGACATATTATAATTTCTCTATTGATTTCTTTCAGATTTGACAAAGGATTCTTGGATCTAGGAACTACATCTGGATGCATTAGTTTTATAGCTTTCATTGAACCATTATCATGCATCTTACTGTTTTATAAATTCTTTTAAAACTTTGCAGTCACTAACTTTAGAACTACATACTTCTTTGATCATTTAACTGAAATTTATTTCAAAAACATGAAGTATGCGTATTGCAAATTTCTTTTCCTTTCTATGGTGATTGTTTCACCTTATAAGGAACATATAATTTCATAAAAACCTTGGGGAATACCTAATAAATTTGTTGCTGCTGTTCACTTCACTTCTGACTAGAAATTTGAAGAGCTCCTCCAAATCTCAGGTTCGTTCTTACAGAGTCACCATCTCCTTGGAATGAAAATGAATTTTTTTTTGCCAGACCCACTTTGGGGCCTGACCTGACTTATAACTTCATGTGTCTTTTAAGAAAGGTTTAAATTGTTATTCTGAATCATATGTCTATATGATCTAAGTATAAAGGAGTGCATTTAACTAGAACTCCAGAGAAAACCAATGATGCGTGGATGATTGTGTGAAGTATAAGCTCAATTAAAGAATGCCTTTTATAGATTCAAGGCATGACCATTAAAAAAGTTTTCAAAATTCAATTGGCATGTGTAAAGCATCCTCCCTGCATGGAATTAAAGGTGGGGTTGCATGGAGTTAGAATGTGGTGAAGAGGCCATTAAACTTCCTATTGTTCACGAAAAGTGATAACCCAAGAACACCTGCAATCCTTCTATGAAATGGCCAAATTCAATCTACAAAACACATCAAGGCTTAGACAACATAACATAGGACCCTAATTGATCCTCCTGCACTTCAGGTTCTGCTAGACCTAGGGGGGTGACACCCTTTTATGCTTTGAATTAAACCTATTACACACCTATGACAGTATCAACATAAACACATAGATCTCACCAGGGCTCCAAAACAAGTAGTTTATTGCAGATGGGCTAGATGTAGACATAAAACACAACTATGCTTGAGCATGAGATAAATGAAACATTTCAAAACATAACATAAAATAAAGATATTTTGATTGGATTTTAAATTGGTTTGAGAACCCCCTTAATTGCAAGATCAGTGCCTTATCCAAGGGCAATAGAGCCATACATCAAACTATAAATGAAAGCTTCGATTGCAAATCCATCTTCATTATTAAATATTCATGCGTTAATTCCTTGCATAAATGCATTACTAAGATCATTCACAAAATCATCAGATCTTGAAACTATATTCCATTTTTTATGATTTATTACAGAATTTAATCCTTCCTTGAAGAATCCCTGCAAACAATCATAACTATCTCCTTGAGATAACAAATTTCATCCTCCTTGAGGATCTATTTTGATAAAATGGAAATAGAAATGTAGAGACAATCCTGTGTGAATTTATATATGCCTTACATACACAAGAACCTACAACTAAGGACACCTATAGCAAGAATTGAACTCCATTATTGATGGAAAAGCCTTGCCCTATACAATCTTGAAGAAAACTCAAAACTGGAAACCATGAAAATATGGAGCCATTCTCCAAATTTGTGGAACCCTTACAACTGAGAAGAATTGGGAATATGAAGGAGAGGGAAGAAAATCAAATTTGCAACTAAAATTGCCAAGTGTCTCCTCTCTAACTGAATTTCATTCCCATCAAAACTGCTCCCAAAATATCTGATCTTGGTCAAAATTGACTACATAATTGGATTCCTCACTCTCAGAGCTTTCCAGAAACATATAATACTTCATATTTTGGGCAAAAATTGAGCCCTAAGCCAATTAATCCTTCCAATGTGCACAATTATTTAAATTTTTGAATTTTCTCTATAGTCAAAACTATATATTTAACTGATTTTAATTTTGATTTTTTCCTCCCTTTTGGCCCTGACACTTTGCCATGTGGCAGCCTTTGATTGGTCAATGGGGTTGACTGGATGCCACTTGGGATGACACCTCATCACCACCATGTCATCCGCTTTGTCACTGCCACTTGCCCACCGCGTGTACACCACCTCAGTGCCACATCATCGCCACCTTTGCACCACATCATCGCCACCGGGACAGGACCTATCTGCTGGACATCTGACTATACCTACCATGTCATCACTACTTGGACTTCACCTTTTTGAATTTTGCCTTTCGCCATTTCGTGGCCTCAAATGGGTGAGCATCTTCAAGCTCCGAAATCGCGCAGACCGTCCAATCAACCCGAACTTGCTTGATCTTTACCACTATTTCATTTTCGCCAAACCATTTCACCTTTTCAAGGCCTCTAACGTTCGTGCATCTTCAGCTTGTGAATCAATGCACTTCATCAAATCATCTCAGACTTGCTCACTGGTTAAGCCGACCCTTCTCTACAAAATTTGCCTATTTGCCTCGGGAAGTGTGCCTATGTGGGGTCCACCTAGTCACCGCTCAATCATCACCTCTAGTCACCTTGGGATCCGCACCCATGCATGGGCCCACCTTGGGAACCCAACAGCACCATTCATCAAAAGCCCAGAGGCTTTGACATATTACATTAGTGTGTTCTTGCATATAAATATCAAAATGCCCCACCTCCCAGCAAATGTGGGATAATTCATTTTGCCTGGGACTGCATGTTGGAGCTTTGTCTGAGACTTTTAATGGTGCATCTTAGACATTTGCATGAAGTTTATAATGCCTTCCACCTGCCGATTGAGATTTATGAAAGCCACAAGAATCTGGATCAACTTTAATCAATATTATATTGGTTTCTTTTAATTTTAATGCCCTTTTATATGTCACGCAGGAAAGAGGATGCTGGCCATCATTGAATTTAGGGGAAACACCCATTTGCTTCTATTTGACTGCAACCCCTCCATCACCATGTGATCTACCATGCTCCTCCTCCAATCTCCACATGCCATTGGAGGTCCTTTGCATACCATGTGAACTGCACATAGGGGAGGGTTATGGCTGCTGGCATATGGACACTCCAATGAGACATTGTGTGTGATTGAAGGTTTTGTCATTGATGGCAACCTTGCAATCCTATGGCACCGGCAAGACATTATACTGGCAAAGCATTACATAGGCAACCTTGCAATCCTATGGCACCAGCAAGACATTATACTGGCAAAGCATTACACAGGCAACCTTGCAATCCTATGGCACAAACAAGACCTTATACCGGCAAAGCATTACACAGGCAACCTTGCAATCCTATGGCACTGACAAGACATTATACCAACAAAGCATTACTCAAATAGAACAATGCACCGACATCAACAAAATCAATCTACACCGGCACCGACATAGAAAATGTACACCCGCACAGAAGATGTACACCAACACAGAAGGAAATATGTATACCGGCACAGAGGCTGACATGATTTTTGATATGTAATATTTTGTTTATCATTGTAAGCCGACTTGGCAAATTGTAAAATGACTCTTGTATATAAAAGAGATCATTGTAGGTATTTGTAATATATGGAGAGAATAAAATAAATAAATTATAAGCAGACCTAATGTGCGAATTGTAGGTCAAGGGTATATGTAAAGAACAGAGCAAGAACCGGTACTGAATCTGGCATTGAAGATGCTATTATAAACTAGTACAGAATATTGGATTTGTGTAAATCCTCAATGTAAGTCAGTGTGACTTCTTGTTGAGCAGTGAGCTCTAGGCAGTTGGCCTTCCTGCATGTGCGGGCCCCTATTGTAAATAATATTCTCTTATTGGCCAATAAGTGAATATTGTGGGTCACAAATCCCACCGAGGATTTTCCCACACCGGGTTTCCTCGTTAAACATCTTGTGTTATGGTGTTCTTTTCATGTGGATGGTTTTGATTTTGTTATTTGCATTAATTCTTGCATACCGGTATACTGTTACTTTATATTCTGCATATTCAGTTTTAAGAAAATTTCATTACCGGTCAGATACTGATTCACCCCCCCCTCTTAGTATCTGTGGGAACCCTAACAATTGGTATCAGAGCCCGGTCCTCTATTTTCAAAAGCCTAATAGCTTGAGGAAGATCTTGACACTGGTAAAGATGGAAAATCTAATGAAGCAACTTGATGGAGCTCTTACTGACTATAATGCAATGAAGTTGAAAAATATCAAATTAGAAGATGATTTAAAAGCATCTTAGGACATTATTCAGGCACTTCAAGAAAAACTTACTGTTACAAGAAACAAGAGAAGAGAACTTTGTGAAAAATTGCAAAATGAAAATGATGAAAAGGAATCATTAAATGATATGATGAGCAAATTGAAACAAGAGATAATGACAACAAAAAATGAAATGCAGGATATGAATATGAGATTCTGCAAAGAGATTGAGGACAGAAAGAGGAATGAAGAAGAATTGACTAGAAGACTAAGTGATGCAGCAAATGAGAACACAAGACCTAGCTATGAAAATGATATGTTGAAGACAGATCTGATGCATACTCAAAATGACTCGAATGAACTAATGAGACAAAAAGAGATCTTGGAGAGGGAATTGGAAACTGCAAATCAACACAAAGAAAAATTCAAGAAAAGCTCAGAAGAACTTGGTACCTTATTGAAGAATCAAAAACCCAAAGGTGACACTTTTGAAATTGGATTTGAAGTTGGAGAAAGTTCTGGTACTACAAATACCCAAGATCAAAGCAAACTGGTAAGACCCTCTAATACTTATAAATTCAATGGAAAATTCTTTAACTATAATAAATATGGTCATAAGGCAAATGAATGTAGATCTAGGAATTATCAAAACATCAATCCTCCCACCGGTCAATGGACCAAATGCAACAAAATTGGTCATAACTCTGAAAATTGTAGAATGAATGTAAGATGTTATGTTTGTGGAAGACTTGGTCATTTATCAAATAAATGTAGAACACAAATTGGCATAGGTTATGGGAAAGCTATTCAGAAAAATAATGTAACTTTCTCTACATGTAACAAAATTGGTCATATTGCAAAATTCTGTAGAAGTAAAGGTACACCAGTAGATAACGAAAGTACTAGCTTGAAAGGTAAAGAAAAGGTTGAAGAGGTTAAGCAAGAATTTTCAAAGCAATGGATTAGAAAAGGTAATCTAAATATTGGGGTTACTCCTCCACCGGTAGAACCAACAAATGCTTCACCGGCAGGACAATATGATGCTCCACCAGCAGGACAGAGCAATGCTCCACTGGTAGGATGTTCTTCATCAAATTGAAGAAAATTATATTGAGGGTTTGGCAATTTAATGACACATGTGCTATTATTCCCTTGGTTAGAGAAAAGGAGTTGAAAATCCTTCATTACTAGCAAATAAAGTTGAGTTAATACATTACCGACAAACAATTAATGTGGCAGGTGGCAGAAAAGACTTTATAAATTAAGTTTTTGGCTCCATTTCATTTCACCGTGAATTCAAAACCTTCAGAGAGCGTGAAGATTTCTGAGCTAAGGCATTCTGAGCAAAGAGGCAAAGCACTTCAACAATCAATCCATCCAAAGGTAGAAAAAGGTATTTATCATCATGGCATCCTCCTCTGCACTTCAATTCATAGCAAACCCTATAGTAGTCGAGGTTATAAAATGACCTAGGCCCATGTTTGAGCTAGTTCCCAAGGTAGCTAAGAAAGATGACAACGCACGTGCTTTTTCCCAAATTCCAAAGGGTGTTGTTCATGTAGAAGACCCTAGAATGTACATTCATTGCAACATAGAGGAATTAGGTGATGAAGAAATCAAAGACATGTACAAATCCGTTATATGTGACAATGTCAGAAATGTGAAACCTGAACACAAAATTGTTGAAACCCTAAGATTCACTGAAATCCTCTGCATTCCTGAATTTCCCAAGGAAGTGGTTAGGATAGTTCTCAGCAGGGTACATGGCTCATTCTTTTGGCTTGACTCAGTGCATAAAATTACAAAGGTAGTTGTGAAAGCAGTAACAAGGTTACCTTCCACTGGTACCAGACCCGACAAAACCAAGAAGGTCTCCAATGACCTAGTAATGAAACTAACTGGTGCAACATCCGACAAAAGATCATTGAGGGTTAATGATGTAACTAATACAAATGTGAGATTCATTAGCATGATTCTAGGTTACAAAGCAACTCATGCAAATAGGCTTAATTCTGTTTCTAGTTTATGCATAAAAAGTGCTTATGACATGGTTAAGAACAATGTAAAAATTGACATCTATGAATTGTTAAAAGATGAGTTAATTGATAACTTAGCAAAAATCAAGAAGGATAATAAAGGAACCTTTAGATTTGGGAATTTTCTTGTATGATTAATGCTACATATAACCAAATAGGCTCTCGGTATAGGCAACAAGGATTTTGGATTTGACATACTGGTAGGAAAACAATTGTTTGACTTATTCAACAACATGGGTGAAAACAGAGAAAAGAATATCCATGAATATTTTCAAGCACTGAAGGTCAAAATGAATAAGAGGATCAGACTATCATAGGAAATTGTCAACAAATACATGGATGACATTTGTTTTGTAATAAAAAAGGATGAGATCTGGATGGAAGCAGTCATCCCAAGAACAATCTGGGTTACAGAAATGGGGTATGAAGCAGATGACCACATAGTGGAAACTTATGCCAAAGCACTTCTGGAAGCCCCCCATGAACCAAAGGAAGAAGTATTTAGTAGTGCTGAGCACATTGAAAGTCAAATTCAATTCAAAAAGAGAGTAAAGAAAGTTGAGGCATCTATGAGGAAAGGAAACAGGCAAGCAAAAGCCTTAAAAGATGATGTACTAAAGAAAACCGGCATAACAAAAGAAGAGTTGGTAGCCCAATAGCTTGAAACTCATCTATCACCAGTAGATACCTCCTCAGAAGGAGATATGCCAGCAACTTTCAAAAGAGTTGTTAGGAATAGAGACCCCTCACCGATATCCACTCCTTCACCTAGAAGGACAAGACAAAAGCAACAAGCTATAAGGTCTCCAGTCAAGAAAGCCACACCTAAGAAAAAGCTGACCCCCAAAAGGAAGAAGAAAACAGACACTGACTTGGCCCCTTTTGACATATTACTGGATGAAATCACAGAGGAAGGAAAATTGAAAAACATAGGGAAAATCTATGACACCCTATCAGAAGATGAGAAAGGACAAATTGAGGAAAGTGTTATACTACACATGGACATGTATAAAAAGTTTTTGATGCAAGTCCTACATGAAATTCTTGATTAATTATATAAAAGACTTGAGGCCAGAAGGCAAGGAATAATTGAGTTGGATAAGAAAATAAAAATAGAAAAATTACTTGCAGTATACCTGGCCAACTCACCTAAGGAAATTGATGATTTGATAGCTCAGGCCAACCGGATAGTCTTTTCCACTGCACACTGGCAAATATCATTAATGGCAGGTAGAGTCACTAAAGTTTCAACTGAAACAAAAGATGGTTGGGATAGATTCTCGGTTGAAAAAGAAAAACAAGAAGAATATATGAATCCCAAGCCCATTTTGGTATATCAAAAGGACAAAGGGAAAGGTAAAGTTGGTGGACCGCCAAGTATCAAGATTAGAGACAACTTACCCCCACCTCCTTTAAATACTCCACCAGTAAAAACAACTGCAGAAGATCAACCAGCAGCTGAGAGCATGGACACAAAGGATAACAATCCTAATCCTGAAGTCCTATATACTGTGAATGTTGATACTCAAAAAATCAACATAGTGGTAGATAAGGATACCATAGATAAATCTGATAATAAAGAGCAACCGACAGTAGATTTAGAGAAAAAGAAGGAATCTGGAACACAATCAGAGCAACCAACAGAGCTAAAGGCTCCAGAATAGATGCCACTGGTAAGAAATGATGCAAGAAAAATTGTGGAGACACAAACAGACCTACCAAAGGTCAATACCAGCATGGTCCCTTCCACCGGCACTTAGTTTACTGGGTCATCATCAAATGTAAATGAGGTATTGCTCGATTCTATCAAGAAAATAACCAATTATAGCTCACAAGCCTATAAAGCAATAGATGATTCAATTCCAGTTTTGAAATTAATAGCTCCAAATTGTAATATAGCCAACAAAGATTCTTTAGGCCAGTTGGATACACTTTGTAAATATATTTTTGGAAATTTTGATCAAACAAAGGTAGAAATTGTAAAGGAAAGTGTAGAAAATGAGAAACATAAATTCTTTGAGGAAGGAATAAAGAAGTGTAACAGGGAATTTGACACACTTCTACCGGAACTATGCAATTTATTGAAAGAATACAAAACTCTGTATAAAGACACCTGTAAGATAAACTTTTTGACCACGGATGTAGATAAAAAGATGAGCAAGGTATAGGAAGAGATCAATAAACTTGCTGATAATTTTGTTAACTCACCTGATACATTATCAATTTTGAGGAAAAGATAACAAATTTTGAGGAAGAATTGCTCAAATTAGAAAAAGAAAAAGAGAAAATAATAAACAAGGCAAAATTTTTGAGATCTAAACTAAGTCCAAGATTGGACTATTTAGCATCTCTGCGTAAGGAAATCTCAAAGGAACTAAAATAGGGTAGCAAAACACCAGTAGAGCACTTGTAGCATCTCACTGGTACAATACATAGAACTGAGATAGCAATAAAGGAGAGCAAGAAATTTTTGGATGGTATAAACTTAATTTTGGGAGATATTCTTCAGATAATAACTACCCAACTACAAGGTTGAGGTTATGTATTGATACAACTACAGATCTACTAATCTTTGTCATTGATGCCAAAGGGGGAGTAGTAGACAAGAAAATTCAAAGCACGGGGATCACATGCTCAGGGGGAGCCCTCACATTTTTGGTCTACACATTTTTGGATATCTCATTGAAATTTCTCATGAGTGTTGCCATCAATGCCAAAGGGGGAGATTGTTGGCATATGGACACTCCAATGAGACATTGTGTGTGATTGAAGGTTTTATCATTGATGGCAACCTTGCAATCCTATGGCACCAGCAAGACATTATACCGGCAAAGCATTACATAGGCAACCTTGCAATCCTATGGCACCGGCAAGACATTATACCAGCAAAGCATTACATAGGCAACCTTGCAATCCTATGGCACCGGCAAGACATTATATCGGCAAAGCATTACTCAAACAGAACAATGCACCGGCATCAACAAAATCAATCTACATAGGCATCGACATAGAAAATGTACACCGGCACAAAAGATGTACACCGGCATAGAAGGAAATATGTATAGCGGCACAGAGGCCGACAGGATTTTTGATATGTAATATTTTGTTTATCATTGTAAGTCGACTTGGTAAATTGTAAAATGACTCTTGTATATAAAAGAGTTCATTGTAGGCATTTGTAATATATGGAGAGAATAAAATAAATAAATTATAAGGCAGACCTAATGTACGAATTGTAGGTCAAGGGTATATGTAAAGAATTGGTACTGAATCTGGCATTGAAGATGCTATTATAAACCAGTACAGAATATTGGATTTGTGTAAATCCTCATTGTAAGTTAGTGTGACTTCTTGTTGAGTAGTGAGCTCTAGGCAGTTGGCCTTCCTACATGTGCAGGCCCCTATTTAAGTAATATTCTCTTATTGGCTAGTAAGTGAATATTGTGGGTCACAAATCCCACCGAGGTTTTTCCCACACTGGGTTTCCTCGTTAAACATCTTGTGTTATGGTGTTCTTTTCATGTGGATGGTTTTGATTTTGTTATTTGCATTAATTCTTGCATACCGGTATACTATTACTTTATATTCTGCATATTCAGTTTTAAGAAAATTTCATTACCAGTCAGATACTGATTCACCCCCCCCTCTTAGTATCTGTGGGAGCCCTAACAATGGATTTATACCAACCAATTGCATTTGCTTATGTTTTAACGTGGCCTCCAAACAACCACATGAGGAATAAGAGATTGTAGCAGTTTCCATTTACTTGATCATTTCAACCATTGTTGTTGTTGTAACCAGAGGGAGAGCACGTAATGGAGGATGTTGCTGCCAGCAAAAACATTTGTTTAAAAAACTTTTAAATGCCTCCTCCACCATCCACGCATTCTCTTTTGTTCATTGTTTTGAGGATTTCACTAGTGTCTTTTACCATGCCATGCACAACAAGGAGAGAATGGGAGGGGAGGGTGTTGATTGGATTTGATTTCTCTGCAGTTTTCATTTGCTAAATATCTCCTTCCATCACCATGTGAGCGAGGAAAGGGAGCTATGCTGGACTCCTCCACCATAATAACCAATGGTCATGCTTTCATCATAAGTCAATTGAAATCGTTGCTCTTTTAAAACTCCAATTTCAGTCTTTCACCATCAATGTGCATCCTGTTGATTGCATTGCTGGAGAATTTCAACAGTGTCTTCTTTAATTTTTTGTAGCTGATACCAGAAGGAGACCACATGAGGGAGGAGGTTAACTAGAATTTACTTGCTTTGCTAATTTTCCTCACTCTTTAAACTCCAACGCCTAACCTTATGTTACCAATGCAATTGCTGAAGGTTTTAACAATCTTCTCCATTGGACTGCTGTGTTGGATCTGGGGGGACACCCATAGTTTGCATTTGCCATTGTCTTGTTGACCATGTCGATCTCTTCCATACCAGGCCTAGAACACTCAATAAGAATTTATAATAACATTTCTATGCAATCCCATAACTTTATGCATCATGAAGTCATGCACTAAGAGCATTTTTGCCATAAAAAATTAATGCACGGGCGTGAGCCAGGTCAGGCCCCAAAGTGGGTCCAACTAAAACAATTTTTGTTTTCATGCAATTGACCTCTAAAATGCTTTAGGAACCTTACCCATACTTCTAGAATTGATTGGCATTTTTTAGATCATCGGACTGAATTTTGCAACCTTCAAGCAATTACGCCACATTTTCGCATTTAATCGCGAAGACGTATTTTTCAATCCTGTCAAAACACCTTTCTGGAGCTCGCCATCTGATAGGTGTGTACTCTGATATACAAGCATGAACACTGCCAAGTGGTTTCTCAAGACAAGTCCCAAGTGAAGTGATATTAATTGGTGAAAATGACAAACTGGCTTTGTCGACACTGCGGACTTGATGAAGTCAATGTTCTAGCAACACATGATGCCTTTCTCAAAAATATCAAACGACCTTTGTAGACCCTCAAATTTGAAACACACGTACCTTGAAGTACATATTAAAACTTTGATTTCTCAGTTTGACCAAAATTTTGACTGGGTGCAAATGGCGCGCTCATGAAAATGACTACTTTAACTGATATAGCACTAAAAGTACAGATAACTGAAAATGATGGCTAAATGAATCCTTTTGAAAGCCGACTAAATGGATTGGTAGGAGCCTAAAACTGGAAACATAGCTCATCATTTATATCAGAATTAACTCAGAAGAAACATTTTGGAATGACACCCACTAAGGCAAATTTTACACTTGTATGAAACAGGGCTCCGACTAGCTGTCGAAACAGGGACTAGTCAAACCACACAAACTACAAATGGATTTGGCTTTGAAAACTGAGCAAATGGATTCATCAAGACTTGACATTTTGCAGGGTGACTCACATTTATGCATAGAATTCAATCCAATTTGAATTTATTCATGACAATCAATAAGGCAAAAGATACAAACACTCAAAGTAGGCTACTCAATAAAATCTGCATTTGTGCCTAAAATGCACTTTCAGCTCACCCCTCGAAATGGGTACCTCATAAACTTATCTAAATTGAATTCTAAAAGTTTCACATCACTGAATAGGCCAAATGAAAGGTGTAGGACATGAATCCCGAGCCTTACCCTCTAAAAATCGACCGGCTCCATTTTGACCTCTCACAAACTAGGTCGTTCAAACTAACTTATTTGGAAATGCAAAGCAAAAATTTGAATTGGGCCTCAAAACTTGACTCAAATTTAATGAGTCCCAACACTTCCAAGCAAATGCATTAGCAGGTGCATGGCCAAGTCTTCCCTGCCTGTATGTGAGGTGTGTGGTATGGTGAAGAGGTCATTTTAAATTTCCAAACAAATATAGTTGGTAGGCCCAAAGCCAATCTCCCCCTACATGGTGTGGTTACCATAAAACCTTCAGACAAATGCAATTGGCAGGCTTAAAGCCCAGCCCTGCCATGCGTGAGTTAAAGTCATTAGAAAATTTCAGCAAATGCAATGACAGGTGAAGCCAAATTCAATGCAATGGGTGGCGCGAGGGTTTTAGAAAGTTTCAAACAAATACAATTGGTAGGCGTAGAACCAACATCCTCCATGCGTGAGGTAAAGCTTATTGAAACTTGAAACAATTTCAATTGCCAGGTGTAAAGATTAACTCCATGACCCTTGCCAGTATCTTCTCTGCGTGGGAATGGCGTTTGAGCAGACATTATAAATTTTCAAGCAAATAAAATCCCTAGGCGTAAATTCTTTATCCCACATTGGTTGTGGGGAGGGAAAATTTTGTTTTTAAATACAAAGCCACACACATCTATAGTGTCAAGAGCTTGAAGGCTTTTGGCAAGTGAAAATTCAGTTCCTAGTGGACACCACGCACGGGCAAGCATCTCGAGGCACTCAAATTTTACAACAAAATGGAGATTAAAGGTCGAGTAGGTTGGAGTTGATCCAATGGTGGTCGCTAGACCACAAAGGGTAGATGCTCATTGGTTACCCATTGTATCTCATCTTTGAGCCAAGGTCGAGTGGTGGGCCCGATGGTGCTAAACTAGCAGATGAGGTGGTGAATAGGTGGATCTACGACCAAATCATAGAATGACACATGGCAGGGTTCTGTCTGCAAAGAAGGACAAAATCAAGTAAAAATCAAAATTAAATGTATAGTTTCAACTATAGCGAAAATTGCAAAAATTCAAATGACTGTTGTGTAGAGAGATTAATTGTTGAGGGGTTTTTTTTACCCAAATATACAAGTGTTGTATGTTGTTGGAAATCTCTCAGAATGAGAAGTTTATTTCTGCAATCAGTTCCAACACATGTCCAAGATTTTGAGAGAAGTTTCCATGGGAATGATGCAAAGAAAAATTCAGTTGGGGAAAGAGGACACTTGGCAATATGTGATGCAAATCTAATCTTTTCCCTCTTCTTCATATTATCAGTTCTTCTCATTTTGTAAGGGTTCCAGAATTTTTGGGAGAAGGCTCCATAGTTCTGTGTGTTGGGAAATGCACACTCCAATGAGAAATTGTAGGTGATTGAAGGTTTTGTCATTGATGGCAACCTTGCAATCATATGATACTGACAAGATAGTTTACCAGCATCAATAACAACAAACTCTACACTAGCACACAGATCACTAGCAGTGAAAGGAAGGATACTGACACCCAGGCTGACAGGAATTTTGTTTATAATATATTTTGTAATTAATTGTAAAATCATTGTAAACTAACATGGTGAGTTGTAATATGACTCATATATGTATGAGATCATTGTAGAACATTTTGTTATAAGGTGATAGGCAAAATTATGCAGACCTAATATGCGAATTATAGGTTAAGGGTTTATGTATGAAGCAAAGCTAAAACCAGTACTGGATCTACCATAGTAGATGCTAATTTGAAGCAGTACAAGACATTGGATTTGTATAATCCATTTTTGTAAGTCAGTGTGACTTCCTTTGTAATTGAGTAGTGAGCTCTAGGCACTTGGCCTTCCTGCATGTGCAGGCCCCTCTTGTAAAATAGTAATATTCTCTTATTGGCTAGTAAGTGAATATTGTGGGTCACAAATTCCACTAAGGTTTTTCCCACACTGGGTTTCCTCATTAAACTACTATTTTATGGTGTGCTTTTCATGTGGATGTTGTTATTCTTGTTTATTGCATTATTTCTCATTTATAGGTACACAGTATTGATATGCTTTACATGTTTTAAATCAAGCAAATTCTACAACCGGTTAGATATTGATTCAGCCCCCCCCCCCCCTCTCAGTATCTTTGGGAATCCTAAGCATACACAAAATGACTCAAATGAACTCATGAGATAGAAAGGAATTTTGGAAAGAGAACTGGCTGCTGCAAATCAACACAAGGAGAAATTCAAAAAAAACTCAGAAGAACTTGGTGACTTGCTAAAGAATCAGAAACCTAATGGTGACACTAATGGCCTTGACTTTGAGGTTGGTGAAAGCTCTGGTATTGCAAACACACATGATCATAGAAAACTGGTAAGATAAACAAATGCTTACAAATTTAATGGCAAATGCTTTAACTATAACAAGTATAGTCATAGAGCAAATCAGTGTAGATCTAGAAATTATCAGAGCACTAACACACCCACTGGTCAATGTTCTAAATGCAACAAAGTTGGTCATAATTCATAAAATTGCAAAATGAATGTAAGATGTTATGTTTGTGGAAGATTTGGACACTTATCTAATCAATGCAAAACACACACTGGCATAGGATATGGAAAAGCTATTCAGAAAAACAATGTGACTTGTTATTCCTATAACAAGATTGGACATATTGCAATATTTTGTAGAAGTAAGGCACCACCAGCAAATAACAAAGGTCCTAGTTTGAAAGGTAAAGAAAAAGTTGAAGAGTTAAAGAAAGAATTCTCAAAACAATGGATTAGAAAGTCAAATCATAATGCTAATGTGAATAATCCTCCACTAGTAGAACAAAGTAACACTCCACTAGTAGGAGACTCTTCATCTAACTAAAGGAAAATCCTTTGAGGGTTTAGCAACTAAATGAGAAACATGCTATTATTCCCTCGGTTGATGGTAAGAAGTTGAAATTACTTCTATACTGGCAGATGAGTTAAGTCATTACTTAACTGACAAGCATTAAATGTTGTAGATGGAAAAAATAACATTATAAAGCAAGTGTTTTGGCTCCATTTTCATTCATCGAGCATTCAAACTTTCGAGAGTGCAAAATTTCTCGAGCAAAGGTATTCCAAGAAAGAAGCAAAGCAATTCATCAAGCAATCATTCCTTAAGGTAGATAAAGGTATTTATAACCATGGCTTGTTCATCTACTCCTGAATTCATTGCAAACCCTACTATTGTTGAGGTAGTTAAGCATCCTAGACCCTTCTTCAAACTGGTTCCCGAAATTGCTAAGAAAGATGATAATATAGGTGCATTCTCTCAAATCCCTAAGGGAGTAGTTTATGCTGAAGACCCTAGAATGTATATACATTGTCACATAGAGGAATTGGGTGATGATGAAATCAAAACCATGTATAAATCTATAATTTGTGATGAATTCAGAAATGTCAAAACTGAACACAAGATAATAGAAGCCCTAGGTTTTACAGAAATGCTTAGTATCCTAGATTTTCCCAAGGATATCATAAGAATTGTGCTTAGAAGGGTTCATGGTGAATTATTTTGGTTGGACTCTATTCACAAGATTACTAAGGAAGCCGTCAAAGTTGTAACAGGGTTACCTTCCACCGGTAACAGACTAGACAAAACTAAGAAGGTCTCAAATGACTTAGTGATAAACCTAACTGGTGCAACATCTGATAAGAGATCACTTAGGGTAAATGATGTAATGGATATCAACATCAGATTTATGAGTATGATCTTAGGTTACAAGGCTACACATGCTAATAGGTTGAACTCAATTTCTAGCCTATGCATTAAAAGTGCCTATCATATGGTAAAATATAATGCAAGAATAGATGTGTGCAAATGGCTTAAAGATGAACTGATTGATAATTTGGGAAAGATAAAGAAAGACAAAAAAGGGAACATTCAGATTTGGAAACCTACTTGTTTGTCTGATGTTGTACATAACCAAACAAGTACCTGATATTGGTATTAGAAATTTTGGTTTTGATATATAGGTAGGCAAACAATTGTCAGATTTACTGAACAACATGGGAGAAAACAAGGAAAAGAACATAAATGAGTATTTTCAGGCATTGAAGGCTCGAATGAAAACTAGAGTTAGATTGTCACAAGCAATTGTGGACAAATATAAGGATGACATCTATTTTGTGATAAAGAACGATGAGATTTGGATGGAAGAAGTTATTCCTAGAACCATCTAGGTAACTGAAATGGGGTATGAAACTGATGACAACATAATTGAAACTTATGCAAAAGCCCTCCTGGAAGCACCTAAGGAACCTAAAGAAAAACTATTTGGTAGTGCTAAAACTATAAAAAAACAAATTCAATCAAAGAAAAATGTTAAGAAGGTTGAGGAAACTGTTAGAAAAGGAACTCGACAAGAAAAAGCTATCAAGGAAGATGTACTAAAACGAACTAGTATTACTGAAAAGGAGTTAGAAGCACTTCAACCAGAAACTCACCTTTCAATGGTTGGAACTACTTCAGAAAGTGACATACCAGTTGTATTTAAAAGAGTTGAGAGGAAGAGAAAAACTTCACCGGTACCTTCACCTTCTCCTAGAAAAACAAGACAAAAACAACATGCAGTGAGGCCTCCAGCAAAGAAATCAACTCCAAAGAAGAAGATGACCCCAAAGAAGAAGACTCAAAAAACTATTGCTCCCATTGATAAACTTCTCAGTGAAATCACAGAGGATGGAAAGTTGAAAAACATTAACAAATTGTATGACACACTATCGGTTGATGACAAGGAGAAAGTAGAGAGCAGTGTAATCTTACACTTAGATATTTATAAGAAATTTTTGATGCAAGTTGTTGATGAAATACTGGTAGATCTGTATAAAAGACTAGAAGCTAGAAGGATAGCTATTGTTGAGCTTGATAAGAAAATAAATATTGAAAAATTACTTGTTGTACATCCTGTCAAATCACCTGAAGAGATAGACAAATTGATCTATTAGGCTAACTGGTCAGTATTTTCAACTCCTCACCGACATGTAGCACTAATGGTAGGTAGAGTGAATGAGGTAACAAAAGAAATAGTTGATGCATGGGATATATTCCTTTTAGAGAAGGAAAAGAGGAAAAGTATTGAAGCCCTAAACCCATCAAGGTATATCAAAAGGATAAGGGAAAAGGTAAGGTTGGTGGACCACCCAATATAGAAATAACAGACAATTTATCCCCACCGCCTCTAGATACTCCACCGGTAGTTACTACAAACAATCAACCAGCTACTAAAAGTATGGACACACCACATGAGGATACAAATCCTAATTTTGAGGCGTTATATACAATGAACATTGACACTCAGGAAGTCAATATTGTGGTAGATAAGGAATCGAATGGGAAATCAAATATGGCAACTGAGCCACCAACAATAGGAAACATAGAAGAAAAACTGGCTATGGACAACACTAAGAAATAGGCAGAGCAACAGGCTCCCTCACAGGAACAGGTTCATGCAGAGATAGTGCCACCGGCAATAGCTGAGAAACCCAAACCTTTGCTTAGAGAAATGCAAACACAAACTGACCTACCAGAGGTCACTACAAGTAAAGAAGTTACTCACATCGACAAAATACAGATTGTTGGTTCTTCCATGGCATAATTCAGACCAACATATGTGATAGAAGTTATATTGGATTCAATCAAGAAAATAACAGAGTGCAATGCACAAGAATACAAAGCTATTGATGATACAATCCCAATTTTGAAAATGATAGCACCCAAGTGTAATGTGGATAATAAAGATTCTTTAAATCAACTTGACACATTCTCTAGGTATATTACTGACAACACTGTGATAGTTGAACAAATAAATGAGGAAGCATTCAAAGAGAGAATTGAAAAAGAAAAACACAAAATTCTTTGAAGAGGAAATAAAGAAGTGCATGAGACAATTTGACACTCTTTTACCAGCACTATGTAAAACACTAAAAGAATTTAAAATGTTGTACAGAGATACATGTAAAACAAACTTTTTGACAGTAGATATAGACAAGAAGATCAGTATGGTACAGGAAGAAATAAATAAATTAGTTGATAATTTCATTAATTCATCAGAACCATTATTAGTTTTTGAGCAAAAAATAACAGGTTTTGAGAAGAAACTTCAAAAATTTGAAAGAGAGAAGGAAAGAATAAAAGGAAAGGCAAAAGATTTGAAATGGAGACTTAGTCCAAAATTGGACTACCTCGCCTCCTTGAGAAAAGAGATATCTGAGGCATTGGTTCAAGGACAGTAAACACCAAAACAACAAATGCAACACCTCACCAGTACAATTCAGAGGACAAAGGCCGCATTAAAGGATAGTGAACGGTTCATTGAGAGCCTGAATGTGGTATTGGCAGACCTTTTTCAGATTGTAACCAGCTGGTTACAGGGATGAAGCTAGAAACCACACTCAATTGACACTTTGACAGCCTCTGTCATTGATGTCAAAGGGGGAGTAGTGGTAATGAGAAAAATGATTAGTAGAAGACACCACCAGCTTAGGGGGAGCACATATGTTTGGCATACCATTTTTTTGGTAAGATAATTTTGGCAGATTCTTTTTGAATGACATTTTTGATTTTTCTCATGAGTGTTGCCATCAATGCCAAAGGGGGAGATTGTTGGCAAATGCACAATCCAATGAGAAATTGTAGGTGATTGAAGGTTTTGTCATTGATGGCAACCTTGCAATCATATGATACTAGCAAGACAATTTACCGGCACCAACAACAACAAACTCTACACCGACACACAGATCACCGATGGTTAAAGGAAGGATACTAGCACCCAGGCCAACATGAATTTTGTTTATAATATATTTTGTAATTAACTGTAAAATCATTGTAAGCTGACATGGTGAGTTGTAATATGACTCATATATGTATGAGATCATTGTAGAACATTTTGCAATAAGGTGATAGGCAAAATTATGCAGACCTAATATGTGAATTATAGGTTAAGGGTTTATGTATGAAGTAGAGCTAAAACTGGTATTGGATCTGGCATAGAAGATGTCATTTTTGTAAGTCAGTGTGACTTCCTTTGTAATTGAGTAGTGAGCTCTAGGCACTTGGCTTTCCTGCATGTGTAGGCCCCTCTTGTAAAACAGTAATATTCTCTTATTGGCCAGTAAGTGAATATTGTGGGTCACAAATTCCACTAAGGTTTTTCCCACACTGGGTTTCCTCATTAAACTACTATTTTATGGTGTGCTTTTCATGTGGATGTTGTTATTCTTGTTTATTGCATTATTTCTCATTTATAGGTACACAGTATTGATATGCTTTACATGTTTTAAATCAAGCAAATTCTACAACCGGTTAGATACTGATTCAGCCCCCCCCCCCCCTCTCAGTATCTTTGGGAATCCTAACACTATGTTTCCAGCTCTGAATTTCTTTTCCAAGTTTTTAAAATTTTATGGGTCTTTTCAAGGTATAGAGTTGCATTTTAGTATGATGAATTGTTTCCTAGTTGCATGTTTTACTTTTGTAAGGCATGAGTAGATTCCACACAAAATTGTCTCTAAATATGTATTCTTTGTGACAAATTAAATCCTCAAGGAGGATGGAATTTATCATCTCAAGGAGATTGTTGTGATTGTTTGTAGGCATTCTTCAGTGAAGAGTTTGAATTTTGTAATCAATCATAAATAATGGAATATGTATCCAAGATCTGATGATTTTGTGAATGAGTTGAGTAATGCATTGGTATAAGGTATTGATGCAGGAATATTTTATAATGAAAACAAATTTGCAGTTGAGATTTCCATTTGTAGTTCAATGTGTTACTCCATACCCAATGAATAAGGCATTGGTCATGCAGATTCTGGGGATTCTCAGAGATTTTTCGAATTAAATTAGAATATCTTTTTCTTTCTTCTCTATGGTAATGTTCCACCTATCTCATCCTCCAATTTAGTTGAGATGTCAATGTAGATCTAGCCCATCTGCAGTAACCTCCTTGTTGTTGAGCCTTCTGGGACTCATCAACTTTCTGTTGATGTTGTCATATGCATGTAATGGGTCTGATTCTATGCATCAAAGGTACACCCACCTAGGTTTTGTAGAGCCTGAAGAGTTGAAGGATTTAGATCCTTGTCATATTGTCCAAGTCCTGAAGTTCTTCATTGTTTGAAACTAGCTATTTCATAGATCAATTATAGGTGAACTTGGGTTACTCATTTTGTAGAACAACATTTTATCTGGCAACCAGTTGAGGTAAAGGTGAATTTGTAACATTTTTCACACATCTGAATCACACTCAGTAGATTGTTCTTTAGGCCTTCCACATAATATACATCATGTGCCTTCAATTTTCCATCAATACTTAGAGTACCTTTTGCCTTTATTTTGATGGATGAGTTGTCTCCAAACCTTACTGAACCACCATTCTAGTCTTCAGGTTTGATAAATTTATTTTTTTCACCAGTCATGTGGTTGGAGCAACCACTATCTACAACCCATATATTTTTTTCAGGATGTAAGGTAGTCTGTACTATGAGACTTGATTCTGTCTTTCCCATTTCTTTCTCAACCCATACCGGTTAGTTTCCTTCTTCTTGTTAGCTGCTATATTGTGCTCAGGTTCAGTTACTGATTCTTGATCAGGATTTGTTTTGTTTTGTTTAATCTTCCTATTTTTACACAACCTTGCTATGTGTCCAAACTCTTGATAGTTATAGCATTTTACATCTTCATTTAAAGGAAAATCCTTAAAATTATTGCAGGGTACTAGTTTATTCCTCCTATATTCAAAATTCTTATGACCATATCCATTGCACTGATAACAAACAACATTCATATCCCAAAGTGCATTAAATAGATTTCTACTTTCATAAGTCATAGAGGGATTATTGATTAATCTACAGTTAGCTATTCTATGCCTAAATTTGTTACACCGATAACAGTAACCATGAAAGTTTGAGAAATACCGGTTAGGTTGCCTTGGTTCTGCAAAGGACTACCTCATTAGGGGTATTCCCTTCATGGTCAACTCTTGCATTTCTCCTTGGATCTCTACGTCGGTACAAAGAGTGTGGCCTTCGGTTCATTGCTTGTGTATAACGGTTTTTGTGGCAATTTCTTACAATATCTGCATATGTCTTTTTATCAGTATCCTTACCTACAGTGAATGTCTTCTTTTCTTCACCTTCATTTGAAGAGGGGAACTTTATTTCTTTGCTGGATGTATCTTTGTTGGTTGAACTTTGACCTTCTTCAAATCCTAAGCTACCAGTGTCTTAGGATTGCTTCTATTTTCTCAACATATTTGCTCCTTACTTTTATTTCTTCCTAACTTTCTTCAAGCTCCTTTCGAAGCTTCACTATTTTTTCTTCCAACTCTTGATGCTCCTTTTCTTTCTTTGTCAAATCAGTGGATGTAGCTTCACATATCCTCTTAGTTTCTTCCAGCTACAATTTCAAGTCAGATATAACTTAACTGGACTCATCCGAGGATTGTTTCAAGAGATCTTATTCATCTACTGCAGCAAGCTTGACCTTTTTGAGTTCTCTTCCTTTTTTATTCATTTCCTCAAGAGCACTAATAAGCTCACTTTCCAAATCCACTTCAGCTTCAATATCCTCTTCTTGCTCATCTTCATCAACTGGTTCATCAAGTGCCATAAAGAGATTGACTTTTCTCTCATTCTCATGGTAATAATCTTCTGATGCATTTTCTTCATCTATTGTATCATCCTTAGTAGTATATAGGTTGTTTTGATTTCGGTAGCCTCTCTTTCCTTGCCGGTAGACATTTCTTTCTCTATCTTTACCAGCAGATTTGTTGAACTCTCTTGACTCATCTCCACTGCTTTCTTTGTGGGGACATTTTGTAGCAAAGTGTCCAACTTTACCACAGTTGAAATATTTTAGTGGTAGCTTTCCTTTATATAAGTTGGATCCTCTTTTGAGCTTCTTGACAAAGTTTTCTACTTCTACATCAGATTCTTCATTGGATTCATTATGAGTAGTTTCTTCTTTTCCCTTTTTGGTGGTGTTGAACACTACTTCTTTAGTTAAGTAAGTATCACTAGTTGTTCTCATCTCATAGGATGTCAATGAGCCAAATAACTCATCCATTGTAAAAGTATTTAGATCCTTGGCTTCTTCTATGGCATACACCTTAGTATCATACTTGGGTGTGAGAGATCTAAGTAAATTCTTGAAAAGAATCTCATTTGCAATTCTTCTTTAAGTCCTCTGATGGTGTTCACAGTTTCATCAAATCTACGAAGGTAGTCTGCAATCTTTTCATCATCTTTCATCTTGATGCCTTCAAGTTGGCCCCTTAGTGCTTGTAGCTTGGCCTCTTTGACTTTTGTACCTCCTTCAAATAACCTCTGCAATTTATCCCAAGTCTCCTTGGCAGATACACAGTGCATGACTTTGACAAACTCATTATCAAACAACCCACTCAAGATAGCATGTTTGGCCTTTGCATTGTTCTCATACTCCATTTTTGGCATCCGGATCAGTGAGAGGAACACTAGGAACAACATAGCCATTCTTGACAGACATTTACACATCAAAACATCGAGAAGAAATATAGGTCTCCATCCTTCTACTCCAGAAGGCATAGTTGGATCCATCAAACATGGGGGCTTTTGAGGAAGTAAACTCATTTATTTCCATTGTGTTCTAAGTCCAAAATCTAGCCAAGGTTTTAAAAATAACTAGGAACCTATGCTCTGATACCAATTGTTCAACACATAGTACCACTAATAGGGAGGATGAATTAGTGGTTCTTATAATTTTTTAATTTTCAAAGCAACTTTAGAATAACGACTATTAACTTAAGCATTAAACAATCAAACCGGTAAAGGAAAAAAGAAAACTAAAGAGATCAATCATGAAAATGTTGTTGGTATTTTGGTATGGTTTTGTCATTGTTGTCAACATCTACTAACACTTATCAACTTTGACACTTTGGAGAATTAGCAACATTCATCGGCAAGCAAATGACTTATGCAGTGCCACTAGTATCTAGTACACTAGAAGGATATAATGTTCACCGACACTTAGAATGGCATGGAAAACACCTGGTTATGTCGAAGACATCATTTGGACACTTTGTCTTTAAGATTTATTTATTGGCATATTCGTATTTGCATATTTGTTGTTACAGGCAAATAGGTCTAGGATATACACCGACAAGTTTATCTTTTCCATATCAGCACGACATGCTATGGAGATGTTTTATTATTGTTGTAAATGCATCAAGCTGACATGTTGAATTGATTATTGCATCAGATATTGTTAGATTTGTAAATTGATTTTATTGTAATATCCTTTAGAGCTGACCTAATAAAATTTGACTTAGGTTATGATATAAATGTAATATCTTATTTGTAAGATCGAATGTGGAATGGGAAAAAGAATTGTGTGAAGGTATATGTGAGATTAAGCAGAGCTATACACGCAGACATCATTTGAAGGTTGAAGGAGGTTTTTGTGAAGACAATCAGAACTACACCGGTACTGAATCCAACATAGAAAGATGCTAATTTGAGTAGTACATTCATATTGGATTTAACCATCCAATTGTAGTCAGTGTGACTCCCATTTTGTGTTTGAGCAGTGAGCTGTAGGTGCTTTGCCTTTCTACATGTGCAGACCCCATTTGTATACACTTACTATCTACAGTACTATCATCTGATTGTGGGTAAGTGTCGTGCCCAAACTTTAGGGCACAAAAACGGAACAACAAATTTTTTTTTGACGTCATGAACTCGCTATAAATCCTAATACATAACGACTGTATTTAAAGTTTTGTCTTATCTAGGAAGTAATTAACTTACTTACTAAGGTTAAGTTAAATAACCAACTCGAGCGAGTGACTTGATTGATGAAGATTATTTTGCATTGCCGATTAGTTAGCTAGCTCAATTACCTAAGACAAGTTGTCGCTAATTAAACCAAGGAATAATTGGTTACCTTAAGGTATTAAATCATTCCCAATCCATATAAGGATAATGCTATTGATTAATTGATACACCTGCGAAATTATTATATACATCCAACTGATGAGGGTTCGAATTACTACAATGTCGTTTGTCCACTAAAACCGACAATAAGCTAAGGCCAATTCCAATTTTCCCTAACTTCTTAATTTGTCGATTAAATTAAATTTGGCCCAAGCTTACCCCCAAAGGGTTTATGGTCCATAAAATTGGTTCTACAAATTCCCTTTTTTTTAAATTTTCCTAATACCCCAAATATAATTAGGGAAGTCTATTGATTAATTAATTAAATTATTCGAGTTGATGTATGGTGTTTCCGATTTTGATAACCCCTTCATTCTTAAATCCTTTTTTTTTTTAAATTTCAAATCTCCTAAGGAGTAAATGGACGTATAATAATCCTATCATTAATTAACCCCATTTCATATATTAAAATCAATGTTTAAAATTTCCATAATATTTCAATTATAAACTTAACCCCAAATTTTATACTAAAATCTAGCTTTAAATTTCCAATTTAATTTCCCTTTTATATATATATATATATATATATATATATATATATATATATATCACATTATAAATTCTTAAATTCTAATCCTCATTATAAATTAAAATCAATTTAAATGTCCCCAAATCTAAATCTCCAATATGTATATAAATATATATGTATATATAAATATACATATATATATATATATCAATATATTCATTTATATATATATACATATATATATGTATATATATATATTCTTATAATGCTAACCCTAACCCGAAATGGGGTTAGGGTTGCATTTTTACATATTACACTTGTCTTATGTTATTTTTACCCCTTATTTTTTTTTACATATTATACCCTAACCCGAAATGGGTTAGGGTTTTATATTAACCCTTTTTCTTTGTTTTGTTTTCTTTCTCTTTTTTTTGGTTTTGAAATGTGACTGCAGGTACGGAGGCGGAGGGTTTCATGCGGGGAGAGCGGAGGTTTTCGCAGGGGTTCGGGCGCCGCTGTGCATACGCACAGTGGCGGCAGCGCCGCCCACTGTGTGTACACACAGTGGCGGACGGCATAGCCGCCGCCCACTGTGTTACACACAGTGCGGTGCCCTTCGGCGCCGCCCACTGTGTGTAGCACAGTGGTTCGGCCGTGGCCGTCCACTGTGTTGCACACAGTGGCCCGCGAGACTTGCTTCCCTTTTTTTTAAAACAGTCATAAAATTACAGAATTTACACTATGCAAGTAAATAATAACCCTACTGCACTTCTTTTTCTTTTCCTTACTAATGCAGTAAATAAACTAATGAATAGTAAATAAGGAATCCTAATGCATTTTTCTGTTACTTTTCTTTAATATTGCAGTAACTAAACATGTTACAGCCCAAATTTAAATGTAGTCTTCTACAACACAATAGGCATCAAAATATAATAAAAATTTACATTACTTTCCAGAATGATAGGTTACAATAGCCCAATATAAAAATGGGTAGAATTTCTAAACAGTCATCTTTCTCTAATCTTTACACAGAAAATAAAAATTACATTTATTCAAATAGAAACAAAATCATTTTAAGTCCTATATTTACATCTGCACTTTCTCTTCTTTTTCTTTTTCTCTTGTTTTTTTGCATTTAAATAAAAATAAAAATCCTGAATAGAAGTCTGCAACACATCAATCTGCAACTCCTAATCTTTTTCCCAAGCCACCTGCAAGTAAATTTTAGGACTGTGACCATGGGATGCTCACCTCCCAGCCTAGGCTTACCAGAAGCCACCCCCGAGCTAGGAGAATCAAGGCGTAGACGGGTTACAACCAAGCAATACAACATAACAATAAGGAAAACACACAACACATACACTTTCCCATCCCAAGCTACACTATCACCACATTTGTGGAGATAAATCTATGGGTGGAAGTGGACCAAGTACCGTTGGGGAGACTGCAGCCAAAAAGAATATCACAAGCCACCTCATGGCAACACAAATACTCAATCAGAATTCATCCCAACCACCTTATGCCCCCCCAAAGGCTCAAAGCCATTTCTCTCCCCTTATGACCCCCAAATGCATACACAAGGCTATGCAGCAAGGGTCACAAAGGACACCCTTGAGATCACTCTCCTTAAGGAGAGCCTCTCACCCAAGGCTGTCATGCTTCTTCCACCCCAAGATCATCCTACTCTCCCAAGAGTAGGAGATCTTGGACACTCCCAAAACAAAAACACAAAACAGAAAAAAAACATAGAAATAAAACTACACATTATTTCCTTCTACAACATTATACATACACACTTCCTTTACAAGCAAATCTTTCCTTCAACAAAACAACATAGCTAACATAAACAACATAAACAAGAGGAGATAACAACCAACCTTATTCTGCCAATAGGTATTCTAAACTTGGTTGAAGATGAGCTGCCCAATCCACACAACTTTCTGCAAATCTTGGCCACCAAATTCCTCTAAATTTTCTAAAACTGGTTTTTCCTTTCAAATTTTTCCAAAAATCTCCAAAAGTGGAGAGTGGGTGATTAGCTCACTAAGCTTCCATTCTTAGCCTAAGAAGGCCTCTCTCACTCCTTCCAACCTCTTGGGTAGAGTGAGTGATCTCCCATTGGGTTGGTCTTCCCTAGGTCTTACACACTCCCTAACCTAGGTGCCTAGAGAAGGGAAATGGAATGGGGAAGAGGGATTACTATCTCCAAGAAGGTTATCCTACCAAGGATGGCACTCCTATAGATGGAATTCGTCCATCTTGGGAAAACCACTTTTTTGGGTGGTTAAACAAGTCCTAAGGGAAAGACACATGGCCAATTTTGGCCTTCACCCATAGGTACCCCATGAGGCCTAATAAAAAAGCTCTAAAATTGACTCTAGGAGTTGATTTGACCTTCAGAAAGTCCACCTGAAGTTAACCTACGGGTCAACTCTGAGTTGACCTTCCTTGTGGCTCTCTAACCTAGATTTCTTGGTTCCTTCAAGGATAATTAGGGGATATAACCATTAACAAAAATAAAACCTTCAAAAAGGTGACATGACAAATTGCCAACACAACATACTACATAGGTGTCAAGTGACACTACAACATAATTCCACATCACAATAAACACATGGCAATTGTCCCTTAAACAATTTAAATATTCCAATAAATACAAATTACACTCATGCAACATTTTACATTTACGAATAAAATACAGTACATACGGGGTGTTGTCTCTCCAAATAGACAACCCCTGGTTTTACTAACGCACATTGGCCTAGGCTTGATTCTCCCTAATATTTCCATGGTCACATGGATATTTTCCTGCACATCTCAATTTAAACATTAGTACTTCCCAAATAGCCTCATATAAAATATAAAATCACATAATCAGAATACAATACATTCATTCTACAAAGACTTGACATTATGAAATATAATTTGTCACAATTCAAAGCAATTTCCTCATAATCCTCAAAATTTGATCCATCTACAATATATGCAAACATTTTCCAAACATTATATCTAATCCTGAAATTCAGATAATAACCTGCATCATCACAACATTACCCTAATCTAGAATCATATAATATTCTATAATCCACAAGGCATAGAAATGAAGCATCCACATATATCAATGTTACCAAAATCGCGGAATCATGAAAAGTTCTATATCCATAGTGTGTCCAAACTAGTATCCAAAATAGTTCCAAAATGAAAATAACTGAAGAGATAGGATGGGTTGGGGTAGGGCCTCACAGTAAGGTTTCCCATCGTGGTGGTTCCCCTTATAGGGTTTCCACGTACAAATACTAGTGTTATGTGTTGTGGATGACTTTGTCTTTTTGTTTCATGCATTAATCCTTACCAGTATTGCAATTAACTGATAAAACTGTCTACCGACATAAAAGACTAGTTTATCAGTATTAAGCATTAAATTGGTTAAGTTGTTTTTGGTTTGAATTTATTTGACAACTGATTCACCCCCCCCTCTCAGTTGTCTTTGGGACCTAACAATTGGTATCAAAGCCTAGTCCTCTTTTTGCAGAAGTTTAACAGCTTGAGGAGATCCAATGTCTACTACCTATTTCAGGAAGGATAGTCCTAAACTTGATGGAACCAACTATGGGATATGGAAGATCAGAATGGAGACACATCTGAATTGCATTGGAAAGGACATCTAAGATGTTATAAAGAATGGTCATACTACTCCTACTCTAAATCAACCTAATCCACCTAACTTGGCTAAAGATGAGGAAAATGATTGCAAAGCAAGAGAAGCACTTTTGAGCGCATTATCAGATCCACAAATCATGGGATTATCTGATAGATCAATTGCTAAAGATATTTGGGATCATTTAGAAACACTAAATGAAGGAGATTCCATAGTCAAAATTCCAAAACTTGAAAGCTTCCGGGTCAAGTATGAAAATCTGAAAAATGGAAGAAGATGAAAGGATTTCTGCTTTTATGGAAAGAGTTAATGAAATTGTTTTGGGTATTAAATATTATGGAGGAACCTTAAGTGAAGATGAAATTGTTTCAAAAGTTTTAAGAGGATTGCCACAGGCTTATAAAATGAAAGTTACTACTATAAATGAGTTAAGAACAATGCCTAATACATCAATAATTACGGATACATTGATTGGAAAGCTTTCAGCTTTTGAAATTGGGGAATTTGGTCCTTTTGCTACTATAAAGATAGATTTAGCTTTTAAGGCATCAACATCATCTGCACCATCATTTGAAAAGTCTAACTGGAAAGCCTTTTATGCAAGAGAACTTAAAGAACTTGAAGCACTATTTGCAAGAAAATGAAGAACTTAAAGAACTTGAAGCACTATTTGCAAGAAAAATGCCTAAAGGTCCAGTTGGAAGTAAGTATGAACGTAAAGCACCCTTTAAATGTTTCAACTATAATAAGATTGGTCACATGGCTTCTAGATGCCTTGATAAACATGCTAGACTAAGAGAAGAAGCTAGGAGATCATACAAGCCTAACCCTGAATATCAGAGATACAAATTTAAGAAGAACAAAGACAAATCTTGTTATCTTGCTGATGAAGGAGTGACTGATGATTCTGATGAGGATTCGATAGAAAATGGATGGGTTTTTGTTGCTATAACAGAAGATCAACCAGCACCTACTATTAAACTAGTAGAACAGGCCTTGGCAGCTAAAATTGAAATTAAGGATGAATGGATCATTGATTCAAGATTCTCACATCATATGACTAGTGATAAAAGCAAATTATTGAACTTTTAGGAATATAATGGAGGTCTAGTGAGATTTGGAGATGATAAAGCTTGTTTGATCAAAGGTAAATGTAAAATATCTCTTGATGGTAAGCATAATGCTGAAAATGTTTACTATGTTGAAGGTTTAAAGCATAATCTCTTGAGTGTTGGTCAAGTAGTTGAGAAAGGATTTCAGTTACAATTCAAGAATGGAAAATACAAAATCATGAATAGAACTAGTTTGGAAATTGCAACCGGTAATCAAACTAGAGGTAACATCTTTCATTTGAATAATAGTGAAAAGACATGCTTGATTGCACATATTGATGAAAGTTGGCTATGGCATAAGAGACTCTATCATGTAAATTTTGATTGCATGGTAAAAATTAGTAGTACAAAGGCAGCTAGAGATTTACCTAAGATTGTCAAATCTCACAATACAATATGTAAGGAATGTCAATTTGGAAAACAAGTTAGAGCTATTTTTAAAAGTATTCTAGAAAAATCAAATAATGCTCTTAACTTAATTCATACTGATTTATATGGTCCAACTAGAACTAAAAGTTTGCAAGGTGATAGATATTTCATGCTAATCATTTATGACTACTCTAGAATGTGTTGGGTTACTTTTCTCATAGAAAAATCAGAAGCACTTGGGAAGTTCAAACTGTTCAAAGCAATGGTAGAAAATGAAACTGGTAAGAAAATCAAATGTCTGAGATTAGATCAAGGAGGAAAATTTACATCTAATTAATTTAATGCATTTTGTGATGTGAATGGAATCAGAAGACAACTATCAACACCTCAGACACCACAACAGAATGGAGTTGTAGAGAGGAAAAATAGAACTATCTTGGATGAAACTAGAAGTATGTTATCAGAAGCAAATCTACCACATGTCTATTGGAGAGAGGCAGTAAGTAAATCAGTCTATACATTCAACAAAGTTTAGATCAAAGGTGAAACTGGTAAGACCCCTCATGAACTATGGTTTGGTATTACTCCTACTCTTAAATATTTCAGAATATTTGGAAGTAAATGCTATATTAGAAGAGATGAGTATATAGGCAAATTTGATCCTAAAAGTGATGAGGGAATATTTCTTGGTTATTCATCTAAGAGTAAGGCATATAGATGTTTTAACAAAAGATTGCAAAAAATTGTTGAGAGTACAAGTGTGAAGATTGATGAACAATTCAGATGAACTTCAAGGTATATAGACTCTAAACCGGCAACAAAAATACTGACAAATGAACCTACATTGAACCGTGTGGTACCGAATGAAGATCCAGTTACACTGGTATCATCTAAAAATTCCACTATAACTGAGGAACAACAACAAACAAAGACACCCCGGTATGTAAGACTGAATCACTATGAAGATCAAATAATTGGAAACAAGTATAAAGGAGTTATGACAAGAGGAAGACTAGAAAATGAAGATGTATGTCTTATTTCTCAAATTGAACCATCATCAGTTAATGAGGCATGTGAAGATAAACACTAGATTAAAGCTATGGAAGAAGAATTAGAGCAGATTGAGAAGAACAACACTTGGATATTAGTTCCCCAGCCTAAAGACAAAAATGTGATTGGAATAAAATGGGTATTCAAAAACAAACCTAATGAAGATGGTAAAGTAATCAGAAATAAAGAAAGACTAGTGTGTAAGGGATATTCTCAAAAAGAAGGAATTGATTATAATGAAACCTTTGCACCGGTAGTTAGAATTGAGGCAGTCAGATTATTCTTGGCTTTTGCAGCACACAAGAACTACAAAGTATATCAAATGGATATTAAATGTGCATTTTTGAATGGAGATCTTGAAGAAAAAGTTTACATTGAACAACCTGGTGGATTTTCTTTAACAGATAACAAAGATATGGTTTGCATGTTAAGGAAAGCTTTGTATGGGTTGAAGCAAGCTCCAAGAGCTTGGTATGCAAGATTGGATAAGTATCTTTTGAAGATTGGTTTTTCTAAAGGTAATGCTGATAGAAACCTATATTATAAAGTGACTAATGATGACATCTTAGTTATAGAAGTTTTTGTTGATGATATAATCTTTGGAGGAGAAGATGGATTATGTAAAGACTTTTCTATTGAAATGTAACAAGAGTCTGAAATGTCTATGATTGGAGAAATAAAATTCTTTTTAGGATTGTAGATTTCACAGACTAATAAAGGTATATTATTGAGTCAATCCAAGTACTTGAAGGACTTATTAAAGAAATTTGGGATGGAAAACTCTAAACTGGTAAGCACACCTATGACTACAAATGACAAATTATCACTAAGGGATGAATCTACACTTGCTAATATGACTAGGTACAAATCTATGATAGGAGGTTTACTATATTTGACACAAATAAGACCTAATATCATGAATGTAGTATGTATTGTTTCAAGATTTCAGAGTAATCCTAGAGAAAATCATGAATCAGTAGTAAAATGGATTTTTTGGTACTTGCAAGGCACTACAAATCTTGGATTATGGTATCCTAGAGATGAAAACTTTGAATTATGTGCATACATAGATGCAAATTGGGCAGGAGATGTGGATGATAGAAAAAGTACCACCGACAGAGAATTTTTTCTTGGAAGTAGATTAATTTCTTGGTTGAGTAAGAAACAAAGTTTTACATCTTTATCAACAACAGAATCAGAATATGTTGCAGCAGCAACTAACTGTACACAGGTACTATGGCTTAAGCAAATGTTGAAGGATATAAAAGTAAAATGCAAGGAACCTATTACTATCTATTGTGATAACACTGTAGCAATTGATATATCTAAGAATCCGGTATTATATTCTAAAACCAAACATGTTTCTATCAAACTAAATTTTCTAAGGGAAAAAGTTGAAGCAAAAGAAATTAAATTGGTTTATATGAATATTAAAGAGCAGATTGTAGACATTTTCACTAAACCTCTACCTAAGGAGACTTTTGAATATCTCAAAGACCAGCTTGGGGTCATACCCCCACCGGTAGAAACTTAGATAGTTGATGATAGTCATCAACCAACAGAATTAATAGAGAAATCTTTTACTCTGGCTTTGATGGGAAGCTACTTCTTAGGGGGAGTAGTTGGTATAGTGAATTGGTTGGTATTTTATATTTGAAAAATGGTTTTCATACTACTTTGGCATTTGATGTCAAAGGGGGAGAGATTGGTATGGAAAAACACAAGGAAAAAACATGTTACTCCCAGGTGGAGAGATTGTTATTTTGGAGAGACTGATTACTCTCTATCTGTATTTTGATTTCTAGTTATGATCTCTTTTGTGAGATTGTTGGTTTTTGGTATTTGGCATTTCTGTTTTGGCACTTTGATGGTTTTTCCATCTTGTGTTGTCATTAATGCCAAAGGGAGAGATCATTGGTATTTTGGTATGGTTTTGTCATTGATGTCAACACCTACTAACACTTATAAACTCTGACACTTTGGAGAATAAAACAACATTCACCAGCAAGCAAATGACTTATGCACAGTCACTAGTATTTGGTACACCAACAGGATATAATGTTCACTAACACTTAGAATGGTATGAAAAACACCTAGTTATTTCGAAGACATCATTTGGACACTTTGTCTTGGAGATTTGTTTATTGGTATATTCGTATTTTCATATTTGCTGCTACCAACAAATAGGTCCAGAATATACACCGGTAGGTGTATCTTTTCCAAATCAGCACAACATGCTATGGAGATATTTTATTATTATTATAAATGCATCAACCTGACATGTTGAATCAGTTATTGCATTGGATATTATTTTATTTATAAATTGATTTTATTATAATATCCTTTAGAGCCGACCTACTAAAATTGGTCTTAGGTTATGATATAAATATAAGATCTTATTTGTAAGATCGAATGTGGAATGCAATAAAGAACTCTGTGAAGGTATATGCGAGATTAAGCAAAGCTATACACATAGACATCATTTGAAGGTTGAAGGAGGTTTTTGTGAAGACAATCAGAACTACATCGACACTGAATCCAGCATAGAAAGATGCTAATTTGAGTAATGCATTCATATTGGATTTAACCATCCAATTGTAGTCAGTGTGACTCCCATTTTGTGTTTGAGTAGTGAGCCCTAAGCATTTGGCCTTTCTGTATGTACAGACCCCATTTTTATACACTTACTATCTGCAATAGTATCATCTAATTGTGGGTAAGGTTTCCCACCATGGTTTTTCCCCTTACAGGGTTTCCATGTACAAATACTAGTGTTATGTGTTGTGGATGACTTTGTCTTTTTTTCTCATACATTAATCCTTACCGGTATTGCAATTAACTGATAAAACTGTCTACCGACATAAAAGACTGGTTTACCAGTATTAAGCATTAAATTGGTTAAGTTGTTTTTGGTTTGAATTTATTTGACAACTGATTCACCCCCCCTGCCTCAGTTCTCTCCGAGACCTAACAATATAGTTTTATCAGTTAATTGCAATACCAGTAAGGATTAATGTATGAAACAAAAAGAAAAAGTCATCCACAACACATAACACCAGTATTTGTACATGGAAACCCTATAAGGGGAAAAACCATGGTGGGAAACCTTACCCACAATCAGATGATACTACTTCAGATAGTAAGTGTATACAAATGGGGTCTACACAAGCAGAAAGGCCAAGCACCTACAACTCACTGCTCAAACACAAAATGGGAGTCACACTGACTACAATTTGATGGTTAAATCCAATATGAATGTACTACTGAAATTAGCATCTTTCTATGCTGGATTCAGTACCGATGTAGTTCTGATTGTCTTCACAAAAATCTCCTTCAACCTTCAAATGATGTCTGCATGTATAGCTCTACTTAATCTCACATATACCTTCACACAATTCTTTTTCTCATTCCACATTCGATCTTACAAATAAGATCTTACATTTATATCATAACCTAAGACCAATTTTAGTAGGTGGGCTCTAAAGGATATTACAATAAAATCAATTTACAAATAAAATAATATCTGATGCAATAACTGATTCAACATGTCAGCTTGATGCATTTACAACAAGAATAAAACATCTCCATAGTGTGTCATGCTGATCTGGAAAAGATAAACCTATCGGTGTATATCTTGGACCTATTTGCGGGTAACAACAAATATGCAAATATGAATATGCCAATAAATAAATCTTCAAGACAAAGTGTCCAAACAATGTCTTCGACATAACCAAGTGTTTTTCATGCCATTCTAAGTGTCAGTGAACATTATATCCTGTCGGTGTACCAGATACCGGTGACTGTGGATAAGTCATTTTCTTGTCAGTGATTCCTAAACTTTTTGACTTTTCAAAGCAACTTTAGAATAACAGCTATTAACTTAAGCATTAAACAATCAAACCGGTAAAGAAAAAAGGCAAACCAAATATATCAATCACAAAAATGCAACCTGCAACACCGGATATACAAGGAAAACCCAATATGGGAAAAACCTTAGTGAGAAATGTTGTTGGAGATTACTGCTCCAATCCAACCTCACAAGTAAAACACTGGATTACAAAGATTTAGGGAACCAACCCAAGGAGCACCAACCCTTGCACCAAGCTCCAACTTGACCATGTATATTGAAATACAATTTAGATACAATTAAGGCTTCTTATTGTAAATGAATTTTGCAATGCTTGATCAAATATCTTACTATCGGTTGACTCTCTTTTCTCCTCCACTGAATCTCACACTACCAGTTTTGAGATTACTCTCTCTGATTCTTGGCCTCTATTATCTCTCTCTCTCTCTCTCACAGTCTCATAACACATTGTATCACACTTGGATGTTTTCCTTCTCTACCACACCTCACTGACTTGCTTAACTATTGTACTACAGTTATACAAGTACTCAATCACTGCCGGTTAAACCCTCTCACTAGTTCGCTTGCTCACTCACTCTACAACTTTCTTAGAATAAAATTCTAAGGCAAAAATGATCCTTTTCTGCACTTAAGCTCTCTTCTCTCATTTTCTTCTCTTTAACATCAGCTTGCTCCGTTTCAAGCTCATATATTTATCACCACGGTTTCCCACCAAGAATACATTCAAACACTGAGCGATTAGGGTTTCCTTTACCCAACACAATCTACATGAGACCTAATCTAGTCTATCTTGGATCGATCACCTATACTCCATAAATGCATCTGTACATGTTTTTCATTATCCAATGCATGCTTGCAAAAGATAGCAATCTCGTACATGATTTTCTACCTTGAAATCTATCAACTCATAAAGTGCTTAGCTGTTTCCTTTTTGAGGTCTTCTTACAATCTGATTCCCTTTGCATTGATCTAGGTGCCAACTACTCCCTGATCTTCCTCTATTGTTCTTTCTTCCTTGAGATGCATCAGTCAGTTACAATCCAGTGATTTATGGTTGTTTCATTAATGTCGACTAGTTGTTTCAACAACTATGTCGATGGAGGCTTCACCAATCTCTACATGTTTGCCACCTTAGCTCCACATAGAATCACACACGGTCAGTTCATACTTGAACATTCAACAAACTCATATCGGTACACACCTTTACTGGTGAGACCTACTCCTTCTACTAACCGGTAGTGCACACTACACCAGTAGCACATCTTCACCTCCAGTGGATTGTGATTACTTTAACATTTTGCCTCTTCATCATAAATAGGCAGCCAACCTCCAAACTAGATTATTACTCTACCGATCGGTACTCAACATGCTAACACACACACAACCTTCATCCTATTTTATGCCTTACCAATAAGCCTTCCTTCTATCTTCTCACTCTCATGTGGATTTCCATCATATCGGTCACCCCTTCTTACTTACCGGTGACCTTGTCAAACTGGTTGACATCAATGACAACTTAATTCCAAAATGCCAATAGGTCCATTTGTTAATTTTCTCAAAACTGATCTAATTCTTCTTTCATATCTTTCAACCAATATTCATCTTTACATGCCTCTATTATTGATAACAGATTAGCTTTTGAAATTAAATATTCCTCATTAGTTTCCAATCTTCTTCTTATCATCACTCCATTTCTCTTATCCCCAATGATTTGATCTTTTGAATGATTCAATCTCACATACCTAGGAGTCTTCTGACTTTCTGTTCCTCTTCCCTATTCTTCAGTTACTATAGAATTCTCTAATATTGTTGGAGTAACTGGTTCAACACTTTGTTCTAGTAAAGGTGCTACGAGTGCAAATATAATCATTTCCATTATCGATTCCTTCTCATAAACTCTAATTTGACTTCTGTTTAGCTCATCTACTTTGGCAATACCACTTTCCACAATTCTCCGTAATCTCTTATTATAACATGTATATGATTTTCTTACATTAGAATAACCAAAAAATATGCCTTCATCACATCTAGGATCAAATTTCCCAATGATATCATCTCTCCTAATATAATATTTACTACCAAAAATTCTAAAATACTTAACCGTAGGTGTATTTCTAAACCATAATTAATAAGGTGTCTTACCAGTTTCTCCTTGGATATGTACTCTGTTGAATGTATAAACTATTGTGCTCACTGCTTCTCTCTAGTAGATATGAGGTAGACTAGCTTCCATCATCATTGTTCTAGTAGCATCCAAGATAGTTCTACTCTTCCTTTCCACAACTCCATTATGCTAAGGTGTCCCAGGGTCAGAAAATTATCTTCTTATACCATGAATTTCACAAAATCTATTAAACTCACCATATGTGAATTCTCCACCATGATCTGACCTCAAACATTTAATCTTCAACCTTGTCTTAGTTTCCACTTTAGCCTTAAAATTTTTAAACTTTTCAAATGCTTCAGATTTTTCTTTCAGAAAAGTAAACCACATCATTCTAGAATAATCATCAATGATTAGCATGAAATATCTATTACCTTGAAAACTTTTAACTCTAGCAGAGCCACATAAATCAGTATGAATAAGATCAAGAACATCATTTCATTTTTCTTGTATACTCCTAAAAGAGGTTCTGACCTGTTTTCCCTTTTGACATTCTTTACATATCGAATTATAGGGCTTCATAATCTTAGGTATATCCCTAACTTCCTTAGTTGAACTGATCTTCATAATGCAATAAAAATTCACAAGACATAAACTTTTATGCCATAGATAGCTCTCATCAATCTGTGTAATCAAACATGTCTTCTCACCAAAGTGCAAATAAAATGTATTACCTTTTGTCTATTTACCGGTTGCAATCACTAAACCTGATCTGGTAAAGATTTTTTATTTTCCATCCTTGAACTGTAATTGAAATCCCCTATCTACCAATTGTCCTACACTCAAAAGATTATGCCTTAAATATTCAACATAATAAACATTGTCATTATTGTTCTTACCATCCAATGATATAGTTCTTTTTCCTTTGATCATACATGCTTTGTCATCTCCAAATCTAACTAGACCACCATCAAATTCTTGCAAAGATAGAAACTTCCCTTTATCTCTAGTCATATAATGCGAACAACCATTGTCAATTAACCATTCATCCTTGTCTTCTATTTTAGTAGCAAGTGCCTTCTCTTCAGGTACATTCACTTCCAGTGTCAGATCATCTTCCTTGATAGCCAAGAACACCCATTCCTTGCCATTGTCACAACCATTAACAGTTTTTTGCCAGTTCATCATCAAAATCAGTAATGCCTTCCTCATCTGCTATGTAGCATGATTTGTCTCTGTTTCTCTTGTATTTGTACTTGTTCTGATATCTAGGGTTAGGATTAAATGATTTTTAGTCCTTTCTTCAAATCTTGAATTTTTTTTCAAGACATCTAGATGCAAAATGACAAATCTTATTACATGCAAAACATTGAAAAGGTTCTTTTCCTTCATACTTACTTCCTATCGGTCCTTTAGGTACTCTTCTAGCAAAAAGAGTACTTCAAATTTCTCAAACTCATCATCTTCTCTCTTGATATCTTCTAATTCCTTTGCATACAAAGCTTTCCACTCTTGCTTACCGATTGTAGATGTAGATGCATGAAAAGAAGGTTCAGACTTCATAGCTCCTAAAGGTCCAAATTGTTCAAGGTCAAAAGCAGATAGTTTCCTGACCAAAGTATCTCTATTGAGAAATGTATTAGCCATTGTTCTCAACTCATTAATAGTAGTAGCCTTCATTTTGTAAGCTGGTGGTAGGACACTCCAGACTTTAGAAACAATTTCATCTTTTCTCAGAGTTCCACCATGATATTGAATTCCCATAACAAACTCATTTACCCCTTCTAGATGATTTTTCAATTAATCTCATTATTTGCTAATCAAAAAGTGCACATAATAGGGCTTCTCTTTCTCTATAATCATTCTCAATCTCTTTGTCTAGGTTTTCCAGAGGAGGATTGCTAGATCTTGGATTATAAGGTGTGACACCATTCTATGTGATCTCCCAAGTCTCCTTGCCAAGACATCTCCATTGAGTCTCCATTTGAATCTTCCATACTGTGTAATTTTTTCCATCAAGCCTCAAAATATATGTTGTCATTTTGGCATTAAGTTGTTATTGATGTCAATTGGCATGATAGATATTCACATGAGTGTGAGTAAAAAATATGAAGGCTTACCGGTAAGGCATAAACCAGTCTGAAGGATAGTTGCTCATATATGATGAAGAGGTAGAATGTTAAAGTTGTCTCAAACCACTGGAGGTGAAGATGTGTTAACAATATAGTGTGCACTACCGATTAATAGAAGAAGAGGATCTCACCGATAAAGGCATGTACGGTATGAGATTGCTAAATTATCAAGTTTGAACCGACTGTGTGTCAGTGAGCCATGTGTTCATCCTTGTGATGCTATGTGGAGTTGAGGTGGAAAAAATGTTGTGGCTAGTGAATCCTCTATTGATAGGGTTGTTGAAATAGATAATCACCATTAATGAAACAACCACAAATCACAGGATTTTATCTGACTGTTCCAGCTCGAGGAAGAATGAATAATAGAGGAAGATTAGGGAGTAGTTGGCGCTTGCATCAATGAAAAGGAAATTTGATTACAAGAAGATCGTAAAAAGTAAAATGTGTATAGGTGCATCCATGGAGTACAGGTGATTGATCCTAGACAGACTGGATTGGATTTCATCCAGATTGTGTTGAGAAAAGGAAACCCTAAGCGCTCCAAATTTGAATTATGTTTTGGTGGGAAACCAAGGGATAAAGTGTAGAGCACAAGATAGAACATTTTTATGCTACGAAGAAGAGCAAGAGAAAAGAGAGAGTTAGTGGAAGAGAAGAATTGGTAGCCTTAGAAATCACCCCAAGAAAGTTGCAGTGTAGGAGAGAAAGCATACCGGTGAGAGGATTCTACCGGAATAACTATAGTTTTGCATTTGAGCCTAACCGACAAGGTGTGGTAGAGAAGGCAACATCCAAGTGTGACACAGTGTGTTGAGAGACTGTGTGAGAAAGGGAGAGAAAGATAACAGAGGCTAAGAATTAGAGAAAGAAAACTCACAACCGGTAGTGTGAGATTCAGAGGAGAAAAGACTGTCAACTGGCAGTGAGTTATTTGATCAAAGAGTTGCAGAATTCATTTGCAACAAGAAGCCTTAATTGTATTCAAATAGTATTTCAATATACATCACCAAGTTGAGCTTGGTGTAGGGGTTGGTTCTCCTTGGGTTCGCGCCCTAAAAGTGCAGGAGTTTGTTCTCCTTATGTTGGTGCTCTAAATATTTGTAATTTAGTGTTTAACCTGTGAGGGTAGATTGGAGCAGTAGTCTCTAGTAGCTTTTCTCACCGAGGTTTTTCCCACATTGGGTTTTCCTCATAAATCTAGTGTTGAGAGTTACATTTGTGTGAATGATCTCTTTGGATTTCTTTCTTGTTCTACCAGTTTGATTGTTTAGTATTTAAGTGAATATTTGATATTCTGAAGTTTATTTGAAAGTAAAAAAGTTTAGGAACCAATGATTCACCCCTGTTTCAGTGGTACTCTGTGTTCAACAATATCTCTCTGAAAGATGTCTCTATAAGAATTGGATGAATTTGAACTATTAGTCAACATAAGATCTTCCTCAAGCTGTTAAGATTTCTGCAAAGAGGACCAAATCTCTGATACCAATTGTTAGATAGTTCAATAACCAAAAGACAACTAAGAGTTGGGTGGGGGGGGGGTAAATTAGTTGTCATAGATTACCAAAACTATCAGCAATTTAAAACATTAATACCAAAACTTAAAACATTAATACCATAATAATAGTTAAACCAATTAAGCATAAATAATAATCGCAAAATAAAACACATCCACATGACACCAATATTTATATGTGCAAAACCCGATAAAGGGAAAAACTGTGGTGGGAAGCCTACCCACAGTTAGATAATACTTTTGCAGTAAGTATGTGAATTACAATTGAGTGGCCTACACTTGCAAGAAGGCCAACAACCTAGAGCACACTGCTCATCACAAAAAGAGCCTCACTGACTACATAGAAATCCAAACTACAATCTAGAGAAGAGTTGAACTGTAAAAGCTAGCATATCCTATGCCTGAGTACATTTCTAGTTAAGCTCAATAATGGAGGACTAAATCCTTGTACATAAACCCAATTTGATCTCCAATAATTGACCAAATCCTCTGCCTGAATGATATTACATTATTTGCACATTATATTCCTTGTCCATAACCTTTTTCCTAACCATGATAATCTACAATGAGATCATACATCTATATATACAAACCCTCGACCATATACAATTAGGTCGGCCATCAGATAATAAACCAATTACATAATTACAATCCATGTTGACCTTAGACCAAACAAATAATATTCAATACATAAGACATCCCAGAAAGACATCAAGAGGTCCAATCCACATGTTACATTAAATCCGGTACATAACCTAGATCAACCGGGACCCAATATAGGTCCACATGCTACAACAATGATCTCCATCTGCCAAGTCTTGAACATGATCACAAACAACATCCTAAAACTCTACTAGAAGCTACACCAACACCACTTATGCAATTCAACAAAGATCTTTATCAAAAGCTCTCCCGGTGAAACCCTCGTTGGAACTAGAAACCAAGCTTCCAAGAAAACATGATAGCATTCAATCACCATGTCGAAACCAACTTACTGAATATGAGCATGAGTATCATGAACAAGACAATTCCATAACCAAATCATACCAGAGCCTACCAGATCATGTCAGATCCAAATCAACCAGAAACCATTCAACCTACCAGGACCAAAAAGGTACTAGTAAAGCATCCAAATACATAGTGTTGGCATCAATGACAAAACATCAATACAACACATAATCAATTCCACCAAATGGCCAACATAAGGAACCTCATTGACTACATATACAAAATATTAAATTATAATAAAAAACTGAATTCTGAATGTGCATCTGATATGCTGGATGAGTTCAAGTTTAAGCACAACCTATATCGGTTAATACTATCACTTTTCTTTACCGATAACCTAATTCATTTTCCAATCTCCTTGAAAAACAACCAAGATTGATTATAGATCATCACATTCGCATACTATCAATCAAGATCTCTCTCACATAACTGCATCTATCCTATATATCAAAATGACCTAATAGGTTGAGTTATATACCCTTACATACATGAATGCCTTATGATGACTTACAATCATATTACAAAATGTAGTCACACAAATCTGTCCAGCTTAATTAAATAAATATTCGCTATTTATTTGATTAAAAATCCACTAGCCATCAGTTAATTAAATTAATATTTAATTAATTCATCTCCAAACATTCTCCTATTAATTAAATAAATTATTCAATTTATTTTAATTAATTCATTAAACCAAATTTACAATCAATTAAATGAATAAAATCTATTTATTTAATTAAAATCCCCTTTTCCTCTTTTAAATAAATTAAATAAAAATATTTATTTAAATCGTTATCCCCCCCCACTTGCATTTTCCTACAAATGCAACTTGCACATATTTATTGAAATAAATGAATTTTTATTTTAATAAAATCCTATTTTCCCTCACCCACCAAATCCAATTGCAAATCTAATCCCCTTCTAGACTCTTCTAACCCCTTCCTAATTAGCCTAATCCATCCCCTAATTATTGTCACATTTCTAAGCAAAATGGAGTCACTTCTCAAAGACTTCAAAAGTCTTTGAAAAGCATTTAATGCTTTGTGTGTTCAACAAATTAACCCCCAAAGTCTTCCAAGACCACTAATGGCTCTTACATGACCATTTATGGCTCTTACATAACCATTTATGGTTATTTCAAACTTGTCTCCCGAAACATTTATTGTTTTGACCATATTTATCCCTTTTTAAATTTGCACAAGAGTTTATCCATTGGATAAAAGCTTTATTCTTTGAATAAAGATTTTATTCATTCAACTAACCTTGACTTTAACTCCCAAGGTCATATCAAGCATTTAATGTTTATTCCCTCTCCTCTCAACCTATCTCACATTGACACTTGTCATCCTGGGATTGGGTTGAAAGCCCTCACATGGATTTGAAATCAATCAATCCTGACCCTTATTGAGATTGCTCAATCTCAACCATCCATTGCTCCATTTTCCCTATAAATAGAGCCCATTTCTTCATAATCCAGATCCTGAAAACTTGCATGCATTTAACCTATAGGCATTTTAGAGAGCATTTAGCATAGAAAACTAAAATCTTGTTATTTTGGTTAAAATCAATCATTTTAATACCATCTAGTATTTTAGCTTTTCATTTTACATTTGGAGCAAAATACTAAAATCTCAATCCTCCATAAGCATCCATAGTGCAAAAAGCTGCTGAGAGCTACACTATTTTGGAACTTGGAGAGGAGAGGAACAAAGGAGAAGGAGCTAAGAGCATGCTAAGAGGCATTTGGAGATGCCTTATTATCTTTGTTTCATTTGTTAGATATATTAGCATGATTCTAGTATCTCTTTTGATATGCCTATTTAGATTAGCTTTTGGTTAACTAACACTAACGATTTCTTGTGTCTTGTGTTGTTTGTCATTTGCTAACCTTGTCCATTTCACAGAGCATCACAAAATATAAATGCATGCCAGCCCAAAACAAAATATAAATATTAATCTTTATGACCGTTACCACTTGACCTTATGCTAGATCTTTCTTTTATGTTGGCCTCCAAATACTGGTTCCTAGTTTGTCAGTTACCCTTGCTTATCAATATGTCAGTTTTCTTAAATGTCGGATGTCAATCCTTGAATATCGATGGATATTAGATAAGTATCCAACCCAAAATGATGTGTGTTTCCATCAATGACAACACCATGAGCCTAGATGAGTTTTAATTGCCAACAACATCGACAACATTATGGATGAAATTGGAAACCTAAAGCCGAAATGTATGTAATTGTAGAGAAAGGGTTTCACAAAGTTCATAAATTTTGTGTCATTTGATGGAAAGAAATAGGTTAGATATGTCCTGAGTAGAGTACATGATGAATTTATGTAGTTGGATCAGCCATACAAGATCACACCTGAGGCGATTAGGGTAGTGACATATTTGAATTGAATAGGTGTGAAGCCAGCACTGGGGAAGGTTACAAACCCTATGATTACCAAGTTAACTAGTGTTGAATATAATGGAAGATTGATGAAAATCAACACAACTAGAGATGATGATGTGAAGTTTTCTACAATGGTTATAGGTTATAATGCATATCAATCAAACTAACTGAATTTAGGATCAGGGACAACCATTCATGTTGCTTAGCAAATGATAAAGGAAGATCTACACTATGATTTGTGCAACATTCTTTTGGAAGAGCTCCTAATTAATCTAAAGAAGATTAAGCAAGATAAGAAGCACTTTTTTAAGTATGGTTCTCTGGCTATGTGTTTGGCATTTTTCTTCTTGAACTAGATTCCTGGAACTAGTAGAGTACAATGGGCATTTGATAGACCGGTGGTCCAGTAGATCAAACAAGGTCTAGATAGACTTGGAAACATAGAAAATCAAAATGTTCTTTATAGGCATTTTTCAAAAAAATCCAGGAGAAGATGAATTAAATAGTAAGAATTCCAACGGAAATTTTTAGCAAGTATGAAGGCACAATTTTCTTTATGGTAAATAAGGATAAATTCCTCATGGAGGCAGTAGAACCATGGACTATATGGATTATGCCGATGGGTTATGAAATAGATATAGGAGCCCTTGATGCAAATGCACAACACTTGTTGAATGTTACAATGGACACAAAGAAAGAGAGGTTTGGTACATGCACATAAAAGTCTATGGAACTTCACACCAAATTTGCCAAACTTGGGAGAAAAAAGAAAGTTGCTAAGATGGTGGAAGAAATCCTTGTGGAGGAAGGTCACCTGAGAGAGAGAATTAGGGATGCAAGAGCTATAAGTGATGTTGAGGAGAAAGAAAATAAGCAAAGGACAACTCCAACACCTTCATAGGTGAAACCCAAGGTAATAGGGTCCTCTCCCACCCCGATGAAGACACCTCTGACACAGACTAAACCATCTAGCTCACAAGCCAAAGGCAAAGGTGTTCTAAGGAAAAAGTAGAAAACTCAAAGGGAGTATGTAGCAGTCTCTCCAATGGCATCTGAGATAGAATCAGATGCACATATCCAAAAAGTCCCCAAGAAAGGAGAATTTGCAAGGATAAGTTGAAAGCCTCAATTCGGTGAAGAGAAGAAAGGACAGAAATAGAAGAAAGTTAAGTCTAAACTTCTTCCATCTAGCAGGACAAAGAGAGGAAGGAGAATCAAATATGACTTGGATGAAGCAATCAAATCTAGTAAGATGGAAACTACTTGGACCAAGTATCATATTATTCCTCCTTTATCTGCTCAAGAACTAATTGATGAAATTATCAAGGATGGGAACCTAAAAAATATTTCTGCATATTATGAGAATTTAGATGATAATGATAAAAGAAATATTAAGGAAGAAGTAGTATTACATCTGGATGTATTTAGCAAAACTTTAATTGAATTAGAATGCTATCTTCCAAAAGATCTGTATAGTATTCTTGATGCAAGAAGAAAATCAGCTAGTCAGATGGACAAGGAAATGAAGGATCAATCTGTGCTCCAGCATCACTATTGAAGAAATTGATAGGTTGATTTTGCAAAAAAACAAAAAGTAATTTAAGAGAAAACATAGAGTAAACAACCTTATGGTTGGAAGAGTGGAGGAAATAAGAAAAGAAACCATTGAAATATAGAGTACATTTCTCTCTGAGAATCGGCTACCAATGATTGTCCTTTTGGAAGTAAAATCTAATTCATAAAATCAAGCCACTCAAATAGAGAACCCTCCGGTACCTGATGAAGAAAAGTTGGAGGTTACATAGGATGTTGTAGAGAAACAAGTTTCAGACACTACAGACATTGAATTAGATAAGGCAAAAGATAAATCAGTTGGAACAGAGGTTGGTGAACCAAGAGGTGACACTGGTGCACATAAGGAATCCATAGGAGAAAAGGACAATACTGGCCAGGACGAGGAGAAAAAGGAAGAGGAGAAGCAAGAGAAACATGTCAAAGGGAAAGGAAAAGTGGTAGAAACACCTACCCTTATGGAAATTGACACCTCCAAAATTCAATGTTAAGGGACTTTTCCTCAACTCAATATCAATTTTGATAAGCCATTCAACAAAATGTCTATGTCTAAAAGAATGATCACAACTGCTGCTCTTCAAGATCAAGCTAGTCAGGAGTTGGCTTAATCTGAGTCAGAAGAAAAGAAGCTTATTGAGAAAATAGTTAAAGTCTTAGAGCAGGTAGTTCCATAATTGTAACTTGATGCTAATACCAGTTCATCTGATAAGATCTAGCACTTGGTAGATCATATATCAACATAGTTTGATTCTTTAACCAAGGCATTAGCTTGGTATGTTATGCATAAATTCAAAGGAGCTAGAATACAAACATTTTTAAAAATGATTGAAAGTGATAAGGCCCAACTAGACAAAGAACTGAAATTAATTGATGAGGTCTTACATGAAGGTGGTAAGATCTACAAGTCTTGTCTAATTTTAACAAATTTTACTACTAAATTAGAGAAGAAGATAGATACTTGTAGAAGTCAATTAGTCTATATCTCACAGGCATATGATCCCATAGTAAACTTTATCACAAATGTTGAAGGTCAATTATGAGATAGATTAGTAATCTGGACAAGGAGAAGGACAAGATGCAAAGAAGGGCAAGTGAACTCTAGAACCTAGTTGGTCCTCAGTTAGACACCTTGGTGTGATATAAGATGGAATGTATTCAAATTATGACTCTAGAGAAACCAATTGAGTTGCATGCAATAGAACTCCATGCTTATGTTCTAAACGGTTTTGTCACAGTTTTGGAAAAATTGCAAGAAGGTTGCAATACCTATTTTGGATTTCTTAAGTCTACATATGTATATGTACTCAAGTATGTATAGATCTAGTCATTTGGTGTGTATACATGTATAGGGTACTTTTTGATCCACGCCTCATCTTTGGAATTATTGTCAAAGGGGGAGAGATAAGGTGAAAAATATACAATGTGAATGGAGTGTATGGATTTTTGTAGGTTTTTGGGTTTTTTTAATCTAAGGGGGAGCCTTATAATTCTTTCATTCTTGATCTGATGTACAGATTTCACAAGTTTCAACACTTAGCCATTTTCATAGGTGTTTCCATCAATACTAAAGGGGGAGATTATTGGCAATTGACTCTCGTCCGATGGTTTTTGGTGGTTTTTGGTAGCTGACTATCAGTTTAGGGTTGCCATTAATGGAAAATTTTGATGGAGATTTGATGTGGTGGTCATAAATTTTTTTTATCTAGAAGTGGGTGTTAATCGATAGCTTGTTAACCAGTATTTCAAGAAGAATAGAGCAGTTTTGGGTCTGAAAGCTCTCCAGTGATTGCGGTACATTGATGTGTGTTTGGGATGATTGGGCTAACTTATAAATATCATTTTATTATTATCTTGGTGATCCTAATTTATCTTTAGCAATTTGGTCAAGCCGACATGTGATTTCACGTTACACTTTTAGACAAACATGATGTATGACCTATTTTGTGGTTATCGGTATATAAGTTTGGTGTGGGTGATCTTTTTGGTGTGTGATGCGATTGTATGTGAGTGAGTGGTGATCAAGAATCCATTTTGGTGTAGTTTCACATGTGTATTCTTGATCTAGTAACTAACTAAGATAGAGAACAAGATAGAATAGAGTAGAACAATATAGGTGATCCAGTCAGTGCATTCAGTACTTAACTGGAACTCATCCAGACATAGTAAATGCTATCTCTGTTAGGTCCCGGAGACAACTAAGAGGGTGGGAGGGGGGTGAATCAGTTATCCAATAAATTCAACCAAAATTAACTTAACCAAAACTTCATGCTTAATATCGATAAACCAAACTTTATGCCGGTAGACAGTTTTATCAATTAATTACAGTACCGATAAAGATTAATACATAAAATAGAAAGACAATAATATCCAAAACACATAACACAAATATTTGTATGTGGAAACCCTGTAAGGGAAAAAACCACGGTGGGAAGCCTTACCCACAATCAAATGATACTACTGTAGATAGTATCTGTGTATAATATGGATTCTACACATGCAGAAATGTCAGCTGCCTAGAGCTCACTGCTCAATCACAAAATGAGAGTGACACAGACTACAATTGGATGGTTAAATCCAATGATAATTTACTGCATAAAATAGCATCTTCATATGCAGGATTCAGTACCAGTTTAGTTCTAATTGCCTTCACATAATCCTTCCTTCAACCTTCAAATGATGTTTGCATGTATAGCTCTATTTATTTTCACATATACCTTATTGTAATCCTTTTCGCATTCACACATTAATCTCACAAATGAAATCTTACATTTGTACCATAACCTAAGAGCAATTTGAATAGGTTGGCTCACTAAAAGATATTACAATAAAACAATTACAAAGAAATCAATATCTGATGCATGATTTTGGCAAAATGCATTTACAATAATAATAATTCATCTCCATAACGTACTATGCTAATCTGGAATAAATGTGCCTACCGGTGCATAACCTGGACCTATTTGCTAGTAACAACAAATATGCAAACTGGAATAAACTAATAACCAATTTTCTAAAACTAAATGATCAAATCATGTCTTTGACATAAAAAAGGTGGTCTCCAAGTCATTCCAAGTGCTGGTGAATAATATAACCTGCCGATGAACCAAATGCCAGTAACTGTGCATAAGTCTCTGACTTGCCGGTGAACATAGCAAAAATCTACAAGTGTTGTTAAGTGTTGACAAGTGATGACAGGTGTTGACATCAATGAAAAAACCATATCAACATAACCAAAATACCAACAATCTCCCCCTTTGGCATTGATGGCAACACAAGATGAAAAACCAACAAAGTGCCAAAATAGAAATGCCAAAAACCAAAAACCAACAATCTCCCAAAGAGATCATTAACCAAAAATGAAAATACGGATCTATAGAGAGTAATCTCTCTCCAACAATCTCCATAAAAGTAACAATCTCTCCCCCAAGGCATAATGTGTGTTTTTTCATATCAATCTCTCCTCCTTGTAGATCAAATGCCAAAGCATTACAAAAATGAGATTAAATACAAAATACCAACTCATTAAATATACCAACTACTCCCCCTAAGAAGTAGCTCTCCTCATCAAATCCAGAATAAAAGATTTCTCTATTAATTCTGTTAGTTGATGATAAACATCAACTATCTAAGTCTCTACTAGTGGGGATAGGAATCCAAGTTTCTCTCTGAGATATTCAAAAGTTTCCTTAGGCAAAGACTTTGTCAAAATATCTGCAATCTACTCTTTAGTATTCACATAAACCAATTTCACTTCTTTTGCTTCAACATTCTCCTTTAGAAAATTGAATTTGATAGAAACATGTTTAGTCTTAGAGTGAAAGACCAGGTTCTTTGATATATCAATTACTGCCATATTATCACAGTAAATAGTTATAGGCTCCTTGCATTTTACCTTTATGTCCTTCAACATTTGTTTGATCCATAATACCTATGTACAGTTAGTTGTTGCTGCAACATATTTTGATTATGTTGTTGATAGACTTGTACAACTTTGTTTCTTGCTCAACCATGAAATTAACCTGCTACCAAGAAAAAATGCTCCTCCGGTAGTGCTCTTTCTATCATCTACATCTCCTACCCAATTAGCATCTGTGTATGCACATAAATACTAATTTTCATCTCTAGGATACCATAAACCAAGATTTGTAGTGCCCTGTAAGTACTGAAAAATCCTTTTCATTATTGATTCATGATTTTCTTTAGGATTACTCTGAAATCTTGAAACAATACATAATGCATTCATAATATCAGGTCTTGTTTGTGTCAAATATAGTAAACCTCCTATCATAGACTTGTATCTAGTTGGATTAACAGGTGTTGATTCATCCTTCAAAGATAATTTATCAGCTGTAGTCATAGGTGTGCTTACTAGTTTACAATTTTCTATGCCAAATTTCTTTAGTAATTCCTTCAAGTACTTAGATTGACATAGGAATATACCTTTATCAGTCTTTGAAATCTGCAATCCTAAAACTAATTTTATCTCTCCAATCATAGACATTTCAAATTCTTGTTGCACTTTGTTAAAAAAGTCTTTTCACAATCCATCTTCTCCTCCAAATATTATATCATCAACAAAAACTTCAATAACCAAGATGTTATCATTAGTCACTTTATAGTATAGATTGCTGTCAGCATTACCTTTAGTGTATCCAAGCTTCAAGAGATATTTGTCCAATCTAGCATACCAAGCTCTAGGAGCTTGTTTTAGACCATATAAAGCTTTCCTTAACCTGCAAACCATGTCCTTGTTATCTATCAAAGAAAATCCACCAAGTTGTTCTATATAAACTTCTTCTTCAAGATCTACATTCAAAAATGCACATTTAACATCCATTTGATATACTTTGTAGTTCTTGTGTGCTGCAAAATCCAATAAAAGTCTGACTGCCTAAATTCTAGCTACCAGTGGAAAGGTTTCATTGTAATCAATTCCTTCTTTATTTGAATATCCCTTACACAGTAATCTTGCTTTGATTCTGATCACCTTACCATCTTCATTAAGTTTATTTTTGAAAACCCATTTAGTTCCAATTACATTTTTGTCTTTAGGCCGAGGAACTAATGACCAAGTATTATTCCTTTCAATTTGTTCCAATTCATCTTCCATAGCTTTTATCCAATATTTATCTTCACATGCCTCATTAATTGATGTAGGTTCAATTTGAGAAATAAGACATACCTCTTCATTTGCCAATCTTCTTCTAGTCATAACTCCTTGAAATTTGTTTCCAATTATCTAATCTTCAGAATGATTCAATCTTACATACCGGGGTGTTTTAACTTCTTGTTGCTCTTTAGTGATTGTTAAATCCTCAAATGATGCTGGTGTAATTGGATCATCATTCTATACCAGTGTATTCATAATAAGTTCATTTGTGATTATCTCTATTGCTGGTTCAGAGTCTGTGTATCTTGAATTTCCTTTAAATTGTTCATCAATCTTCACATTTGCACTCTCAACAATTTTCTATAATCTCTTATTAAAACATCTATATGCCTTGCTCTTAGATGAATAACCAAGAAATATTCCTTCATCACTTCTAGGATCAAATTTGCCAATATACTCATCTCGTCTAATATAGTATTTACTTCCAAATATTATGAAATATTTAAGAGTAGGAGTATTACCAAACCATAGTTCATGAGGGGTCTTACCGGTTTCACCTCTGATGTGAACTTTGTTAAATGTATAAACTAATGTATTGACTGCTTCTCTCTAGTATACATGAGGTAGATTTGCTTCTGATATCATACTTCTGGCTACATCCAAGATAGTTTTGTTTTTCCTTTCCACAACTCCATTCTGCGAGGGTGTCTGGGATGTTGATAACTGCCTTTTGATCCCATTCACTTCATAGAATGTATTAAATTCCTTAGATATGAATTCACCTCCTTGATCTGATCTCAAACATTTGATTTTCTTGTCGGTTTCATTTTCTACCATCACCTTGAATTGTTTGAATTTCCCAAATGCTTCATATTTTTCCTTGAGAAAAGTAACCAAACACATTCTAGAATAGTCATCAATGATTAGCATAAAATACCTATCTCCTTGTATACTTCTAGTTCTTGCTGGACCACATAAATCAGTATGAATTAAATCAAGAACATTGTTAGACTTCTCTAGAATACTCTTGAAATTTTCTCTAACTTGCTTTCCAAATTGACATTCCTTACATACCAGATTGTGAGGTTTAACAATCTTAGGTAAATCTCTAGCTGCCTTAGTTGTACTGATTTTCACAATGCAATCAAAATTTACATGACAAAGTCTCTTATGCCATAACCAACTTTCATCAATATGTGCAATCAAACATGCTTTCTCATTGTTGTTCAAATGAAAGATATTACCTCTAGTCTGATTACCAGTTCTATTTAAGATTTTGCATTTACCATTCTTGAATTGTAACTGAAATCCTTTCTCAACTAGTTGATCAACACTCAAAAGATTATGCTTCAAACCTTCAACATAGTAAACATTATTAGTATTGTGCTTACCATCAAAAGATATAGTTCCTTTTCCTTTGATCAAACAAGCTTTATCATCTCTAAATCTTACTATATCTCCATTGTAATCCTGAAAGGTTAAGAATTTACTCTTATCACTAGTCATGTGATGTGAACATCCTGAATCAATGATCCATTCATCCTTATCTTCAGCTTTAGCTGCTAGGGCATGTTCTACCAGTTGAATAGTAGGTGCCGATTGATCTTCTTTTATAGCAACAAAAGTCCATCCATTGTCTGTCAGAACCTCATTAGAATCATCAGTAACTCCTTCATCAGCATAATAACAAGATTTCTCTCTATTCTTCTTGAACTTGTATTTCTGATAATCTGCGTTAGGCTTATATGTTCTTTTTGCTTCTTCTCTTAATCTTGCATGTCTATCATGGCATCTAGAAGCCATATGACCAATCTTATTACAGTTAAAACATTTGAAGGGTGCTTTACCTTCATACTTACTTCCAGTTGGACCTTTAGGCATTTTCCTTGCAAATAGTACTTCAAGTTCTTCAACTTCTTCATTTTATCTCCTGCTTTCTTCAAGTTCTCTTACATAGAAGTCTTTCCAATCAGATTTATCAGATAATGATGATGATGCTGGAGTTGATGATGATGCCTTGAAAGCTAGATCTATCTTTATAGTAGTAAGAGGACCAAATTGCTCAAGTTCAAAAGCTGAAAGTTTTCCAACCAAAGTGTCTCTAGATACTGATGCATTAGGCATTGTTCTCAGTTCATTTATAGTAGTAACTTTCATTTTATATGCTGGTGGCAAAGCTCTTAAAAATTTAGAAACAATCTCATCTTCACTTAAGGTTACTCCACAACATTGTATACCTACAACAATTTCATTTACTCTTTCCATAAAAGCATAAATTCTTTCATCTTCTTCCATTTTTAGACTTTCATACCTAACCCAGAAGCATTCAAATTTTGCAATTTTGACTATGGAATCTCCTTCATTCAATGTTTATAGCTTCTCCCAAATAGCTTTAGTAGTAGATCTATTTGACAATCCCATGACTTGCTGATTTGACAATGCGCTCAAAAGTGCTTCTCTTTCTTTGCAATCATTTTCCTCATCTTTAGCCAAGGTTGGTGGATTAGGTTGACCTTGAGTAGGAGCAGTATAGCCATTCTTTGTAACATCCCATATATCCTTTCCAATGCAATTCAAATGTGTCTCCATCCCAATCTTCCATATGCCATAGTTATTTCCATAAAGTTTTGGATTGTCCTTCCTAAAATAGTTAGAAGACATTAGATCTCCCCAAGTTGTTAAACTTCTACAAAAAAGAGGACTAGGCTCTAATACCAATTGTTAGGTCCCAGAGACAACTAAGAGGGGGAGGGTGAATAAATTGTCCAATAAATTCAACCAAAATTAACTTAACCAAAACTTAATGCTTAATACCGGTAAACCAAATTTTATGCCGATAGATAGTTTTATTAGTTAATTATAGTACCGGTAAATATTAATGCATGAAATAGAAAGACAATAACATCCACAACACATAACACAAATATTTTTATGTGGAAACCCTGTAAGGGGAAAAACCACAGCAGGAAGCCTTACCCACAATCAAATGATACTACTATAGATAGTATGTGTGTACAATATGGATTCTGCACATGTAGAAAGGCTAGCTACCTAGAGCCACTGCTCAATCACAAAATGAGAGTCACACTGACAAAAATTGGATGGTTAAATCCAATGATAATGTACTACATAAAATAACATCTTCATATGCTGGATTCAGTACCAGTTTAGTTCTGATTGCCTTCACAAAATCCTTCCTTCAACCTTCAAATGATGTCTGCGTGTATAGCTCTGCTTATTTTTGCATATACCTTATTGCAATCCTTTTCGCATTCACACATTAATCTCACAAATGAGATTTTACATTTATACCATAGCCTAAGACCAATTTGAATAGGTCGGCTCACTAAAAGATACTACAATAAAACAATTACAAATAAATCAATATCTGATGCATGATGTCGGCTCAATGCATTTACAATAATAATAATTCATCTTCATAACATGTCCTGCTAATCTGGAATAAATGTGTCTGCTGGTGCATTACCTAGACCTATTGCTAGTAATAGCAAATATGCAAACCCAAATAAACCAATAACCAAATCACCAAAACCAATTGATCAAATAATCTCTTCAAAAAAACCAAGTAGTCTCCAAGTCATTCCAAGTGTCGGTGAACAATATAACCTACCAGTGAACCAAATATCGGTGACTGTGCATAAGTCTCCGACTTGCTGATGAACATAACCAAAGATCTCCAAGTGATGATAGGTGTTGACATCAATGAAAAAACCATATCAACATATCCAAAATACCAACAATCTCAAAGTTCATTTTCATAACTATAAAAAATTTGTAAGTCAATGAGACTTCTCTGAGGGTTGTAGCCTTCCAAGTTATTATATTTGAGCTATGAGCTCTAGGCAGTGTGACTAAATGCCTGTGCATTCCCATTTTGTAAAAAAAAAATTCTACTCACCATAGTGGAATATATTGTGAGTTCAAATCCCACCATGGTTTTTCCCATTTTGGTTTCCACGTAAAATATATTGGTGTTATGATCTTGTGGTTGTTTATTTTGTCTTTTTTCATTTCAATTACAAGTATTGCTTTCTGGTGGTTCAAAGTTAAGTTTTAAAATCTATAGACCGATAGATCACTGATTCACCCCCCCTCTCAGTGATCTCTAATTCCAAAAAGGATTGACTGAGGAAGGGGTAATCCTTAATCCATGTGCTCCTATTCAAGCCAATCCCATTTTGACAAGTGTCAACTATTGGACATTGCTATTGCTAGGATATATTGTTGTCATTGATATCAACATATTCATAAAATTTATTGTAACCATCATTGTAGATTGGTTTATTGGGATCATGGTTTGGTGTATGGAGTATTCCTAATATCATTACATCTTTCTGTTTTGGATTCAATGATCCGAGAAGCTTAATTCATCATATCATATGATCTAATTTGTAGTTTGGTTTTTCTAATCAGTGCTTTGTAGAGTTCAGTATTTCCTCTGGTATATTCCGATGTGATCTGATCTTGAGCTAATATTTTGGGAGATTTTTTTGGATGTTCATGTGTATCTTCATTTCATATGGTTTGTCATTTTTTGCTTTGCAAGTTATCTTTCTTCGCTGTGGTTGATTCTATTTGAGTGTTTTTGATGTTTAAATGTTGATCGATGAAGATTTGATAAGTGGTGTTGGTGCAATTGTTATTAATGATTCTAACATGTTTGATGGTGTTTCCTAATTGTGTCCTATTTTTTTTTATGATCCACATTGGTCATTGTGCAAGTTGTTGGTTATTTCCATGAACTAGTGATATTCTTCATATTATGCAATTTTTCTGGTTGTGTTGCATGTTTGGAGATTTGATTTAGGTCCATGCTATATCATGTATATCATTATATTGGTCTGGTGATCAATCTTTGTATTGTATGATGTAATTTAATAATTGTGAGTTGAGGGTTTGGCCGACCTTATTCTCAAGGTTGATGAACTATATAAATAGGTGATATAGTCATGTAATTTAGGTATCAAGGTTGTGTTTGGATTATCAGAGAGTGGTGTATGTGCGAACAAATGGATTCATCTTTTGTTGTGGTGTATTGAGAAAAGATTGGTGTAGGGTAGACAAATGTGCTTAACTGGAACTATCATTAGGAATTAGCAAATGCTATTATTACAATTCATTCCTTCTAAATTGTAGTCTGAAACTTGTTGTAAGTCAATGAGACTTCTTTGAGGGTTGTAGCCTTTCAGGTTATTGTATTTTGAGCAATGAGCTCTAGGAAATGTGCCTAAATGATGCTACATTATCCATTGTAATATTTACACATACTACTACAAAGTATCATCTTATTATGGTTAGGTTCCCACCTTGTTTTTTCCCTTAATTGAGTTTTCCATGCCAAAATCTTAGTGTTGTGTGTTGTACTATCAATTTTCTTATCTTTGTTGTTGCTGCATTTTATCAGATTTGTATTTGTGGTTAAGTTTGTTAATCTAGTAAAAATTGATTGACTCCCCACCTTCTCATTTTTTCTTCATTGTTGTTGCTAACAATTAGTATCAAAGCTAGATCCTCTGGAAGTAGCTTAATCACTCGAGGAGATCCGAGATGGCAACTAGAGGTGTTATCTTTAAGGAGAGTCTGAGATTTGATGGAAGTAATTATGCTATATGGAAGAGCTAGATGGAGGTGCACTTGAGATGTCTTGGAGAAGATTACTGGAAGATTACAAAGAATGCCTAATTTTGTTCCTCAAAATGGACAAATTACTATTGATGAGATCATAGAAGATGAACATAACATTAGAACTAAGGAAGAATTATTGAGTGCCCTAAATGATTCTGAAATGACTAATGTAATGGGACTTCAGACTACACATGAGATCTGGGAGAAGCTTGAGACCCTATATGAAGGAGATAAACAAGTCAAAGTTGCTAAGATACAGAGTTTGAAAGGGAAGTATGAGATGCTAAAGATGGGAGAATATGAGAACATAAACTCCTTTATGACTAAAGTGAATGAACTTGTCCCAGGTATTAGATGTGTCAGTGGAAACCTTGGAGAAGATGAATTTTTTGCTAAAGTGCTAAGATCGTTGCCTCATACTTACAAACATAAGGTAGCTACTATTGATGATATCTAAAGAGTGACTACTGTGACAAGAGATATGTTGGTTGGAAAGATTGATGCATTTGAACTGAGAAAAATTGATGAATCACATGGAAATACCGACACAACATTTAAAGCATTTATATCCAGAAAGAAGAAGTATGATCCCGATGAATGCAAAATATCCAGATATAAAAGAGAGAGAAGAGAGATGGGAGAGAAAGAAAGAGAATTGGATGAGCTTGAAGCATTGATTTCCTAGAGATTGCCTAAGGGAGTTGGTAAGTATGATGGAAAATTGCCTCTGAAATGTTTCTCTTGCAATAAGATAGGACATTTTGCTTTTGCATGCCTAGAGAGAATGTCTAAATATGATAGGCATGATAAATTTGATAAGCATGATATGAATGATAGATATGAGAAGTATGAAAAGTCTTATAAGCCTTACAAGTCTAACTAGAAGTATTAGAATCATAAGAATTGTTATTACACTACTGATGAAGGTGTTATAGATGAAGAATCAAAAGGAGATGATGTTGTGTTTATTTCTATTAAAGAAGATAGACCGATACATTTTGATTCCACAAGCTACACTATTAAGGAGAAACCTTTAGCTGTTAAAGTTTTAGATTAAGGAAAAAATAGGTTTTCAAGGGACCCGAAACCCTTTAATAGATAGCAAAGAAGAAGTCTAGAATTAACAATCTATTAATCCATAAGATGCCAATTACAAAAAAAATCCCTCATAAGGAGTCGAAAAAAATAGAGGGCAAGCCAAATAAGAACACAAAGCACCTAACAGAGAAAAAGACAACAAGGAGGAAAAACACAACACAAAACCAGAACAAAGGTAGCAAAGTGCCATCAAAAGTCCAAAAGCAACATGGACTGAGAAACCTCCTTCTTGATCTTTTCCATATCCCTTGTGGCTTTTTTAAGCTTCTCTAATTTAGGATGAGAATCAACTACCTTGTGTTTGATATTTCCTCTTGTTCTCTTAGGAAGGCAATCCATATCATCCTGACCATTTATAATTTCAATCTCAGTACTATCCTTGGACTGGAACTGGTCTTCCAAATAGTTAGTGAGATTCCTAGAGCTTTGCACAAGGGCCCCAATAATATTGCGGCTAGTGTTCATAATAGTTGTTAGAGTTGAAGAGAAATATGGATGGGTGATTAGCTATGGTTGTTCAAATCATATGACCAGTGATAAAAGAAAATTTGTGAGTATTGAAAGGAATGATGGTGGACTAGTAAGATTTGGAGATGACAAAGCCTATATAATATCTGGTAGAGGTTCTATTTCCTTTGATGGTAAGCTTAACACTGATGATGTCTTTGTTGGATAGTTCAAATAACCGGAAGATAATTGAGAGGGTGTGTGAATCAATTGTCACAGATTACCATAACATTTAGCAATTAAAAATTTAATACTAGGACCCAAAACATTAATACCAAAATAGCAGGTAAACCAATTAATCATAAACAATAATCACCAAATAAAAACAATCCACATGACACCAAGATTTATACATGGAAAACCCGGTAAAGGGAAAAACTAGGGTGGGAAGCCTATGCACAGGCAGATAATACTTTTGTAGTAATTATGTGAATTACAATTGAGGGGCCTACACTTCCACGAAGACCAATAGCCTAGAGTGCACTTCTAATCACAAAAGGAGTCACACTAACTACATAAAAATCCATACTAAAATTTGGGAGAAGTGTTTGAATTGCAAAGATAACATCTCCTATGCCTGAGTACAACTCCAGTTATGCTCAATACCAGAGGATTAAATCCTCTTACATAAACCCAATTCTAGCTCCAATGATCAACCAAATCCTCTATTGGAATGATATTACATTATTTGCATATTACATATCCATTTCCATTCCCTGATCTTATACCTATGATCATCTACAATGAGAACTTACATCATATATACACAAACCCTCGATTATAAATAATCAGGTCAACCACTAGACAATAAGCCAATTACATAATTACAAAACATGTTGGCCTTAGACCAAACAAATAATATCCAACACATAAGACATCTTGTAAACACATCAAGAAGTCCAATCCACATGTTACATTAATCCAGTCTATAACCTAGATCAACCGGGACCTAATATAGGTCCACATGCTAAGGAAATGATCTCCATCCACCAAGTCTCACACATGATCACCAACATCATCTTGAATCTCCACTAGAAGATGCACCAAAACCACTTATGCATATCATCAAATATCTTCATCAAAATCTTTGCTGGTGAAACCCTTGTCGGAACCACAAGCCAAGCTTCCAAGAAAGCACAATAGCATCAGATCACCAGACCAAAACCAACTTACTAAATATGAACATGAGTATTATGAATAAGACAATTCCATAACCACACCATACCAAAGAATACTGCATCATGTCGGATCCAAACTAACAAGAAACCAATCAGCCTACCAGGACTAGAAGGGTGTCGGTAAAGCATCCAAATAGATAGTGTTGACATCAATGACAAAACATTAGTGCAACACATAATAAATTCCTCCAAATGGCCAACAATCTCCCCCTTTTGCATTGATGGCAACACTAGATTTGAAAAACATCTAAGTACCAAGAAATGATAAACAAGTCTCCCCTAGTGGAGGATAACCAACAATCTCCCACTCAAAGATATAGCAATGAAGCTCTGAAACAAAGACCAAACTCCCCCTATGAATGATATCTTTGTAAGGCACTAAATTATACATATATCTCTCCCCCTAATGTATACAACTCCTTAAGTTTTTCTCTTTCACATCAATATCTCTCCCCTTTGACATCAATGCCATAAATTTGACAAAAATATCAAAGCAAAAACATAAACCATTGAATCACAAAGCTAACTACTCCCCTTGAGTAGTAGCTTCCCCACATCAGTGTTAGAATGAAAAATATCTTTGATAATGCATACCAGACTGATGCCAAACCACATCAATCAAGTCTCTACCAGAGAGAAAGAAACTCCTAATTTGTCTCTGAAGTACTCAATTGATTCCTTTGGCAAAGGTTTAGTGAAGATATCTGTAATCTTCTCTTTAGTGTTCACATAAACTAGTCTAACTTCATTTTCTTCCACCTTTTCCTTCAAAAAGTTGTACTTGATAGATACATGCTTTGTCTTAGAATGAAATAATGGATTCTTTGATATATCAATAACAACAGAGTTATCACAATGAATAACTATCGGTTCATTACAATCCACCTTTATATCCTTCAACATTTTCTTCATCCATAAAACCTATGTACAGTTAGTAGCAGCAACAACATACTCAACTTCAGCAATAGATAAATAAGTACATGATTGCTTATTGCTGATCCATGAAACAAGTTTATTTCCAAGACAAAAAGCTCCACTGGATATACTTTACCAGTCATCAACATCTCCAACGCAATCAACATTTGTATATGCACATAATGTAAAGTCATCATCCTTAGGGTACCATAAACCATATTCAGTTGTTCCCTGCAAATACCTAAAAATCCTCTTCACCACACTCACATTATTTTCTCTAGGATCACTCTGAAATATTGATACAATACAAACATCATTCATTATGTCAGGCCTAGTGCGAGTCAAATAAAGAAGACCTCCAATCATAGATTTATATCTTGTAGGATTTACCAATGTAGAAATATCTTTTTTTGTCAATTTCTCACTTGTAACCATAGGATTACCAACCAGTTTAGAATTTTCCAAATCAAATTTCTTCAATAACTCTCTAGCATACTTAGTTTGATAGATGAAAATACCTTTATCAGTTTGAGTAATCTGCAAACCTAAGAAAAATTTGATTTCTCCAATCATAGACATCTCAAATTCATTCTTCATATTGTTAGCAAATTCCTTATACAACTTATCTTCACCTCCAAAAATAATGTCATCAACAAATACTTCAATAATCACTATATCATCATTAGTGATCTTATAATATAAATTATTGTTAGCATTACCCTTGGTAAAACCAAGCTTCAAAAGATATTTATCCAATCTTGCATACCAAGCTCTAGGAGCATGATTTAATCCATATAAAGCTTTCCTTAACCTGCAAACCATGTTTGTATCATCTGGTACTGAAAAACCATCAAGTTTCTCAATATAAACTTCCTCATCAAGATCCCCATTCAAAAAACAACACTTAACATCCATCTGATAAACCTTGTAGTTTTTGTGGGAAACATAGACAAGAAATAATCTGACAGCTTCAATCCTAGCTACAGGTGCAAAAGTCTCTCCATAATCAATTCCTTCCTTCTTTGAATATCCTTTACAAACCAATCTAGTCTTATTCCTTACAACTTGACCATCTTCATTCAATTTATTCATAAAAACACATTTGGTTCGTATAACATTCTTATTTTTAGGCTGGGGAACCAAAGTCAATGTGTTATTTTTCTCAATCTGATCTAATTCTTCTTCCATAGCTTTCAACCAATATTCATGTTTACATGCCTCAATTATTGATACCAGATCAACTTGATAAATTAAACATACCTCATTAGTTGTCAATCTTCTTCTTTTCATTACTCCATTGTTCTTATCCCCAATGATCTGATCTTCTAAATGATTCAATCTCACATACTTAGGAATCTTCTGACTTTCTGTTCCTCTTCCTGGTTCTTCATCTATTGAAGAATTTTTTGATACTGCCAAAGTAACTGGTTCAACACTTTGTTTGAGTAAAGGTGCTACCAGTTCATATATAATCATTTCCACCATCGATTCCTTCTCATAAACTCTAATTTGACCTCTATTCAGCTCATCCACTTTGACATTAGCACTTTCCATAACTCTCTGCAATACCTTGTTATAACATCTATATGCCTTTCTTTCATTAGAATAATGAAGAAATATGCCTTCATCACATCTAGGATCAAATTTTCCAATGATATCATCTCTCCTAATATAACATTTACTACCAAAGATTCTGAAATACTTAATTGTAGGTGTATTGCCAAACCACAATTCATAAGGTGTCTTGCTAGTTTCTCTTTTCATATGTACTCTATTGAATGTATAAACCATTGTGCTCACTGATTCTCTCCATTAGATATGAGGTAGAATAGCTTCCATCATCATTGTTCTAGCAGTATCCAAGATAGTTATGTTCTTCCTTTCCACAACTCCATTCTGCTGAGGTATCCGAGGAGCAGAAAATTGTCTTCTTGTACCATGCTTCTCACAAAAGTTATTAAACTCACCAGATGTGAATTCTCCACCATGATCTGAGCTCAAACATTTAATCTTCAATCCTATCTCAATTTCCACTTTAGCCTTAAAGATTTTAAACTTTTCAAATGCTTTAGATTTTTTCCTTAGAAAAGTAACCCACGTCATTATAGAATAATCATCAATGTGTTGGCATTTTGATGATGTTTTGATTGTCATTGATGGTCACACACTTTCTTTGTGGTGGTCACACACTTTCTTAATGTATGAGTTATGCTCAACTGGTAATTGTTCCAACCAATATTATGTACTATATTCTTTAGACTATCGGTGTTTTGCAGAAGATGTTTACCAGTCACAAATTGATTGAAGACCTCAAACGGTATTGAGAACTCAAGTGGTATGGAGAACCCAAGTGGTATGAAGACCTCAAGCGGTTCGAGGATCACAAGTGGTACAAAGGAACAAAGTGGTAGTAAACATTTTCCAATATTCATTTTTGACAAAAGGTAATGAGTATATTGTATGAATTGGTATTACTCTGTGATGAGTTACCAACTGGTATTTCTGTGAAGAGTTATCATCCACTGACACTTTGGCGGTGATTTTGTGTCATGTTACCAAATGTGTCTAGATGCACTGAACCTAGGAACTTGTAGTTTAATCCTATTGGACTGACATGAAATCAATTTCCTTAATAAGGACATCATGTCTAGGGTTGTGCGATCTTTGCAAAGAAGATTAGGTTTGTGTAGAGTGTGGAGATATTGAAGACTGAAGTAATGTTGAAGTGCATTAACAATGAGCTATCAAGGATCTAACCAAGCATACTATGCTAGTATCTAGATCACCCACTTGTTGATTACTCATATCTTCAACAAGTCTAAAACCCTTAACCGAGTAGGCCTAGCAAAGCCTTTTTAAATTCTCTAACAAGGTGGTTCACAACCATGGATCTGAAATCCTCTCACAAGGTAGTCTTTAATAGGGCTTATCTCCTAACAGAGATCTAGATTCCTAACAGGATCTATTCTAGTGAAAAACATTGTATGACCTTAACCGGTCTGGTTTCTATTCTGCAGATAGTTACTTGTGAGTTTCTACTCACCATGGTTTTTCCCATTTGGGTTTCCATGTCAAATATCTTGTGTTATGGTGATTGTGGATTTGTGGGTGAATGCTTTATTTGCTATTTGGTTCGCATTTATCTTAACCGATTTATTAGTGAATCTATTATATTGGTTATCTGCTAAACAATTTAGAAGTTTGAGTATAGTATTATTTGGTATACTAATTCACCCCCCCTCTTAGTATTCATCAATTGGTATCAGAGCCAACCTTTCTATAAGTCTAACCACTTGGAAGGAGATATGGGGTAATACACTATGAGGGAACTTACTCATCATCTCACTCAAACTAAGAGAGCTTATGATGAACTCAAAGTCAAGTGTAAAGCCTCTTTGGCCAAGAGAAGAGAGCATGCTAAGAAACTGATGGAACTCATTAAAAATAGCTCCTCTGATGAAGCAGACATGGATGCCCTAGTTGAAGAAGTGGAAAAACTGAATGAATCTAAAGCCAATCTATGAAAGGAGTTGGAAGGACTGACTATCAGAATGTGTCAATAGCTTGAGAACTGAAGGAAAGCTGAAGTTATGGTAAAAGACAAAGATCATGAGATCTCCAAGATGAAGCAAGAAATCAGTGCCCTTACCGCTCATCTCCAAGAGAGTAAAGTGGAAAAAGAAGAAATAAAAGGTGACCTAAACATGGCTATTTCTGAGAATGCAACCTTGATGGAATCTAATGTTGCTATTTCCAAGGAACTTATTGAGTCAAAGGAGATACTTGTTAAATTCAATTAGAGTACTGCTAAGCTAGACCAAAAGCTTGAATAGGCAAAACTGGTAAAGAATACCACTAGACTTGGTTTCTCTGGGTATGAGGAAGGTGAGACCTCTAGAACAAAAGTTTAAGCATCAAAGAAACAATCAACATCCAAGGATAAGGGTAAGCAAAAGTTTAAACCTATTTGCTTCACTTATCTCAAGGAAGGACATACTACTAGTGTGTGTAGAAGCAAGGCCTACAATAATTTTCCTTATTTTCTAAACAACAAGCCTAGATCCAATAGATTCAATGGAAACTGCTATGCATGCAACAAGTTTGGGAATAGAGAATTTGAATGCAGGTCTATTTTGTACAACACTGGGAGATACCCTCCAAGGACTCAAGGAGTTATCCCAAAACCCTCTATGAACTGGAATCCCAACTAGTATAATACCTATGACCATCGGTCAGGTGGCTATCAAGCAGCAACTAGTTGGAGAGAAACCTATTTGATCTATCATGTTAGTGGTCACATTGCTACAACATGCAGAAGGAAGAATGGTAGTATGAATAATGGACCATGGAGGACACCTGGAATGGTATGCTATCATTGCAACAAACTGGGACACACTGGTAGAACTTGTAGAATGAGAAAGAACCTATCAAATGATATATCAATCACTCCAGAAGGGAAGGTTGATGTTGAAACCATTCAAGCATAAATGAATAAAACTTGGGAAAAGAAATCTGAAGAAGTGTCACAAGATGAACTGATTTCTGCACCTAGTGTGGATGTCTCTAAACTGACAAACTAAGCTTCATAAAATCTTAGGGAGAGCATATCAGTAAAGACCTTAACCGGTATACATTACCTGCCAATCAGCAGAAGACTTGAAGTGGTAAAATGCAAAATTAGGGTTTATGCCCTAACGGTGATGCATTTACTATGGTAGGTGAAAGATTGTTTAAAAGGGATATTTGACGCCATTTTCACTTACCTATTTTTGAGAAAAGAATTATCAAGTGTAGAGTAACAAATAGCGATTCATCTAGCGATTCAAAGTGAATTCAAAAAACTTGTAGACAAATCCAACAGACTTTCAATCTATCGGTGAAGAACAGTAAGTAGTGTTCCAAGCAACCAAAGTGGTGTGTTGTGAGAAACATTGGAAAACCCTAAATTTTGAAGTATGAAGGTATTTCTCAAAATTCCTTTTTATCATTTAATCATGGCTTCTACATCGCACTCCAGTTCTAGTGCACCTATAGATTCAGCTGATTTTATTCAAAAGAAGATGAAATACAATGCCCTATCCTAGATACCCGTCGGAGTTATAGTTGAGGAAGATATTTTAGGATATATTGATTGTAAATTGGAAGACCTAGGATCATTAGTGATTCATTCCCAGTTAGGTCTATTTTGTGGGGATCACAAGAAAATCAAACCTGAATATAAAATCCTAGAGAGGAAGAAACTGCACAATGCGGTTTATTTTCTAGAAGAGTTCACTGAAGATCACATCCGCATCATCCTGAGTAGAGTGCATAGTGATAAAATGTACCTCGAGTGGATGCATGACATCACACTGCAAGCAATTCATGTCGTCACCAGTTTTTGTAACACTGGAGAGGTACCTGCACTAAGGAAAGTCACCAAATTGGAAATGACTATGCTCACCAGTTCTCTGAGTGACCAATGAGCGATGACTATCAACACCATTAGAGATGATTTGGTTAAGTATGCTTGCATATTGATTGGCTACCAGATGTTTTATGCTAGCAAAATAAACTTTGTCCCTGCTGCTGTAGTGAATGCTGCCTATAGAATGGTTAAGGAAGATGCCTCATTTGATCTGTGTACCTATTTATAGAAACAATTTCTATTGAACCTGAAGTCCATCAAATAGGACAATACTCTAAGGTTCAGGTTTGGACAACTTTTGGTCGGCCTATTTTTCTACTTTCAAGGCTATTTCCCTGGAGTAGGTGATGTTCAATGGTTTGCTGACCAACCAGTTTCCAAGAAAATTAGGGAAAGTCTTCAAGTTGTGGGAACTTCACATCTTGAGGTTCTGAACAAATACTTTGATGAATTCAAGTGGAAAATGAGCCAAAGAATGAGGATTTCTGGAGGTATTGTGAAGAAATATGAAGATGACATCTACTTCATCATAAAGGTAGATGAATGCATAATGGAAGTAGTAGAACCAAGAAAGGAAGCAGTTGAGCCTATGGGGTATGAAGTGATGTATGATATGTTGGATGGATATGCCTCTACCCTACTTGCCTCACCACTAGATGCTAAGACAAAGTGAACCAACACCTACTTAGAGAGGGTAATGCCGGTTGAAGACCCTACATAGAAAAAGGGAAAGGTAGTGCCATTGGTATTGACACCAGTTACCTTAGCCAATCTAAAAGTGACCAAGCGGTCATCTGCTAAGAAGAAACTAGAGTTTTTCCCTGCTAAACTATTTGAGAGGAAGCGGAAGACCAAAAACAACTCACCGGAGTCAGAGGATACTGAACTGGAAGTATAGCCTAAGAAGACCAGGCAAACAAGCAAGAAAGAAAAATCTATTGGTAATGCACCTGCAACATTAGCACCAGTAAATATAGACATCTCCTCTTGTAAACTAGTGACACATTATTAGAGGACTATTAAGAATGTTAAGAGGAAAGTGCTTGATGATTTAAAAGTGTATTTTGATGATTTTTCTGATAGTGAGAAAGAAGAAGTAGAGAAGGAAATCATTAAATATTTGTGTCAATGATCGGTTGCCATCTAAAATCAGATAAGTCACACCTGATTCTTTATACAATTATTTAGATAACAAATGGCACATTTCCATTGAGAAAGAACAAGAAATAAGGGAGAAAGTCTTTGCACAATAGTTTCTCAATGCCTCAAATTCAGAATTATTTGAGATAATGGATAAAAACAAAGGTATCTTCTTCATGAGAAGGAGAAGACTCAAGCTACTAGAAGGAAAAACTTTTGAAGTGGAAAAGGACACTCACATTCATGTCAAAAATGTTGTCCGGTTACACTAGGTATCTAAAGCCAATAGGAAGGCTGAAAAAGAACCTGACCTATCCTCAACCAAACTGGATGAGGTATTTGATGGTGAAGGAGAAAGAGTTATAGAACAGGTTGACACTATTGATGTAGATGCATTGGATATTGAGGATGTCACTTTGGACTCGAAGAAGGAGAAATAAGACAAGGAAAAAGTAGAGAGAGAGAAATAGGACAAGGAGAAGGTTGATAAAGAGAAAGAAGAGAAAGAGGAAGCAGAAAAAGCAAGTCAAGAGGAAATAAAAAGGAAAGAAGAGGAGAAAAGGAAAGAAGAGGAGAAGAAGAAAGAAGAGGAGAAGAAGAAAGAAGAAGACAAAATGAAGGAAGAATAAAGGAAGAAGGAGGAAGAGAAGAAAAAGAAGGAAGAGGACAAGAAAAAGGAAGAAATAGAAAAGAAAACACAAGAAGAAGAACAAAAGAAGAAACTGATGGTCAAGCCAAACAAGAGGAGACTCCCAAGGAAACTGATGGTCAAGCCAAACCAGTTGACACCACTAGTCCTATTAACCTTCAATTTTTAGATGAATCGGAGCTGCTTCAAAGTATAAAACCGGCACAAGAAAGACTGGAAGAGTAACAGAGGAAGAAGGAAATGAATGTCATAAAAATTGTGTTTGACACCCTTACCGGTCTGATTCCTAGTACTAACCTCCCCAGTACCGATTCCTCTCTGTCCAAGCTGAAACTCCTTTGTACTATAGTAGAGGACCAAGTACAATGCTTGGAAGATGTTGCTACAACCACTACCAAAAAGAAGCATGAAAAGGCACTCAACACTGCCTTAGTCAAGAAAATGAATGAGCTTAGGTCACAACTTCTAAAGCAATAGATGGATATCAATGGTGCTATGGATGAGGGCAAATTACTATTGAGTAAAATCTACCAACCCCATCTATTTTGTGATGATGTACTTAAGCAGAAAGATAAACTCCAATCAGAGTTCCAGGCATACATCAACAACTTCAAGATGCCATATGATTCATTTGCTACATATGGGCAAATGGTCCATCATTATTAGCTACAGACTGCTAGGGTGGAATCAGAAATCTGCAACTGGACAAAAGATTTGTAGGAGCTTCAACTGGTCTTATTACCTAGACTGCAAATTCTTTAGAAATGTTTTCTCAATCTGGAAGCCATCATGATAACTCAAGAGATGAGTACCATTGATGCTATGGAAGAACTGGTATTCCAAATGCAAATAGAAAGTGAGGTTTCTACTTCATTACTTGAGTCATGGTCATTGGCCATGAAAAATTTTATGCAGGATTTTAAATCTATTTTTGATAAGTTTTATTCCTTATTGTCATAAACATTTACTCATTTTTTAATGATAATGAGAAACAGGGGATATTCTACATTACTTTGTCATTGTTGGCAAAGGGCGAGTAGTATGTAAAATTTTGGTGAATGTTACCATTTCATGTATACTTTCATGTTATCAATTTGGGGGAGTAGTATACATTGTAATTTCTACAAAAGGTATAGTGTATATGCTTAGGGGGAGTAATTTTGGTTGTGAAATATTTTTGTTGTAAAACACTTAGATGTCAAAATTTTCTTAAGTGCTACCATCAATGCCAAAGGAGAGATTGTTGGCATTTTGATGATGTTTTGATTGTCATTGATGGTCACACACTTTCTTAATGTATGAGTTATGCTCAACTGGTAGTTGTTCCAATCGGTATTATGTACTATAGTCTTTAGACTATCGGTGTTTTCCAGAAGAGGTTAACTGGTCATAAGTTGACTGAAGACCTCAAACGGTATTGAGAACTGAAGTGGTATGGAGAACCCAAGCGGTATGAAGACCTCAAGCAGTTCAAGGATCTCAAGTGGTATGAAGGGACAAAGCGGTAGTTAATATTTTCCAATCTTCATTTTTGACAACCAGTAATCGGTTTATTGTATGAACCGGTATTACTCTGTGATGAGTTACCAACTAATATTTCTATGATGAGTTATCATCCATCGACACTTTGGAAATGATTTTGTGCCATGTTACCAAATGTGTCTAGATGCACTGAACCTAGGAACTTGTAGTTTAATCCTATTGGACTGACATGAAATCAGTTTCCTTAATAAGGACATCATGTCTAGGGTTGTGTGATCTTTGCAAAGAAGATTAGGTCTATGTAAAGTGTGAAGATATTGAAGACTGAAGTAATGCTGAAGTGCATTAACAATGAGCTATCAAGGATCTAACCAAGCATGTTGTGCTAGTATCTAGATCACCCACTTGTTGATTACTCATATCTTCAACAAGTCTGAAACCCTTAACCAGGTAGGCCTAGCAAAGCCTTTGTAAATCCTCTAACAAGGTGGTTCACAATTGTGGATCTGAAATCCTCTCACAAGGCAGTCTTTAACAGGACTTATCTCCTAATAGAGATCTAGATTCCTAATAGGATCTGTTCTGGTGAAGAACATTGTATGACCTTAACCAGTCTAGCTTCTATTCTACAGATAGTTACTTGTGAGTTTTTGCTCACCGTGGTTTTTCCCATTTGGGTTTCCACGTCAAATATCTTATGCTATGGTGATTGTGGTTTTGTGGGTGAATTCTTTATTTGCTATTTGGTTTGCATTTATCTTAAGTGGTTTATTAGTGAATTTGTTATACCGATTATCTGCTAAATTGTTTAGAAGTTTGAGTATAGTATTATTTGGTATACTAATTCACCCCACCTCTTAGTATTCATCATAATGATTAGCATAAAATATCTATCACCTGGAAAACTTTTAAGTCTAGCAGGGCCACACAAATCAGTATAAATAAGATCAAGAACATCATTAGATTTATCTTTTATACTCCTAAAAGAGGTTTTGAATATTTACCCATTTGACATTTTTTACATACTAGATTATAGGGCTTCACAATATTACGTATATCTCTTACTGCCTTAGTTGAATTGATCTTCACAATGCAATCAAAATTCATATGACACAGCCTTTTATACCATAGCCAACTCTGATCAATTTGTGCAATCAAGCATGTCTTCTCATTGAAATTAAAATGAAATATATTACCTTTTGTCTGTGTACGCGTTGCAGTCTCCAAATCAGATCTGTTAATGATTTTGCATTTTCCATCCTTGAACTATAATTGAAATCCCATATCCACCAATTGTCCTACACTCAAAAGATTATGCCTTAAACCTCCAATATAATAAACATTGTCAATATTATTCTTACCATCGAATGATATAGTTCCTTTTCCTTTGATCATAAATGCTTTGTCATCTCCAAATCTTACCAGACTGCCATCAAATTATTGCAAAGATAGAAAATTCCCTTTATCTCTAGTCATATGATGTGAATAATCACTGTCAATTACCCATTCATCATTGTCTTTAATTTTAGTAGCAAGTCCCTTCTCTTTGGGTACATTCTCTTCTAGTGTCATAACATCTTTTTTGATAGCTAAGAACACCCAGTCCTTCCTGTTTCAAGAACCACTAGCAGAGTCTTCTGCCGATTCATCATTAGAATAAGTAATGACTTCCTCATCTGCTATGCAGCATGATTTGTCTCCATTTTTCCTGTACTTATACTTGTTTTTATATCTAGGGTTAGGCTTAAAAGATCTTCTAACTCTTTCTTCAAATCTTGAATTCCTTTCAGGACATCTACATGCAAAATGACCAATCTTATTACATGCAAAACATTTAAAAGGTGTTTGTCCTTCATACTTACTTCCTATCGATCCTTTAGGTACTCTTCTAGAAAAAAGAGCTTCAAGTTGCTCAAATTCTTCATCTTCTCTCATCGTATCATCCAATTATTTTGCATATAAAACTTTCCAATCTTGCTTACTGGTTTCTGATGCAGATGCATGAAAAGAAGGTTCTGTCTTCATAGCTCCAAAAGATACAAATTCTTCAAGCTTAAAGGCAGATAATTTCCCTACTAAGGTATCTCTTTTGATAGATGTATTAGCATTTGTTCTCAACTCATTAATAGTAACATCCTTCATCTTGTAAGCTAGTGGTAGGGATCTAAAAACTTTAGAAATAACTTCATCTTTACTAAGAGTTCCACCACAACATTGAATTCCCATAACAATCTCATTTTCCCTTTTCGTGAATGAAATAATCATTTCATCTTCTTCCATCTTTGGGTTTTCATAGCTCACCAAGTAACCATCAATTTTAGCAATCTTCACTATAGGGTCACCATCATTAAGAGTCTCCAACTTATCCCATATAGACTTTCTAGATGATTTGTTAGTCAATCCCATTATTTGTTGATCAAAAAGTGGACACAAGAGGGCTTCTCTTGCTCTACAATCATTATCAAACTGTCGGATTATGAGGTATAACACCATTCTGTGTGATCTCCCAAATCTCCTTGCCAAGACATCTCAAATGAGTCTTCATCTGAATCTTCCATATTGTGTAATTTGTTCCATCAAGCCTAGGGATATCTCTCTAAAAGATAGCTCTAGATGAACTAGATGAACTTGAACTGTTAGTGGCCATAGGATCTTCCTCAAATGGTTAAGAATTCTACTGAGAGGACCAAAGCTCTGATACCAATTGTTAGACAATTTAAATAATTGGAAGACAACTAAGAGGGGGGGGGGTGAATGATTTGTCACAGATTGCCAGAACATTTAACAATTAAAAGTTTAATACTGAAACCCAAAATATTAATACCAAAATACTTATACCAAATACCAAAATAGCAGTTAAATCAATTAAGAATAAACAATAATCACAAAATAAATACCATCCACATGACACCTAGATTTAAACGTGGAAAACCCGATAAAGGGAAAAACCACAGTGGGAAGCCTACCCACAGTCAGATAATACTTCTGTAGTAAGTATGTGAATTATAGTTGAGGGGCTTGCACTTGGAGAAAGGTCAAAATCCTAGAGCGCACTTCTCATCACAAAAGGAGTCTCATTGACTACATAGAAATTCAGACTACAAGCTAGAAGAAGTGTTTGAACTACAAAGATAACATCTCTTATGCCTAAGTACAGTTTTAGTTAAGCTCAATACTAGAGGACTAAATCCTCTTTCATAAACCCAATTCTATCTCCAATGATCGACCAAATCCTCTACTAGAATGATATTACATTATTTTCACATTACATATCCATATCCATTCCCTGACCTTATACATATGATCATCTACAATGAGATCTTGCATCATAAATATACAAACCCTCTACCATAAACAATTAGGTTGGCCACTAGAAAATAAACCTATTACATAATTACAAAACATGTCGGCCTTAGACCAAACAAATAATATCCAACACATAAGACATCCCAGAAACACATCAAGAGGTCCAATCCACACGTTACATTAAGCTGGTCTATAACCTAGATCAACTGGGACCCAATATAGCTCCACATGCTAAAGCAATGATCTCCATCTGCCAAGTCTCAAACATGGTCACCAACAACATCCTAAATCTTCATTAGAAGCTTCACCAACACCACTTATGCATATCATCAAATATATTCATAAAAAGGTCTATTGTTGAAACCCTCGCCAGAACCACAAGCCAAGCTTCCAAGCAATTATGATAGAATCCGATCACTAGACCAAAACCAACTTACTAAATATGAATATGAGTATCATGAATAAGCCAATTCCATAACCAAACCATACTGGAGTATACTGGATCATGCTGGATCCAAACCAACTAGAAACCACTCAACCTACGGGGACTAGAAGGGTATCGGTAAAGCATCCAAATAGCTAGTGTTGACATCAATGACAAAACATCAATGCAACATATAATCAATTACTCCAAATGGCCAACAGTCTTGTATGTTAAAGATTTGAAGCATAATATTTTAAGTGTTAGACAGATGGTGGACAAAGGTTATGATTTGCAATTCAGAAATGGAAAATGTAGAATCCTAAATTCCTCGAATATAGAGATTGCATTTGGAACTAAGACTGAAGGTAATATCTTTCACTTGAATGTTGGTGAGAAAAGTTGTTTGATTGCTCAAATTTATGAAAGTAGGTTGCAGCATAGGAGAATGTGTCATGTTAATTTCTACTCAATTATTAAGATCTGTTCTATACAAGCTATTAGAGATTTGCCTAAAATTGTTAAGCCTGCTAATCTAGTATGTAAGGAATATCAAATAGGAAAGAAAAAAAGAAGTTCTTTCAAGAGAAAACATTATACATCTAATAGATTAATAGATCATGTGCATACTAACCTATGTGGACCTATAAATATTAGAAGTGTGCAGGGTGACATACATTTAATGTTACTAATTGATGATTATTCCAGAAGGAAGTGGGTTGTCTTTTTGAAGGAGAAATAAGAAGCATTAGACAAATTCAAGATATTCAAAGCAAAGGTTGAGACTCAAACAAGACTGAAGGTGAAATGTCTAAGATCTAATAAAGGAGAATTTTTTACTAGTTAGATTGATTCATTGTATGAGAAGCATGGGATTAGAAGACAATTATCTACTCCTAGAACCCTACAGTAGAATGGAGTTATTGACAAGAAGAACAAAACTATCTTGGATGCTGCAAGGACTATGCTAATTGAAGGAAATGTTCTTAAGATCTATTGGAGAGAATTTGTTAGCACTGTTGTTTACACATTCAATCAAGTGCATATAAAAGGTGATACCGGTAAGACTCCTTATGAGCTATGGTTTGGTCATGTTCCTATGATGAGATATTTCAAAAAATTTAGAAGCAAGTGTTATATCAAGAGAGATGATGATATAGGAAAGTTCGCTGCAAGAAGTGATAAAGGAATTTTATTAGGATATTCAACAAAGAGAAAAGTCTACCAGTTCTACAATAATAGACTGAGAAAGATAGTAGAAATTACACATGTGAAAGTTGATGAGAACTATGGAAAATAGATCAGAGCATGCAGATATGATGATGGTCAACAAGTTTTTCTAACACCTATTCAGACTGAAGAATTGAAGCATAGTTATCTAGAAGAGATAGCTAACCTAGATATTATTGTTGCTAGTGGAGAGGTGCAGGAACTTGAAAATCAAAATAATTAGAAGACACCATGGTATATAAGATTGAATCACTCTAAAAAATAGATTATTGGTGATAAAAATAAAGGTGTGATGACTAAAAGAAGGCTAGTTGCTGAAGAGGTATGTTTCATTTCTAAAATTGAACCTAAAGATGTTGTTGATGCTTCCCAACATGAAAATTAGATAAGGGCTATGGAAGAAGAATTGAATTAAATTGAAAAGAATAACACATGGGAACTTGTACCTAGACCTAAAGACAAGAATGTGATTGGTAGTAAATGGGTATTCAGGAAAAAATTGAATGAAGTCAGTGAGGTTGTCACAAATAAAGAAAGATTGGTATGAAAAGGATATTTACAGAAAGAAGGAATTGATTATGAGGAGACTTTTTCTCCAGTAGCTAGACTTGAAGCTATTAGACTGTTGCTTGCATTTGCTGCGTATAAGGATTTTAAGGTATATTATATGGATACCAAGTCAGCCTTTTTGAATGGTGATCTTGAGGAAGAAGTCTACATTGAGCCACCTAATGGATTTTTATTATTACATGATGGAGGTATGGTATGCAAACTGAAGAAAGATCTTTATGGATTGAAACAAGCCCCTAGAGCCTGGTATGCTAGATTGGATAAGTACCTACTAAAATTAGGATTTAAGAAAGCTATTGTTGATAGTAATATATATTTAAAAATTGAGAATGATAACATTTTGATTGTTGAATTCATTGTTGATGATATTATATTTGGAGGAGATGATGAGTTGAGCATGAAGTTTTCTAGTGATATGCATAAATAATTTGGGATGTCTATGATAGGAGAGATGAGATTTTTCTTAGGTTTGCATATTTCATAGACTGGAAAAGGTATTTTTATATCTCAAAATAAATATGTGAACGAATTATTGAAGAATTTTTGGTTAGAAGACTCTAAACCAGTTGGACCTCCTATGGTGACAAGCTGCAAATTATCTAAAAATGATGAATCTCTAAAAGCTATATAAATAAATATACTTATATAATATATATATATAAATAAATAAATAAATATATATATATATATATATGTTAAATAAAATATTCTAAATACCTATTATTCTATATCAATCTAATATGTTATTATAAGAAAAGTTAAATAACATATGTGTTGCATCTAAGTCAAAATAAAAAGATTTCATATACATTTAAATCAGATTCTTACATACATTTAATATTCTAATTAAAAAGATAGATTGTTTTAGTCTGTGCAAATATATTTGTAACATTTTATATTCTGGTTAAATAGATTAGATTATTTAAATCTGAATAAATATATTTGTGCATGAGTATATATATATATATATATATATATATATATATATATATATATATATGTATATGTATATGTATATGTATATGTATATGTATATGTATATGTATATGTATATGTATATGTATATGTATATGTATATGTATATGTATATGTATATGTATACATATACATATACATATACATATACATATACATATACATTACATTGTATATATACATATACATATACATATACATATACATATACATTGTATATGTATATGTATATGTATATGTATTTGTATACATATACATATACATATACATATACATATACAATGTATATGTATATGTATATGTATATGTATATGTATACAAATACATATACATATACATATACATATACAATGTATATGTATATGTATATGTATACATATACATATACATATACATATACATATACATATACATATACATATACATACATATATATATATACATATACATATATTTATATATTTATATATATATATATATATATATTAGTACTGTGGTAAAAAATAAATATAATATAAATAAAATAAAAACTTGCATTTAAAAAAAAATTGTTGCAAGCTTTTGTTTGGACGTCGGCCTCTTGGCGGGGGCCGCAGGGGCCATGGACACCCATAGCCACAAGGCTTACCCTTGCAACTATGGGAAGGCTGCCCCATGGTCATGGTGCTAAGGCTCCATGGCCTGTGGGGAAGACATCCCCACAGCCATAGGGGCAAGCCCTATGATTTTGGGTGGTGGCCGCCATGATGGACCACCCCCCGCTGACCCCGCCACCTCCTCTGCCATGAACCTTTTGCGTTCAACACCAAACCCTTATCCCTTCTTCCATAACGCCACCTCCTTTGGCCCTCTATGCCTCCCTTCACCTGCACACACACATACACAAAAATAATATATTGGAAGCTAAAGTGAAACCCTAACCCAATTTCGAGCTAGGGTAGAATAAAAAGAAAAAAAAAAAGAAAAAGAGGGAGTGTTAATAGATTTTAAAACAAACCCTAGTTAGGGTTAGAAAAAGAGATAATAATAAAAAGGGGGGAATTTCTTTTTAAATTTGAAATGGGAATTGCCCCATTTAATTTAAGTTATTATTTTAGTTTAGTTGACTATTTAAGGATTTTAATGGAAGGTGTAAATAATTATTCATATAGAAATGTTATACTCATGTAAGGATATTTATCTTAAGAATTCATTAATGGGAATTTTAAATAGTACAATGATTAAATTTAAGTTAAGGAGGTAGTCTAATGTCAAATATTTAATATTTAATGTTTGGGAAATTTATTTCGACAATAACACGAGGTTATTGACTAGGTTATTTTTATATTTGTTTTAGTTAATTTTAATAGACAGATTTAAACACATCATTACTATTGCTCAATTAAATATTTTAAATACAATGAAATATGTGTTAACGTTATTTAAATTAGACCAAAAGAAATTAATACTATTGGGGATGATTAATATCTCGTGATAATTAATTGAAGAATTACTTGGGGTAAATTAATTAAATTAATAAATAAAGTTGTGACGACCCTTCTTGGGTAGAATTAGTCTAGTTATAATTGTAAACGTTATATTTGTGGAGTTAGTTAAATTAACCTTAGGAACCCATTCTTTTAATGCTTGAGATAACCCTTAGCATAGACAAACTTATTTATCTCATATTTATCGTAGAACATCTAGTATTTTTATGTTGTTTTAAAAAAAAATTGTGCTTGCGTTTTTCTTTGCCAAAAAGTTTGGGCATGCCATTTTGGTATCAGAGAAAGTTTTCCAACACTAGAAACCTTTCTCCATTATGTTTTGCTTTAAATATTATTTTCTTCAAAAATTATTATTTATTTATTTATTTACTTTATTTTATTTTATTGATCAATAAGGATGTCGCCGATTAAGAGACAATCTCATAGGCGGGCTAGGGGTCCTAGACATGCTCGCATGGCATGTGAAGACGTTGTGTGGGAAGAGTCACTTCTTGAAGGGAATCAGGCAGCTCCCCCTGAACAATCGATTGACCCTAACCGAGACATTTTGGTTGCACTTCAGAACCTAATAGGAATAGTTCATGATAGACTCCCAACAGTAGATCGTTAGGTAGAGCACCATATTTTTGAGAGTTATAGATGTACAGCTAGGGAGCAAAGTAGGAATCCACCTTCGAACCATATAGAGGCTCAGGCTGAGCATGAGACTGAGTCGGTCCATCTACCTAAGGAACCTCCAGTTATGGCACCAGTAATTTTAGAGAGAGTGCCCCATGATCCTAGGGATCAAATTAGAGAGATTTTACATCTTTAGCCACCATCATTTGCAAGATCTACCAATGGGGTAGAGGCTGAGGCTTGGCTATTGAGTCTAGAAAGGTGCTTCATATTGCATCCTTATGAGAGCAATTTGAAGGCATGGATTTATATTCACACTTTTGAGAGAGATGACTTCCACATGGTGGAGGCAGAAGTATAAGAATGACATAGTTGCAGACATCGTCACTTGGGACATCTTTACAGAGAGATTCAGAGATAGATACCTATTAGAGAACTTTAGGAAGCACATGATTGATGAGTTTCATGACCTTCAGTAGAAGGGTCTCTTAGTGTCTCAATATGAGAGAAATTTCTTTGAGCTCTTACCCTATGTTGACTACCTAAAGGATGAGAAGATACTCGTCAACCAGTTTATCAGAGGATTTAATGTTGATATAGCAGTACCAGTTAGGATGGTAGCTCCAAGAAGCCTTTAGGTTGCCATGGAGAAGGCCTTGATATCAGAGGAGATTTAGGGTAGACCTCAAGACATGTGGGATCGACATCAGAACCAAAACCCTATACCTTAGTCTTTTGGGTTTCAGAAACCCCACTGGAAGGGTAATCATAGAAATTCATCAAGGTCCTTCAAAACCCCTCCTCCTCAGCAGCCATAATAGAATCAGAAGCAAAGGCCTCCATAGGATTAGTAGGGCTTTAAGCTCAAGTAGTGGTAGACATAGGGTCCTAGGCATGATCAACAACCATAGGTTCCATACACACCTCTAACACAGACTCAACATTCTTCCAGGGGTGGTTACAGTGGACTGAGCAGGACAGGAGGACATGCATACTTTAGTTTAAGACACATGGTGCTTATTTCACTTATGGGGCCATGGGACACATGGTGAGAAATTTTCCACAGGGCCAGATGGCAAGCAGTCAGCAGATGGCAGGTTCGAAACCCATAGTTGGGGACATGGGTAAGTTCCACAGTCTTCGTAGTGGCTTACAACCACCAAGCAGAACATCAAGCCACAGTCATAGAGGTTGCATGTATGATCAGAGGTAGTAGTGCTTCTATCTTATTTGATTCAGGAGGTACATATTTTTTTATATCTTCAATAGTTGTGGGGCATTGCGGGCTAGTGGCATCTAGGCAAGGTGTTAGTTGGGAATTGTAGTTGGCTTTAGGAGCTAGAGGGTCAGTTGAATTGGTGGTTAGGGATTGTCAGCTTCAGATTGGGAGTACAACCAGCTTAGTAGACCTTTGAGTCACACCTCTAGGATCTTATAGCATTGTTCTAGGAATAGATTGGCTATAAGCCCATAGAGAAAAAGATGGATTGTTGCTAGAAAAAGATTGAGTGTGTGGATGATCATGGTACCTCCATAGTAATTTCAAGGATTTAGAGACTCGTATCACTTCGTATGATTTTTGCTATGCAGCTTAAGCGAAGCATGCAAAAGGGATGTTAGTTATTTTCCATCACCATCAGTGATAGAGAGGAAGAGGATGAGAAGGAACCATCACTAGATGATCATCCTATCCTTGAGGAATTCGTAGAGATGTTTCCTTCTGAGCTACCTGGTATGCCACCTAGCAGAGAGATTGATTTTCACATAGATCTTGTACCAAGAGCTGAGCTAGTTTTGAGACCACCAAATAAGATGACCACTGATGAGATTAATGAGCTCAAGATGCATCTTGAGGAACTCTTAAAGAAAGGTCACATTTATCCTAGCATCTCCCCTTGGGGCGCACTAGTCATCTTCATGAAGAAGGATGGATCCCTTCAGTTATGTATGGATTACATACAGTTGAACAAAGTGACCATCAAGAACCGATATCTTTTTCCTAAGATCAATGACTTATTTGATCAACTTTAGGGTGCCAAAGTATTTTCTAAGATAGATATGAAGTCAGGGTACCATCAGTTGAGGAAAGTAGACTTCAATATCGACAAGACCACTTTTTGTAATAGGTATGGCCACTATGAGCTCACCATGGTTCCATTTTGTCTTACGAATGCTCCAGCTATATTCATGAGTCTCATGAATGGGGCATTCCACACTTTCCTTGACCAATTTATGATTGTGTTCCTTGATGACATATTGATATATTCTCAGAATGACAAGGAGCATGAGGAGAACTTGAGGCAGGTATTGCAGTGCTTGAGAGATAATCAGTTGTATGGTAGTTTGTTAAAGTGTGCATTCTTTAGATCAGAGGTCAGATATCTAGGACATGTTTTATCTAGTGATGGGATCTCAGTTGACCCATCAAAGATCGGAGCTATTATGGATTGGCTAGTGCCAACTAGTGTGACAGCAGTCAGGAGTTTCATGTGTCTAGTAGGGTACTACAGATGCTTCATTGAGGGGTTCTCCGGGGTTGCACATCCTATTACATCTCTTCAAGGAAAGGGAAATAAATTCGAGTGGAAAAAAGTGTGAGAGGGCCTTTCAGGAACTCAAAAGGGCACTCACTAGTGTGCCTATTCTTGTTTTGCCAGATCCCTTGGCTAATTTCATGGTATGTACAGATGCTTCTGTGGATGGTTTAGGAGTAGTCTTTATGAAGGAGGGTCAAGCTATAGCATATGAGTCTAGGAAACTTAAGACTCACGATCTTAACTACCCTACTCATGACCTTGAGCTTGCAGCAGTAGTGCACGCACTTGTGAGGTGGAGACATTTTCTTTTAGGTCATCATTTTGAGCTTCATTTCAATTATCAAAGCTTATAGTACATATTTACTTAGCCTAATCTTAATTCTCATCAAAGAAGATAGATGGAATTTTAATGTGAGTATGATTTTAATGTTCACTACATCAAGGGGAAAGAGAATGTAGTTGTAGATGCCTTGAGTAGGAGATGTCATGAGATACGCTCCATGTCTATAGACACAAATTTGAGAGATCATATATTGCAGTAGCTGCTAGAGGATGAGTGGTATTTAGAGGTATGCCAAGTAGTGTGATCTCAGGAGACCCTAGAAGGGAAGTATGTAGACTATTCATTAGAGTCTGATGGACTACTATGCCATAGAGGGCACATCTATGTAGCTTCTTCTAGAGGATTGTGTGATTTCATTATGATGGAGGTTCATAGAGCTCCTTATGGAGCATATCCTAGAGTTAAGAAGATGCATGTAGATTTGAGATAGTTATATCATTGGCTAGGTATGTGACAATTCATTATTGTACTAGTAGCCTGATGCCTTAAGTGCTAGAGAGTCAAGGTGGAGCACTACCATCCAAGTGGGTTGCTCCAATCTCATGCGATACCAGAGTGGTAGTGGGATACTATATCGATGGATTTTGTCATTGGTCTTCCTATGTCATCGCATCATCATGATGCCATCATGGTGACAGTTGACAAGTTGACCAAAGAGGCCCACTTCTCACCAGCTTGGACTACCTTCACAGCAATAGTAGTGGCACAAGTATTCTTGTAGGATATTGTCAAACTTCATGGTGTTCCACAAAAGATTATTTCAGAAAGAGATTCCCTCTTCACTTCTTCCTTTTGGAAGGTGTTATAGGCAACAATGGGTACCAAACTCAACTTTAGAACAACCTATCATCCAGAAACAGATGGACAGACAAAGAGGGTAAACCAGGTGCTAGAAGACATCCTTCATATGAATATCATGGATCATCAGACCAGATGGGAAGAGTACCTTCCTTTGGTATAGTTTACCTATAATAATGGGCATCACACTTCATTGGGGATGTCACCTTTTCAGGCTTTGTACAACAGACCTTGCAAGACATCTTCGAGTTGGGACTGCATTCATGATAAAGTAGCTATTGGTCATGAGATAGTTCATGATATGGAGTAGCAGGTGGATTTCATTGGACAACGCCTTAGAGAGGTACATGATAGACAAAATAAGTATGCACACGTGAAGAGGATAGATCATAGCTTCATGGTTAGGGACAGAGTTTTCTTGAGAGTGCCACCGCATAAGAGTCCAATCCATTATAGAAAGGGTTCTAATCTCGCACCTCCCTTTGTTGGAACATTTGAGATCCTTGAGAGGATAGGACCAGTTACATATCATCTAGCTTTGCCACCTAGCTTTTCACACATCCACGGTGTGTTTCATGTATCAATTATGAGGAAATATATTTATGATGAGTCTCATATTCTAGATTGGGATGCCTTGCAGGTGGAGTCGGATGGGAAGCTAGCTTTGGAGCCCATTCAAATTTTGGCTTGTCGAACATTGTCTCTTTGAGGCCAAGAGTTGGACCAGGTTAGGGTCCAATGAGATTGTTATGACGAGGTTACATCATCATGGGAGGATGCAACAAGGATGAGATCTTAGTACCCCCATCTTTTTTATGAACTCTAGGAGGAAGTTCATGCCTAGAGGGGGAGGGTGTGAGGCCCTACCTGGAGCCATCATAGCATTGCAGTTATTTCTCATGTTTTGGACCTATTATTGATACTTTATTTTCATGGATTATGGACATAGATTCTATATGATCCAGTGATTGGATAACATTGATATGCTGTATCTCATTTATCTCTGATTTGCAGTACTTTATTTTCATGCTAGAAATTATGGATGCATGCTTTATAAATGATTAAATTTTGTGATGATTATGATGATGTCAATGAGTAGATTATTTTATGTGGATTTTATTAGATAATTGGAAACTTGATTTTTATAACTGAAATTGTGTGCAAATGTTTGAATTGTATTCTTTTCATATGTTAATATTATATGTGATTATTGGGATTACTAATGTGCAAAGTGAGATGTGTAGGAAAACTAATCCACATGACTACGAAAACTATTCGGAGAATCAAGCTAAACCTATGTGCGTTTGTGAAAACAAGGGTTGTCTATTTGGAGAGACAACACCTCATGTGTAATGTGTTTTATTTGTAAATGTTTGTGCTTGAATGTATGTTTAAATTGAATTTGTTAAATTTATTAATTCCAAAAGTGGGACATTATTATGTGCATTTAAGTATTGTGTAATTGTGTGGTGTCACTTGACACATGTTGTGAAGTGAGTTGGTAGTGACATGTCCGTTGGAGGGAAATTGTTTTACCAATGCATTTTTCAAAATATCCTAGTATGGTCCCAAGAAAGTCTTGGATATGAAGCCATTAGAAAGGTCAACTCAAGGTTGACCCGTAGGTAAACTTTGGGTGGGTTTCTAGAGGGTTAAACTAACTGTTAAGGTTAGGTTAGGGGCATTTTTAAAGGTCCATATGTTATACCTATGGGTAAAGGCCAATTTTAGCCATGTGCCCACTCTCTGGTGACTGTCTAGTCACCTCAAAAGTTGAGTTTTTCAAGATGGCCGAATTTCAACTTTTGAGGATCTAACCTAGGTTAGACAACCTTCCAAATGAGTGATATTTTCTCTTCCCCATTTTTCTTTTACCTTTTTGGGTTGCCTTGTTTAGAGAGCTTGTAAGGTGTTGGGAAGAGAAACCTATGAAAATATCTCACCCTTTCCAAGAGGATTGGAAAGAGTGAGGAGAGTCTTCTTAGGGAATGGTTTGAGAGGGAGAATTTTGATCACCCACTCTCCATTTTTGGAGACATAGAATTTTTGTTCAATTTTTTTTAGTTTTTTAGAGTTGGATTTTTCTAAGTCTTGAGAAGCAAAAAGAATAGTGGATTGGGAAGCTCTCCTACAACTTCTCCTCATTTCCATTTACATATTTTAAGGTTTGTTGAAATACTTTCTTACATTTTCTTGTATTGTTTATGTGAAAAGATTGTTTGTGCATTTCTAAGGTTGTTTTCTTTGTAGGCTTGGGAAGATTGTTTTGAGTCTTTCCTTGTGTATTTTTCTTGCATGTTGCATGATATATGTTTTTGGGTGTTTCAAGGACATACTCACCCTTGGGAGGATAGAGTAGCATTGGGGGTGAAGGTTTGCTTGACAACCTAAGAGTATAGAGATTCTCTTCTTGGAAGAGAGTGATACACAAGGGTTATGGGACCCTTGCTGCATTGTTATTTTTATGTTTATGCAATGGGGGTCATAAGGGGATATTTTGGGCTTGTATTCCATGGGGGACATAAGGGTATTTTGGGACAAGTATGTGGCTTGTGGTGGTTCTATTTTGGTAGCCTTGCAAAGGCATTATGTTCTTTATATTGCAGATTCTCCTCTAGGTACTTGGTCCACCTTCACCCCTTAAAGAAATAGTCACTTGTTGACCTCGTTTATCCTTGGGTTGGGAGTTCTAATGTTGTGAGTCTTTCTTGTGTCATGTTTCCATTGTATGTAACCCATTTAGCCTAGGTTCTCCTAGCTCAAGGGTGGCTTCATGTAAGCCTAGTTTGGGAGGTGAGCCTCCATGGTCACAACCTACATGTGTTATTGCAGGTTTTCTTGGGATAAAGAATGGAGTGGAGTCTACTTGCAATTTCTCATTTTTAATATGTTGAGTTTCAGGAAAACAAATGTATTTTGACAAGCCCTCATTGGAAGGAATGAAGAGGCTTGAGTTTGTAATCTTTCTATTTGTGTAAAAGAAATAATGAAGAAACAAATGTATTTTTACTTGATTAGTTCATTCAAAGAAATAAAGAGAAAAGAAAGGCATTTGAGTTACTTTTATGTATTTGTTTATTGCTTGAAAAAAAGGGGGTTGGAAAGAAATCTACTTTATGTTTTATTAGTTAATAAAATATATGGATGTTGGAAATTGGAAAGAAAGTAGATAAATATTTAAGTTGTTTCATTTTGTTCATCTTATCATTCTACAAAAACAAGTTTTAGAAATGCAGTTACAAATGAAAAGGAAATGTGAAAGAATTAGTTGGAGTTGTAAATAAATTATTTATGTTAAATTTTATATTCTGAAATGAAAGTTCATCTTTGCTTTCCTATCAAACTCTACATTTATTAAATTTGGAAATGCATAGTTTAGAGGCATATTTTAATCTATGCATTTTTATTTAAGTAGAAAAGACAATAGAGAGTCATTCTGTTATTTCTCATACCACATTCTAAGTTAGTGTAAAAGAAAATAAAAGTGCAGATTTAGGAATATAAATACACTTATATGTGTGTGTGTGTGTGTGTGTGTTAAATATTCTAAATACCTATTATTCTGCATCAATCTAATATGCTATTGTAAGAAAAGTTAAATAAGATATGTGTTGCATCTAAGTCAAAATAAAAATAAAAAAATCATATACATTATAAATCAGAATCTTCATACATTTAATATTTTGATTAAAAAGATAGATTATTTTAGTCTCTGCAAATATATTTGTAACATTTTATATTCTGGTTAAATAGATTAGATTATTTAAATATAAATAAATATATTTATGCATGAGTATATATATATATATGTATATGTGTTTATATATGTATATACATATATAAACATATATATATATATATACATATATATACATATATACATATATACATATATATATATATACATATATATATACATATATACATATATACATATATACATATATACATATATATATATATACATATATACATATATATATGTGTGTGTGTGTGTATATATAATATATATATATAATATATATTTTAAAACTACTGTAAAAAAAATATAATGTAAATAAAATAAAAAATTGCATTTAAAAAAAAATCATTGTAAATTTTTGTTTGGATGTCAGCCTCTTAGAAGGGGCCGCGGGGGGCATGGCTGCCCATAGCCATAGGGCTTACCCCTGTGATTGTGGGAAGGTCATCCCATAGTTCTGGGGTTGAGGCCCTATGGCCTATGGGGAAGGCATCCCCACAGCTAAAGGGGAAATCCCTGTGACTATGGGCGGTGGCCACCATGGCGGACCACCCCCTCGCTGACCCCGCACATCGCCTAAAAACAAACTTGCCACCTCCTCTGCCATGAACCCCATGCATTCAACACCAAACCCTTGGCCCTCTATGCCTCCCTTCACTTGCACACACATACAAAAAAAATATAATATGGGAAGCTAAAGTGAAACCCTAACCCAATTCCAAGTTAGGGTAGAATAAAATGAAAAAGAAAAGAAAAAGAGGGAGTGTTAATAGATTGTAAAACAAACCCTAGTTAGGGTTAGAAAAAGAGATAATAATAAAAGGGGGGGGGGAGTTCTTTTTAAATTTGAAATGGGAATTGCCCCATTTAATTTAAGTCATTATTTTAGGTTAGTTGACTATTTAGGGATTTTAATGGAAGGTGTAAATAATTATTCATATGGCAATGTTATACTCATGTAAGGATATTTATCTTAAGAATTCATTAATGGGAATTATAAATAGTATAATGATTAAATTTAGGTTGAGGTAGTTTAATGTCAAATATTAAATATTTAATATTTATTGTTTGGGAAATTTATTTTGACAATAAAATGAGGTTATTGACTAGGTTATTTTTATATTTGATTTAGTTAATTTTAATAGATGGATTTAAACACATCATTACTATTGCAATATTAAATATTTTAAATAAATGAAATATGTGTTAACATTATTTTAATTAGACCAAAAGAAATTAAATACTATTTGGGATGATTAATATCTCACGATAATTAATTGAAGAATTACTTGGGGTAAATTAATTAAATTAATAAATAAAGTTGTGACGACCCTTCTGGGGTAGAATTAGTCTATTTATAATTATAAATGTTATATTTGTGGAGTTAATTAAATTAACCTTAGGAACCCATTCTTTTAATGCGTGAGATAATCCTTAGCATAGACAAACTTATTTATCTCATCTTTATCGTAGAACATCTAGTATTTTTATGTTGTTTTAAAAAAAAAATTGTTGTTGCATTTTTTTTTGCCCAAAAGTTTGGGCATGACACCTACTGTCATATATAATGATAATTGCAGTGCTATTAAGATGTCAAAGAACCCAGTGCAACATTCCAAGACTAAACATGTATCAATCAAATATCATTTCATGAGAGAATAAGTCAGTGAAGAGGAAGTGAAGCTAGAGTATTTGTCTACAAAGGAACAAATTGCTGATATTTTCACTAAGCCTTTGCCTGTAGATATATTTGTCTATTTCAAAGACAAGTTAGGGGTATCTACCCCTCCTGATATGAACTAGATGCTTTGAGTTGCATCAATCTAATGGACTTCATAGTCTTAATTTTTTGTCTGAATTGATGAGTTTATGTTGCTCCTCTAGTGGAGTAGTCTATTTGTGGTTGGATTGGCTATACGTTCAAGGAGGAGAGAATCAAGATTTGTTTGTCAAAAGTGGAGGGTTTGGTTTTCTATTTTGAAGACCTTTGTCATTGATGTCAAAGGAGGAGAGAAAGCATGTGAAAAACTGTTTGATCCACTTGATCTTAGGAGGAGTTTGTTGGAGATGTCTTCTTTCTTTGCATTGCTTTTTTTTCACATTCATATGTTGCCCTAAATACCAAAGGGGAAATTGTTGGATATTGTTACTACTGGGATATGGTGTTATCATTAATGTCAACATATTCCTAATATTTATTGCAACCATCATTTTAGATTGGTTTATTGGGATCATGGTTTTGTGTATGGAGTATTCCTAGTGTCATTACATCTTTTTGTATTGGATTCAGTTATCCCAGAAGCTTAATTGATCATATCATATGATCTAGTTTGTAATTTGGTTTTTCTGATTAGTTCTTTCTAGAGTTTGGTATTTCCTTTGGTATATTCCGATGTGATTAGATATTGAGATGATATTTTGAGAGGTTTTTTGGGATGTTCAAGTATATATTCATTTTAGATGGTTCATGATTTGGTGCTCCACAAGTTATCTCTCTTCATGACAGTTGCTACTGTTTGAGGGTTTTTGAAGTTCAGATGTTGATTGAAGAAGATTTGATAAATGGTGTTGGTGCAACTATTACAAATGATTCTAACATGGTTGTTGGTGTTTCCTAATTGTGTCTTATTTGTTTTGATGATTTGAATTGGCCGTTGTGCAAGTTGTTGGTGGTTTCCATGAACTGGTGATGTTCTTCATGTTATGCAAGATTTTTGGTGGTGTTTCATGTTTGGAGATTTGATTTAGGTCCATGCTATATCATGTATATCATTATATTGGTCCAGTGGTTGATCTTTGTATTGTGTGATGCAATTGTATAATTGTGAGTTGAGGGTTTCACTTACTTTTTTGTTAAGGTTGATGAATTGTATAAATATGTGATATAGTCATGTAATTTAGGTATCAAGATTGTGTTTGCATTATTAGAGAGTGGTGTATGTGAAAACAAAGGGATTCATCTTTCGGTGTGGTGTATTGAGCAGACATTGGTGTAGGGAAAACACATATGCTTAATTGAAACTATCATCTGGCATCAGCAGATGCTATTATTGCAGCTCATTCCTTCTGGATTGTAGTCTGAATCTTGTTGTAAGCTAGTGAGACTTCCCTGAGGGTTGTACCTATTGTCTTCAAAATCTGATTCTCTTTAACATCCTTAAAATAAAATGAGTGAACTCGGTGCAGAAGATATATCAAAGGTAAGGAAATTCTCAAGACAACATATGACAAGGTTTGATTGAACCTTCTACACTTCGGACTTACTCAGAGACCAGGTGGGTATACCTTTGTGAATTGAATTCACACTTTCAAACATAAACCCATAGCAAACCAGTCCAGAAAACCAGTGGATCTATTCACCTTGAAATTAATTGAAAAATAAAGAATGGAAATTATACTTAAATTCAGCATTTCGATCAACAAAACATGCAATAAAAAACTTCAATCAATACCAGTGCCTTATCCAAGGTCACAGAGTCATCTAAACTCAGAGAATACTCCTCAAACAAAATATTTTTATGCATCCCGTTGGCTTGGTTTCTATTAATCCTTGTATATGCCTGACACCTACAAGAACTTATGCATTCCAAATTAAGCTATGATCATCAAAATTCAAAGTCCCTTCCAAAGAGTTTACTGGTATGAGTGATCCCCGCATCTTTAATCTCCCTCCTAAAGAGAAAAGCTAGCAAACACTTCTACTAAAAATTGCTTTGCAATTCCATTCAAACAAAATAAACCTGGATTATTCAAAATGAAAACAGTAAACAAAATGTAAACACACTTGAAGATGACACAAAGCTTCACTCAAAACTGATGGTCTGTATATTGATATTAAGTTCAAGAAATATTACAAGAATTTTTTGAATATTCTCCATTAAACTTAGAAAAGCTCAGATAAATTTCTGCAGCATTTTCTTACATTTTTTTGCGATCCTTTTTCCTCTAGTCCTGGTATCCATTTATAACAACATGGATGCACAAAGCTTCGGACTTCTCGAGGAGAGTTTTTTACAATCATTTCTTTCAAAATAAAGAGGTTACAAGCTTTTCACAAAAATAGTTACAAGCTCTTTTTGGCCTCTACAGTTTCTTCAACAAGTTGTTCGGTTGCAACCTCTTCTACCTTTTCAGGGGCGCTCTCCAACTATTCCAGATCATGGGTGGCATATTTGGTTGTCCACTCATCATACACCTCTTCTGTTGACCATGAGAAACTAATCACTTTATCCTTAGTCTTAGTCAACCTTTTCCAATAATTTCTCATTTTGTTGACTTCTGAATTGAGAAAACCATAATGTGACTTAATCTTCTCTATCTCTTGTATTGTCAAAACAAAGAAAGAAGCATCATCTAAATCAATAATTCCTTTAATTCTTGCTAAAAATTTAGCTTCTATCTCCTTAAGCCACATTTGTTTGTCCTTTAATTGATCCGGGCCAGCAAAAACTCCTGGGAGCAACTCAAAAACTTGATTAGTATACCCCTTTTTGCACAAACTAACCTTCCTATCAACATAATCCACCTCTACTGCTAATTGTACTAAAACTTTAGTGATGTCAGAAGTGGATCTAATGATGGGATTGGCCCTTGCTTCATCGCAGGATACACACATAAACTCTAAATCTTGCTCCCTAGGCCTCCATTTGTCAAAAATAGGTGTCAAAATGGCCTTGTCTCCCCTGAGCTCATTCCATATATCCACAATTTTACCTACATTGTTGTAGAGAAATGAAGCATTCATTGTATCTGCAAAACCAAAAATTGTAGGCCTTACTCTCTCCTCATACTTCTTTGCATATAAGGCCTGAGCTTGTTTTAAGTTTTCTAATTCTTGAGGAGTAATTTCAACCATTTGAGAGCTAGAGGGTGTTGGAGATGGTGGAAACTCAATGATAGGGCTAGTAGGTGGAGGTCTTGCAGGAGAAGAGGAAATCATCAGTGTTGAAGACTCACCTTGATGGTATTGTCCAGTCAACTGGCTCTGTAGCTTAGCAATGATGCTATCTTTACCTCTTACCTCCTTAGCATTGTTATAGGCCTTCAAAACTGTTTCCAACTTGACTTGGAGGGCGTCTTTCTCTTTGGCTTCCTTTTCTGCTACTTCAACACTAAATTTTGCAGTCTCTAACATAGTGCTAGTAGCTTCCACTACCCCTGTACTCTACACTCTCTTCACCATCATCCCACCAAGGTAATCTGACCCTGGGGTGTCTTTGCTTTTCCTACTCTCATTTCTCTTGAGAGACCACATGATGAGTGCAGCATTATCCTTATTGAAAGTAATCCCCTCCATGGGTTTGGTCTCCTTCCTCACTGCGTCTAGTACCAGGGCATCTGCTATATCCCACTCGAGTAAAATAAGCACTCCAACTTGTGCCACCATATCTCTCCCTTGCTCAGGGGTGATGGTTTTTAACTCTTCCATCATCTCTTGCTTTATTTCCTCTTCAACCAAGGATGGATCTTTATTAGGCTGCTCAGCCTTTCTCTTTTCACATCTAGCATTATATTTATCTATGTTCTGTTTCCATATAAACTGCATAAATGCTTCTGATGTGACAAAATTATTGTCAGCCAAGAAGGCATTACTTACCTACTTTATCTTAGGATCCCACTCCTAGCCTTTGAGCTCAGTGGTGGTAATATCCATTTCAGTAGCAAGGGGTTCTTTTGGCATTCCTTCTTCCACTTCATCATAAGTGTAGGCAATTTCCCCTAGACTACCTAACTGTAGGAGTTGCTTAGCTATTGCTTGCTCATTTCCTATATGGATAGGGGATTGGGATGGGGAGTACAAAGGTGTATCCGATTGTACTTCTTTCCCTACCCTTTGCTTCTTTGGGCTTTCTTAGATGTCAATGACATCTTGTATCTTCCTCTTTCCTTTAGAGGTAGAGGGCTCCCCTGTCGTAGGCATCAACACACTATAACTAGATTTCTTGTGCAGTGTATAATCACTAGGAGGGATTTCTTTGCTGGAAGCTAACCTACTTAGGATCATTCTCACCTTTTCAAGGTAGTTTTTGATTACAGCTTCCCTCTTCTCCTTCATGGTCTGCATCACATCTTCAAAGCAAACAATTAAAAACTTTATTTTCTCCTCCAGAGGGAAAAAGCTAGACAATGGGTCATAGCTGGCATCAAACTAATGCACAAAATCCAAGGCTTTCTTATAAGCCACCCATTTCTCTTTCCTTAGCTCCTGCTCATCTAGATCAAACTCATTTCTAATGAGGTCTTCAGGAAACTAAAATTGATGGGGCCTACCTCTACATGCTGCTTTCTTTCTAAACATGCCATTGAAGAAGTCTTCTGGATCAGCACACCTGGACACTGTAGTGGACAAATGATAAGGCTTGAGAAAATCCTCAAAGCAATTCCAATCTCCTTTTGTTATTACAAATTGGTGGGCTATGGTAGCTGTAGGGAAAATAGTCCCTTTACCCCTGCCTATTAACTCTGCCTCTTGTACACCACCAATTTGTCTAAGGATCTTTGCAAGTCCCACTTTGAGAGGGACCTGGTAAGGTAGCAAGAATGGGGTGCCTCTAAAACCAAACACTCTGAAAACTGTTGAGACTAGATACAAGTAACAATTATGAACAATTTTTATGTTCTCTATGAATTCTTTTGGTCTTATGAATTCTAGAAGGACCTTGGGGATTCTTGGGTTCTCCAAGCAAAGGAGAGTCCTAATCTTGGATGCAAAGTATTTGTCAAACTTCAAGAAACTGGCATCCTCTCTATCCCATGACAACACAGTACTCCATAATTGTACCGACATTTTTTCTCCTTGTTTCTCCTTGACAAGGTCTAGTCTACTGGCAAAGTAATCACCACCTTTGAAAAGAAATAGATGCATCAGGAGTGAGTACCATCTGAAACGCCTATCCACCTTTCCATTCTTTATTCTTGTTAACCCTCCATGGATAGTATCAGTAATGAAAGAAGCATAATCAAATGTAATTGCAAGAGAAGGATTCAAAATTTGAGCAATCATTAACAAGTAGTGATTTGGCATATTTGCTTCAGCATCTTCTCCCAAAACTTGGCAAAGTTCCCAATACATTCCTTTAGCCCTCAGGGTGAACATACTCAATGAAAAGGGCTCTTCTGTGTTAGGTCCTACAACTGTCAACCCACCTATCTTCACAAAAAACTCCTTGAGAGGCTCATTCCTTAGATGACTCCTTTGTGCACTATAAATTTGAGCTAATGATTTGAAATTTATGGGTTCTATAAAATTGGTAAACTCATTAAGCCCAAAAGCATTCCTACATTCTTCAGCATTAATCTCAATAAGGTTTTTTCCATTTATATCCTGAATGCTTCTTGTGACTAGATCATAGCTGAGCGCAATTTGGGTTAACAAATCTATGTCCATAAATACCCCTGGGACTACCAATTTCCCAACATCTAATTCCCAAATACTGTTTTGCAGGGCCAGAGAATTTCTCATTCCAAATCCAATCTTAAATAACCCTAACCCAGACAATCCAACCTATGGGTCTCTCAACCAGTTACCCTTGTCATACAGTCCTTCTCCTATCTTTAAACGGGGAGCTCTAGGCACTAATTCTTTTGCCTTCGATGCCTAATTGGTTGACAACATCAACTATTCTAAAAAATCATCACAAACACTCCTTTCTGAATAATTGACTTTGCCAGAAAATTCTCTTTTAGGAGCCATTTAAAAAACATAAGAAATGAATACCACTCCTAGACACTTCTGTGATGAATCAATATCTTATCTAAAACACACCACATAGGAATTGCTACATAGGAGTATGAGAAAACCTGTTCTTAACTTGAAGGAATTTGCTCTACAACTGAACTAACTTGCTCTGTACCTGAAGAAAATAGCTCTACATCCGCTCCTCTGTAAAAATTCTTTAAAAGATATCTTCACCCAGTTGATAGGAAATCAAATATTGTACTCAGGGTCTTAACTACAACATTGATTCTGTATGCTTCAGCCATCCCTTCAAAATTGAATTCATAGGAGAATTCATATTTTTCGCTCCAACGGGTCACAACGTTCCTGCAAGTCTTTCATTTTTCTCTTTCACAACTTCACGAAGCATAACTATCGAGCAACATGGTCCTGCGAAATAGCGCCGACCTTCCAATCAAAAGAAACTTGATCGAGCATTATACTGACTAACAGCTTTGGCCCTGCGCTGGGTCCCACTTCTCTATTGGCTACATGATACCACATGGTGCCCAACCATTGGCCTTGAAATGTCTTTCACATTTGACTTAACGTTGGCTGCATGTCCTTTTCTTATATTGCTGGTTCCACCTTGGCAGGCCCACAACTTTCTTCTAAGACCACGTGTCACTGGACACGTTGCCATCTATCATGACATGTGGATAGCTCTTGTTCACTTTTGCTATTTCGCAAGGTATAATGCATGAGCATCTTACCCTTGTGAAATAGCGCGGGCAATCAGATCATTTTTTAATTGATCGGCATTTAACCATCTGAATAGGCTTCGAGAAGGGTGGGCCCTCTGACTCACTTTGAACACCTGGCATCTAGTCACCTACAACACTAACATGACCATCCATCATGACACGTGGATGACTCTCGTTCAATTTGACTATTTCATAGGGTATAAAGCACAAGCATCTTACCCTTGTGAAATAGCACAGGCCGTCAGATCATTTTTTAATTGATCGGCATTTAACCATCTGAATAGGCTTCGGGAAGGGTGTGCCCTCTAACTCACTTTGAACACCTAGTGTCCAATCACTTTCAGAGCTGACTCGTCACTTTTTCATATGCCAAGAGAAAGCCACTAGGCTCTAGTAAATTCTTGACAGCTGTAACCGCTAGGTCATCTCCTAACTTGTGCCCTGACTCACCTCTAGGCCCCGCCTTTAATCCTAACCCGCTGACTATTCTAACTTATGCCGTGTGCCACCATTTTACTTGCTCTCATCAACTAGCAAGACAACCTAGGTGGCATGCCATGTTATTTTCGCAACATTGCTGGTTTTAAACTATGCGCAACTTTGCCTAGCGAAATAGCGAAAGCCGTAGATCCATCCGTGAGATGTGCACTAGTTACTGGGCTCGACAACTTTAGGAGAAAAAACATATAAGGCATAAATTTTGTGATTAATTAACATGACCGCCTAGACAAACAACAAGGGGGACACTTCCTACGATCCCATGACCCATCACTTAAGTGAATAAAGTAACAAAAGAATAGAAACTAGAGGGTTTTAAACAAACATTGGAGGATCTAAAATAAAAAACCCCTAAACCCTTGAGGCCTAAAACAAAGTTGAAGCATTCGAAAAAGTGCCCTACTCAAAATTTCAACAAACCATAGCCAATCATGGGAAAAGAAAAGCCCATTTTTAATCAGTGATAACAACACCCTTCTGATTTATTATATTTTGAGTAGTGAACTCTAGGTAGTGTGCTTGAATGTTGGTTAATTCACCATTGTAATATTTACACATACTATTGCATATTATCATCTTATTGTGGATAGATTTGATGAATACTAAGAGGGGGGGTGAATTAGTATGCCAAAATCTTTATAGTTAAACACTTTGCTAGACTAACAGTAAACCAGTAAAATAGTCTAGTAGACAAAACGGTTAGCACACATGCAAACCAAATAGCAAATAATGCATTCACCCACAGAAGCACAAACACCATAACATAGGAGATTTTGATGTGGAAACCCAAATGGGAAAAACCACGGTGAGATGAAACTCACAAGTAACTATCTGTAGAATAGGAACCAGACCGGTTAAGGTCATACAATGTTCTTTACCAGAATAGATCCTGTTAGGAATCTCATTCTTTGTTAGGAGATAAGTCCGATTAAAGACTACCTTGCTAGAGGATTTTAGATCCATAGATGTGAACCAAATTGTTAGAGGATTTACAAGAGGCTTTTGGGCCTACCCAGTTAAGGGCTATAGACTTTTCGAAGATGTGAGTAATCAACAAGTGAGTGATCTAGCTAATAGCATAGATTGCTTGGTTAGATCCTTGATAGCTCCTTCCTAATGTGTTCCAGCATTACTTTAGTCTTCTATACATTCATACTCTCTCTAACTCATCAACCACCTTAAACCCTAGCAACTTCTTCAACAACCTAAAACCCTAGACATGATGTCCTTATAAAGGAATCTGATTTCATGTCAGTCCAATAGGATTACAATACAATTTCTTAGGTTCAATGCATCTAGACATATTCTGTAACATGACACAAAAAGCACCGTTGAAGTCTCGACACCATCAAACAATCAGTGGATGGTAACTCATCACAAAGTATTACCGGTTCATACAAAATACTGGTTTAACCAAAATATCAGTTGCTAGTTTTGACAAAATGAAGACTGGGAAATATGTGTTCTACCTCTTTGATCCTTTGTACCGGTTGGGGTCCTCTAACCGCTTGGGGTCAACATACCGCTTCAAATCGGTAATCACTTTCTACAAAACACCAATAGTCTAAGGACTATAATGCATCATACTGGTTGGAACAAGTACCAGTTGAGCTTAAACTTATACATACAAAAGAGATCTCAATGCAAGTGTGTGTCCATCAATGACAATCACAACATAGTCATCAGAAATGCCAACAATCTCCCCCTTTGGCATTGATGGCAACACTTAGGAAATTTTGACATATAAGTGTTTTACAACAAAAATATGCCATAATCAAAATTACTCCCCCTAAGCATATACACTATCCCTTCAATGTATACTACTTCTTAATAGAAATAACATGAAAGTATACATCAAAACATTCAAAATTTATACTTCTCCCCCTTTGCCAATAATAACAACAAAATATTACAGACTAACCCCTATTTCACTAGTATTAAAAGAATAAGAGTTTATGACAATAAGGAATAAAACTTGTCAAAAACTAATTTAAAGTCTTGCAAAAATTGTTTCATAGATAAGGACCAGGACTCAAGTAAGGAGGTAGCCACTTCCTTCTCTTTTTGCATCTAGGAGAAATGTTCTTCCATGGCGTCTATTGTGCTCATCTCTTGAGTCACCGTTAAAGCATCCAGATTGAGATAACATTTTTGAAGGATCTGCAGGCGTGGGAGTAGAACCAGTTGGAGTTCCTGCAAATCTTGAGTCCAGTTGCTTATTTCCAGCTCTATTTTGGCAGACTAGATGTGAAACCAGTGAACGGTTTGCCCAATAGCTGTAAAAGAGTCATACGACATCTTGAAGGTACTCATATATAACTGCAAGTTAGTTTATAGCTTTTGCTTCTGTATAAGCACATCATCATAGAAGAGATGGGGTTGGCAAATCTTACTTAGTAATAGATTCCCCTCATCCAGAGCATTCCTTATATCTTTCTATGCTTTTTGCAGTTCGGACTAGAGCTCGTTAAGCTTCTTCACCAGGGCAATGTTGAGATCCTTTTGATGCTCTTTCTTGGTGTTTTCCTCTACTACCTCTTCTAGGATCTACACCTGATCATCCACTATGGTGCATAGGAGCTTCAATTGTTCCAATGATGAGTCAGTACTAGGGAGGTTTGTGTCAGGTAACAAATCGATAAGAGTGTCCACCATAGCTTGGATCACATCTTCCTCCTTCTTCCTCCTTAACACCTCAAAGTGTTCTTGAGTAACCTTAATCCTCTGTAGCAGCTCCATTTCACTTGCAGACTAGAGGTCAATAGGACTGGTGAGGTCAGCCAGTTTGGCTTGACTACCAGTTGCCTTTGGAGTCTCCATCTGCGTGCTCTTTGCCGATTCTACTTCCTTGTCCTCCTCTGCATTCTTCTTCTTCGCTTCTTTTCTCTTTTCCTCTTCCTTATCCTCCTCTACCTTCTTCTTCTCCTCTTCCTTTCTCTTCTCCTCTTCTTTTCTCTTCTCCTCTTCCTTTTCTTCCTCTTCCTTCTTCTTTTCTGCTTCCTTTCTCTTCTCCTCTTCTTTTCTCTTCTTCTCTTCCTTTCTTTTCTTCTCATCCTCTTTTCTCTTTTCTTCTTGTTTTTGTTTCTCCTCATCTTCTTCCTTTTTCTTCTTCTCTACCTGTTCCTTCGCTACCTTTTCCTATTTGTCCTTTGCTTGCTTCAGATGGTGTGTACTACGCAACATCTTCTACATCTAGAGAATCGACATCAATAGTGTCTGTAGGTTCAACAACTGGGTTTCCTTCAGTATCAAACACTTCATCCCGTTTTGTTATTGTCGGTTCTTGCTCAGCCTTCCTATTAGCTTCAGCCACTCGATGCATCTTAAGAGCTTCTAGAGCAAGAGTATGTGTATTCTTGAGCACTTCTTGACCCTTTCCTTCCAGTAATAGGAGTCTTCTTCTTCTCATGAAGAAAAGGCCTTTGTATTTATTCATAACTTCAAACAGTTCTGAATTTGATACATCAGGAAAATGTTGAGCAGAAATTTTCTCTCATTTCTTGTTCCTTTTCTATGGCAATGTGTCATTTATTATCTAAGGAATTATACAAAGAATCAGGTGTCTCAGATCTAATTTTTGAAGGCGACTAGTCATTAACACATAAATATTTAATGATTTCTTATTCAACTGCTTCTTTTTCATCATCATTGAAATCATCAAAACAATCAATCAAATCATTCACCACTTTTCTCCTAATATTTTTGATAGTTCTTTGACAATGTGTCAAAGGTTTATAGGAAGAAATGTCAATATTTACCGGTGCCGATGATGCCAGTTCATTCTTTGTCTTTTTCTTTGCTTGTCTTGTCTTCTTAGGTTTTTCCTCAGACACAATTTCTTCTGATTTTGGTGAGTTATTCCTTGTCTTCCTCTTTCTCTCGAAGGCTTTGGTAGGTGCCGCTACCAGTTTCTTCTTTGCAGGTGATAGCTTGGTCACTTTGGGACTGGCTACAATAAACAGTGTCGATGCCGAAAGCACTACCTTTCCTTTCTTTTTAGGAGGTTCTATAACTAGTGCAACCCTTTCCAGATAGGTGTTGGTTCTCTTTGCCTTAGGATCAAGAGGTGAGGTGATTAGGGTAGAAGCATACCCATCCAACATATCATATATCACCTCATAGCCCATAGTCTCTACTTATTCCTATTTGGGCTCAACGGCCTCCATTATGCATTCATCCACATTGATGATAAAGCAGATATCCTCTTCATATTTCTTGACAATATCATTGGATATCCTCATCCTCAGGCTCATCTTGCTTCTAAACTCATCAAAGTACTTGTTCAGAACTTCAGGGTAGCCAGTTCCAACTGCTTGCAGGCTTTCTTTGATCTGCTTGGTAACCAGTTGGTCTGCAGACCACTGAATATCTCCCACTTCGGGGAAGTAACCTTGAAAGTAGAAAAATAGTCCTACTAGTAGTTGTCCAAACTTGAATTTTAATGTATTATCCTATTTGATTGATTTAAGATTCAATAGGAGTTGCCTTTGCATACCGGTACAGAGGTCAAATGATGCATCTTCCATGATCATCCAGTAAGCGGCATTTACCGCTGTAGCAGATACAGAGTTAATTCTGCCGAAAGAGAAAGTCTGATATCCAATCACCATGCACACATATTTCATGAGGTCATCCTTGATGGAATTAACAGTCATTCCTCATGAGCTGCTTACTGAATTGGTGAGCTTGGTCATTTCAGTCTTGATGATCTTCCTCAGGGCTGGCACTTCACCAACATTGCAAAAACTAGTGACAGCATGAATAGCTCGTAGTGTGATATCATGTGTTCTCTCCAGGTACATCTTGTCACCATGAACTCTGCTTAGGATGATTCTAATGTGGTCATCTGTGAAATCCTCTAGGAAGTAAACTGCATTGTGAAGTTTCTTGTTCTCCAAAATGCTATACTCTGGTTTGATCTTTTTATTTTTCCCACATAATAGACCTAGGTACGAGTGGATTGCTAGAGACCCTAGGTCTTCAATTTTATAGTCTATATAATCAGATATTCCTTCTTCCACTATTACTCTAGTAGGAACTTGTGATAGGGCATTGTATTTGGATTTGCGTTGAATGAAGCTTACTGAATCGACAGATGCACTAGAGCTAGTATGAGATGCGGAAGCCATGATAAAAACAAAAAACTTGAGAAATACCTTTCGAAAATTGAGAATTTTGAGCTTTCAAATTCTACTTCACCTCACACTTCGTCGATTACAGAATCACTGCTTTACGTTCTTCTCTTGACTATTTGTAATTTGTTTTTGAATCTCCTTCAAGGTTTCTAAATTTCTCTGAATCGTAGCACAAATCACTTTTTTAGTCACTCTACACTTGAAAACCTTCTTTTCTCAAAAAAAAATGATAGTGAGAAATGATTTGAAAATTCCTTTTAAGCATATTCCTCACATACCATAATTAATGCTCCACCATTAGGGCGTAAACCTTAATTTTCCTTTTACTATTTCTGATCTTTCACCAAATGACAAGTATCTCATACCGGTTAAGGACTTTTACCTGTGTAAACTGGGGGCTCAAAACATTTTGCCATTTTCTCCCCCTAAGCTTTTCTGATGCTTAGTTTGTTGGTTCCGTTATTTCCACACTAGGTGTAGAAACCGTTTCTTCTTGTAACACCACTAGTTTCTTCTTCTAGGTTTTGTTCATATCTGCTTGAACAGTGTCAATATCAATCTTTCCTTTCGAAGCGACTAGTATGTCATCCGATATGTTCTTTCTTGACCTACAGAATCTGGCAATGTGACCCAGTTTGTTGCAATGATAGCAGACCATTCCAGGTGCTCTCCAAGGTCCATTATTCATGTTGTCATTCTTCCTCCTGCATGTTGCAGTAGTGTGACCATGATCATAATAGATCAAATAGTTTTCTCTCCATTCAGTTGCTGCTTAATAGCCACTGCTTCCAGACTGATGATTAAAGGTATTAAAATGGTTGTGATTCCGGTTCATAAAAGGTTTAGGACCAACTCCTTGAGTCCTCTAAGGATATCTTCCAGTGTTGTTCATAATAGACCTGCATTCAGATGCTCTATGCCCAAACTTGTTGGATGCATAACAGTTACCATTGAATTTATAGGACCTAGGCTTATCATTTAGAAAATAAGGAAAATTATTGTAAGCCTTACTCCTACACACATTGGCAGTATGTCCTTCTTTAAGATAGTTAAAGCAAACATGTTTAAACTTTTTCTTACCTTTATCCTTTGATGCCGGTTGTTTCTTTGATGCTCCAACATTTGTACTAGAGGTCTCACCTTCCTCATGATCAAAATAACCAAGTCCATCAGTATTCTTAACAGGTTTGGCAGATTCAAGCTTTTGCTCTAGCTTGACAGTACTCTTGTTGAACTTAGCAAGTATTTCCTTTGACTCAGAGAGTTCTTTGGAAATAGCAGCATTTGTTTCCATCAGGTTTTCATTCTTAGAGATGGCAATGTTCAGTTCTCCTTGCATGTCTTCCTTTTCCACTTTGCTTGCATGGAGTTGAGCAGTTAGGGCACTGATCTCTTGCTTCAGCTTGGAGTTTTCATGATCTTTGTCTTTGACCAGATCTTCAGCTTTCCTCTGGTTCTCAAGCTCTTGACAAATTCAAATAGCTAGTCCTTCCAATTCTTTTCTCAGGTTAGAATTAGATTCATTCAACTTTTCTACTTCTTGAATCATGGCTTCCATGTCCACTTCATCAAAAGAACTATTTTCAGATAGCTCCATCAGCTTTTCAGCATGTTCTCTCCTCTTTGCTTGAGATGCCTTATATTTGACCATAAGATCATCATAGGCTTGCTCAGATTGAGTGAGCCGATGAGTAAGTTCCCTCAATGTGTATTCCCACATATCTCTTTCCAAGTGGTTAAACTTATTGAAAGGTAGGCTCTGATACCAATTGATGAATACTAAGAGAGGGGGTGAATTAGTATGCCAAAAATCTTTGTACTTAAACACTTTGCTAGACTAACAGTAAACTAGTAAAACAGTTTAGCAGACAAACTGGTTAGCACACATGCAAACCAAATAGCAAATAATGCATTCACCCATAGAAGCACAAACACCATAACACAAGAGATTTTGATGTGGAAACCCAAATGGGAAAAACCATGGTGAGATAAAACTCACAAGTAACTATCTGTAGAATAGGAACCAAACCGGTTAAGGTCATACAATGTTCTTTACCAGAATAGATCCTGTTAGGAATCTCAATCTTTGTTAGGAGATAAGTCCAATTAAAGACTACCTTGCTAGAGGATTTTAGATCCATAGATGTGAACCATCTTGTTAGAGGATTTACAAGAGGCTTTTGTGCCTACCCAATTAAGGGCTATAGACTTGTCGAAGATGTGAGTAATCAACAAGTGAGTGATCTAGCTAATAGCACAGATTGCTTGGTTAGATCCTTGATAGCTCATTCCTAATACATTCCAGCATTACTTTAGTCTTCTATACATTCATACTCTCTCTAACTCATCAACCACCTTAAACCCTAGCAACTTCTTCAACAACCTAAAACCCTAGACATGATATCCTTATAAAGGAATCTGATTTCATGTCAATCCAATAGGATTACAATACAATTTCCTAGGTTCAATGCATCTAGACATATTCTGTAACATGACACAAAAAGCACCGTTGAAGTGTTGGCACTATCAAACAATCGGTGGATGGTAACTCATCACAAAATGTTGGTTGGTAACTCATCACAGAGTATTACCGGTTCATACAAAATACCGGTTGTCGGTTTTGACAAAATGAAGACTGGGAAATATGTGTTCTGTCACTTTGATCCTTTGTACCGCTTGGGGTCCTCGAACCGCTTGGGGTCAAAATACCACTTCAAATTGGTAATCACTTTCTGCAAAACACCAATAGTCTAAGGACTATAATGGATCATACTGGTTGGAACAAGTACTAGTTGAGCTTAAACTTATACATACAAAAGAGATCTCAATGCAAGTGTATGTCCATCAATGACAATCACAACATAATCATCAGAAATGCCAATAAGGTTCCCAAACCAGGTTTTCCACGTCAAAATCTTGGTGTTGTGTGTTGTGTTATCAATTTTCTTATCTTTATTGTTGCAAAAGTTTATCATATTTGTATTTGTGCTTAAGTTTGTTAATCCGATAAAAATTGGTTCACCCCCCTCTCAATTTCTCTTCATTATTGTTGCCAACATCAACAAGGGATGGCCTGAGAGGAGATTGAAAAAGCATTGAATTACTGAATAGACATGATGGTTACCATGGGTGGTTAGGTTATGGCTAGGTTAATGGATAAATATTTTATCCAAGGGGTAAAGGAATGTTCAAGTGTTAAAGGGTTAGATTAGTCAAAGAATTAAATGCTTGTAGAGACTTGAGTATTACCAAAGATGGTTGGGTTAATGGATAAGTCTCTAACCAAGGGTCAAAAGTAGGTTAGTTTGGTCGAAGACCCATGTGGGTTAAGTTGTTGAAGCGAGAAGGCCTTTAAGACTTTGTAAGAGCCTTAAATGTTTTGAGAAGTGACTCTTCCCTAATTCCTTAGTTTAGGAATGTGCAAACACTTAGAGGGGGATTAGGCTAATAATAGGGCCTTAGATATGATTAGAAGAAGGGTTAGTGTGCAACATGAATTTTCTAGAAAGTGCAAGTGGATGATGGATTTAGGAATTTTAAATAAACATTTATCTGTTTAAATGTGAGAGGGGGTTTAATTAAAAAAATTATGATTTATTTATTTAATTAATGATCTAAATCTGGATAAGTTAATTAAATTAAGTAAATTAAATAATTTATTTAATTACTAGAATAAAAGGGTTGGAGTGAATTAATTAAATATTAATTTAATTAATAGTTGAAAATGGAGAAAGAATTAATTAAATGTGAATTTATTTAATAGTTGGATGAATGCTAATTAAACAAATATTAAATTCATTTAATAAAGTGGATGGAAATAGGTGTCTACAATCCCCAAGAAAGATTCACTTGGACCATCCCTAATTTCCTTACAATCCTCTATCCCCAATTCATTTGAGGCCAAAAGAGTAATATCTATATCTATTTGATAAATAGGTCCTCCTTTCATAGGAATGTCATGAAGACTTGTATCCTTACCACTAGTTAGATATGTGCTCATATGTACCTAATCTGAAGGTATACCTACCAAGGTCACATCAAATTGATCTAAATCCTCAAGGGTATCAAATGTGTTTAAAACTTCATTCAACTACATATCCTTTAGAGTTCTTTTCTAACCTCTACCCTTGCCATGTGGCATGACCAAAGTAAAACCCTCTTTATCTTTCACCATAGGACCCTGTTAGATTAAATGACAGTCCCAAAGACACTGAGAGGGGGGGTGAATAGTGTCTAACCGGTTAGCATAATATTTAAACTTATTTACAACTTTGCAACCCAAAACAGTGTACTGGTAAATAAGAAATAATGTAATAAACACAAATAACAGAGACAACATAGAAACACACCATAACACAAGATATTTTAACAAGGAAACCCGGTGTGGGAAAAAACATGGTGGGATTTGTGACCCACAATATTTACTCACTAGCCAAAGAATAAATACTACTTACAATAGGGGCCTGCACATGCAGGGAGGCCAACAGCCTAGAGCTCACTGCTCAATAAAGAGTCACATTGACTACAGAATGGATAATTAAATCCAATACATTGTACTGCTCAAACTAGCATCTCCTATGCCAAGTTCAGTACCGGTTTAAGCTCAGATAGATACCTTAACCAAAAACCTTCACTATCACTAAATCACCTTATACAATATTCGCCTATCCTATTCAATTTCAAAAATGACTTATAAGATCTCATACATATATGAGTCTTCTATAATATACCATGTCGTCTTACAAAAGATAACTATATTACAATAAACAAAAGTTCATCCCATATCATCTGGAGTGTTGGTATGCTTTGTTGTTGATGTAATCTGAATGCTGATGAAGTGCCTGTCGATGTCGGTGTTTGCTACTGTATAATATATGTGATGTCAAGCATGTAGAAATCTATTGCTGGTGGGTTACCAGTTGGCTGTCATCAATGACAACATCAACTATTCTCATAAGAGTGTAGAATGCCAATAATTTCCCCCTTTGGCATTGATGGCAACACTCATGAGAAAAATCCAAAACTATTATCCAAAAACTAAAATCCAAAAAGATGTGCTCCCCTTGAGTAAGTGATCTCCACTGTATAAGCATTTTTCTCTCCACTACTCCCCCTTTGACATCAATGACAAAGGATGTCATAAATAATCAAAAGAGTGAAAAAATGCTACCTCAAGGTCTATAACCAGTTGGTTACAATCTGAAAGATGTCCACCAAAACTAGATTCAGACTCTGCATAAACTTGTTGCTACCATTTAAAGTTGCCTCAGTCTATTGGATCATACTGGTGAGATAGTGCATTTGTTGTTCTAGTGATCGCTCTCCTTGAACTGTTGCCTTAGATAATTCAACTCTTTGAGTAATAAGATTATCCAACTTTGGACCAAGTTTACCCTTAAGTTCTCGGGCATTAGACCTTATCCTTGCCTTCTCTTTCTCAAGTTTTTCCAACTTCTCCTCAAAAACTGCCATTTTCTGCTTAAAAACTTATACAAGTCCAGATTAACCTATCATGTTGTCCACAATGTCATCAATTTATTTTTGTGTCTTTTTGATCTCCTCATCAATGTCCTCAGTGAAACAGTGAGGTTTACATGCTTCTCTATATAACTCCTTATACTCCAAAATTGTAGAATTGAGTATCAATAAAAGTGTATCCAAGTGATTGGTACATTTCTTTATGGTGTTCTCAAAGAATGTGTATCTATAGTTATAACATTATCAGCAATGAATTTGGACAATGTGTCCAATTTACCTAAAGAATCCTTAATGTGATCTATCTGACATGTAGGTGCAATCATCTTCAGAATAGGTAATGTGTTATCAATTGCCTTAAAAGCCAATGCATTGTAATCAATTATCCTTTTAATAGAATCCAAAATTACCTATGTTATGTTAGTGGGTATGAATTCACCTTTAGATGTACTCAGTTCTACTGTAGATTTCATCTCAATAGATGTCTCAGCAATCACTTTCACTAAATCCTCTTTATTTCCATCAGATGCATCCACTTTATTTACATTTTCTTCTGGTGGATCTATCTGTGTATGTACCTCAACCTTCGATGGTTTCTCAAGCTGATTAGGCATCTCAGTAATTGTCGTTGTCTCAGTCTCAACATGAACCTCTGCCTCTATCTACTCTACTACTGGTTTCTCAGATTTTGATGGCCATATGCTAGTTGTTGTATTCTCTATAGGTTTCTCTTTCTCTGGTTGCTTTGTTTGAGCTGGTATCTCAATTTCCTTAGAGTCAACTTTGTGTGTTGATTTCTCTGAAATCTTGTTGTCCTCAACACAATCTGCCTTAACCTCTGTAGTCTCTTTGTCCACAACAATGTTTATATCTTGAGTATCCACATTCATTGTAAAGAGTATCTCAGACTCTGGATTAGTATCATCATGAGTTATGCCTTCAATAGCCATATCTGGTGGATTAGCTATGTGAAATGGTGA